>NC_135097.1:1787500-2087500 GCF_051107435.1 Chaetodon auriga
TTCATACGCAAACTGACTGGATGTCACCCGCTGGCCCAAAGTTTGTATCAGTTACTCCTGAGGAATGAGATGATATCCAGGAATCAGAAGGTAAACTGTGACATTCCGTCTTTTACGCTGTGTTGTTTTTAGACTCTGTCGTAGCTGTTCTCCTCCTCAGGTCACAGTGCGGTTTGTCTCTCCTGCAGATCGCAGTGGTCGAAGGCTTGTACATGCTCTTCAGAGAACTTTTGCCACAGCTCGGAACAAAACGAGGAGAAAAGATCATCGAGGACCTTGATGTCTTCGAGTATTCGACGTACTGCTGGGCGTATCTCATGTCAGAGGCAAAGGTATCTCCACCCTTGAAGTGCATCATTCTGGGATTAGCTTTTGACGTGGAGTAGAAATTGAAGTTATCACAGTCTTGAAGCTCTTATTGTGTGTTCATGAAAATTACATGTGACGACCTTCAGCTGCGCACAGACATCAGTGTTTCTTCCTAAAGCTTCTCGTATTATTTGACCAGAAAGAGACGTCAGAACATGAGAACTACGCACCGTTTTCTCTGAGGTCTGAAGACGACAGACGATTCTGCGATCCAGTCACGCTACCTGGAGTACCAGGTGTCCTGGAAAGAGCGTCTGTCCTTCAGAAAATCAAAGGTAAAGGTGTCTTATGGTAAACAAAGCAAACCTGCCAACGGGCGCACATTTTGAAAATCAGGTGTGTGTTTTGGGGGATATTCAGGTTTGAGTTTTGGCCATTACTAAACCATTTTACTCAGTTAGCTGGTGTGATCTGTGAATGAAATGTCATTGCTGTAACAAAGTCTCAGTTCTCTAAAATCAGCTCTTGGTTTTGTCATTGCGTCATTGACGGCATCTTATTTTGACTTTCTCTCTGTCAAGATGGCGAGAGGATTCCAAACTGCACCGAGGAGGTTTTGCGGGAAACGTCCCTCCGGAGAGCCGCTGACGTGGAGAAAATTCTGCTCAGCGTTCATCCGTCAATTAAAACATATCACCTTTGGATTTCTCATGACAGTGTGAAGGATCAGAAGTACGTATCGTCCAATGTCATGTTCAAGAAGGACAAGGAGATAACACACACACACAAACATGGATGTCATTGAGATTCCTAAAGATGGCGAACACCCTGAACCTTTGATGCAGTTCTCAGAGAATTCACGATGACCCAGTCGCTCATCCCTTTTATTCAGCTTTCACATCAAATCCGAGAAGAGTTTGGGAGACCTGGCAGAAGACATGAAAGGCTTCCCTCAACTCAACGTGACTCCGCCACTGCTCCTGAAGGATCTAGGTCTCGATGACCCTCACCTTGTTTTCTTGAATGAAGGTACAGCAAACATCTGAATACCTGATCCCATAAATCTGACGATGAGACCCTAACCCTGTTTCATAAATCTGCTTTACGTGTTACAATGAGCAGGATCTTACATACATATATTTGTATTCGCCGACTGTGTCAGATCAAACAAATAATGTTGAGGCGCCAGAGATTGTTACTGTCCTTTATTGTTGCTCTAAGACTCCATGGAGTCGTAATGAGATGGACTATTGACGAATGGATCTGTAAATGCTGAAAATCAACAACATGATTGATAATCATCTGTAGGAGGGCCGTAACAAACCCTCAGTGACTGATGATCAGGGAATGTGAACAGGTGGAGTTTGAGCGATTCTCTCTGAAGTTGAAACCTGGCAGCTGTTCCTGCTGCAGTAGAAAAGGTCAGAGTTTTGTTGAATTCAGGTTCAGTCAGTGATAGAGACCCCTGGTTAGCAACGCCAGGCAGTGGCAGCTCAGGTCATGAAGGAAGGTCAGATTCCATATTTTCCTCTCTTAACTGCTTTTATTGGTCACATTAATTCAGGTACTGTTGTTTTTGTGCTCCTTTGTGTGTAATATTAACAAGTACCTTTGTGTTTGACAGACAACCTCGGCGTCTATTTGACTAAAAACAAGTCAACCCCTGCAATGATCGACGTGTATAATTGTTTGACTGGCAAAGTCCAAAACATGGATGTAAACGTATTAGCAGCAAGGTGAGACCTTCATTTTCTGCAGTATTCTGAAGCCCATTAGAGCTAAAATCAGGATAAAATGATAAAAAAAAAGAAGTTTATTCCGGCACCTGCTATGTTCAAATGCACAGCTATAATATTGTGGCTTTTTTTGCAGGACTGGTGACCATAGGGAGGGCTATTCGTTCGTCACAACCAGGACTCCAAAAGAAGCCATAATGGTGATGTAGATCCTCTATTTCAAATGTTCTAATGAGTAACAACACCCAAAAAGTCTGTCTCAGTGCAGCATCCAGAGGGCAAAATGAAACGAGCTGGAGTTACTGTACTTCTGAGATGTTTGTGTGAAGAACAGCAGTGCAAGTATGACAGGAAACTGCAAAGGTCCAATGACTTTATGAGATCTCGTCTGATTTTAAACATCACACTGAGTGGGATCAGAGTAGAGCAGCAGATCTGTGAGTTAAAGCCTGCACACATCATTCATCATTCCACAATGAAGGGACAAGAAGCAGCACAGAGCTGAGAAAAAGGTTTTGCTGGTTTTCTTGTTTTCTTTTGCATATTTGTCAAATTTCATCATTTCAGATCATCAAAACCAAAACTGAATATAAGGTAAAGACAACCTGACACAACAGAAAATACAGTTTTTAAGTGACTCTTTCATTTTCTGAAGGAGAAAATGATCAAATGCTGAACAAAAGTAGAAATGCAACACTTGTTTTTGCTTCCATTTTTCTTCACAAGTTGTAGTAAAAGGTCTCTTTCTGTGCACACGGAAAGCTTGTTTCTCGCACATTTTAAGAAGAAATCTATTAAAATCCATGTTGGTGAGCACTTCTCCTTTCAGATAGCCAGTCAGCCTGACAGGTGAGGCACATCGAGATGCTGATTAAGCAGCATGATTAATCCACAGGTGTGCCTTTGGCTGGCCACTTTCTCAGTCGAGCACATGCAGAGTGGTGGAACTACTGTTTGAGAACATTGCCGGAGTGTTATGTGGTTTAGAACAAGTCTAACAACATCCCTGTGAAGTGTGTGTTTCAAGATGAGCTTGAACGAGGAAGTAAATAAAATATACTCAGTCCTGCCTTGACCTTCATTTCATCAGGTGCTGATAGATACAAGCTCATCCATGAGTGAGAACTGCTATGGAAGTGTGGAAATACAGAAAATCCATGCTGTGAAAGAGCTTTTTGACAACTTTGCAACCCGGACCATGGCTTATGATTTTCATCATGTCATTGGCCTTGTGAAGTTTGACTCTACAGTGAAAACTCTCCACACGTTCACAGAGACACTCGAGAAGTTCAAGGTAAAAACAGTCCACACCTTCAGAACCCAGATAATACTCAGCCGTGATACAATGAGCTAATGAGCCTGAGCAGACACAGTCGTTTTTTCACACTTTTCTAGGAACACGTGCACACCCTGACGGCAGCAGGAAGAACTAAACTGTACGATGCTCTACAACATGGAATGCTTGAGTTGGAAAAAGTCAAGAAGTTTCCAGACTGTAAACGTCGCATTCTTTGTCTCACAGATGGACATGATGTCGGGTAATTCTGTCTCAGTCAGCTCTTAAAATGTAGCTTTAAACCATCGAATTGAGGACATTTTTGCACTGTGAGAATGTTTTGGCCTCACTACATGAAGAAAGTTAGGGCTTGGCTTTAAGGTTAAGGTCAGAATTGGGTTTGGGGTAGCAGGTCAGGTGATGTATTCACTATTATGTTTCTTGTGAACATATTGTTTGTGCATAGATCCTCAAACAAGCCAGATGATGTTACTGCCAACCTGATCAGATCTAACATCATTGTGGATTCAATCATTCTTGGAAAAGTGGAGGAGAACAGTACTCTGCAGAATCTGCGCAGAGCACTGTCCGGCAACACTTACTGTACTCTGCGCGGAATCAGCAATGCAACAGGTAAAGTATGGAAACCTCAAAGGACAGTTACTATCAGAGCTGAGAAAACATTTGTTGTGGTAATGAGTGTGAGGGATTGCTAAGCCGAACATGTCGATTGACAAATTCAAGACTGGACTGATAAAAGTGCCTTCAGTTTGGGATAGCGCTGTGCACAGATGAATGAACTGTGTCAAAGGTGGTAAATTGACAGTTTTTACAAGCTGTTTTTGGAATCTCTGTTGCTTTTAGGGGGTTGCTGTTTCAGACCAAAGACAAGCAAAGATGGTCTGAGGCTTTTTGAGATCGAGACTGTTCTCTCTTTGGAGATGAGGAAACCCAAGAACAAAGCTGACCCATCGGCCATCACTACAGTCAGTCCACCAGTTCTTGGCTATGGTTCTGCTTCAGAGTGTTAGTTAGTTAGTTGGGCATTGTACTGATGTGCTTGCTCATTTCCACTTGGTGTTTTCAGAGACTTTTGACAGAAATCTCTGCTGCCCATGGGTATGATGAATTTCCAGAGGCTGTCTTGCCAAGCCAGATGGACAGTAAAGTGACCGGGACAGCGAGGTAAGGGACAGACGCAATTCACAACTGATTCACTTGTCGTCAGCAATCTAAAGTATTACAAGACTCATGCTGATGTCAATCTGTCCAACTAGTGCTCTGAAAAAGAAGATCCGGGATGCCAAAGTTGGGCAGTTGATGGAAAAGGACAAACGTATTCTGGAGGAGCTGAGGAGCCTCCACTGTAACCCACATCCCTACTTCAGTATCTTTCCATCAGAGTCGGACTTCAGTAAGTGGCTCTTTTGTCGAGATGTTCCCACATTGTTTTCAGATGTGTTTTTTGTGATCACTGATCACAGTCTGAGAGCTGTTGCTTTTCTCACAACACAAACAATAAACACTCAACAATAAAGTGGGCTGTCTTAAACCGGACCTCAGTTTGAGACCGGCCAGTATTTAGCTGCCAAACAGAATAGCAGGTGGTCCTTTAAGGGCTACCAGTTAAGCCCACCCTGCCTGGGCCACTTTGTCAACATAATGCATTAAAATGCTTTAATACATTTTCATCAATTAAAGGTAATGTGTATAGGCTGCTTTCATATGACAACAGTCATTTTATTTAAAGCTTTATTGGACAAACCTCAGTGTGCCAGAGTCGACTTCTCAGGCTTTCTTCTAAACCTTTCAGCATTCTGGAAGATTCTCATGGAAGGACCTCCTGACACACCTTATGAGAAAGGAATCTTTGAGTTGTTCTGCCAGTTTGGTCTTGACTACCCAGTGAAGCCTCCACTTGTTCGCTTTGTCACACCTGTATCCTGCCAAGTACATGAACAGCTTCGCACGTTCAGCTTCGCACATTCAGCAGTAAGGGACCGGGATTTCCCTTACTGCTGGCAGCTTTCCAGGATATAGACTGTTTCCAAAAGTGTATCAGTAAGTATAAGTACATAATGGTGAATGAGGCCCATAGAGTGATTTTTTACCAGTGTTTCCAAAAGCGTTGCTTCAAAGAAATCTGAAATAACCTGAATAGAAATCACTGTGAATAGTATATTTGCTTTTGCCATGTCATTTTCTTAACATGAACAAGGTGTACCACTGTAATATTAACAATGTGGGGCGCATCTGCCACAACATATTTGACCGGAACTACAATGCCCAAATCACCATGAGAGATATCCTCAATGCGATATATGGACTGCTCATCATCCCTGAGCCTGAAGACCCATTGGACAGGTCAGAGTCAATTCCATAATATGATGATCCACAGTTTCATCCCATTTTTTGAGAACAAAGTAATGCACAAAATGGGTAAAAGGGGTCAGGGGTCTTTCTCGGCTCTCACCGTAACGCCTGTAATGTTTTCTTAATTTGCTTGTGTTTCGCCTGTTAGCGTGTTTCTTTAGCTGCGGTGTGCTGAGCTCTCAGGGCCACCGTAGCCATTTGAGTTAAAAAAATGTGTCCTTTTCTGTGGAAGCATTCTGGCCGAGGAATTCCTGACCAGCCGCGAGGAGTACGAACAGGAGGCCAAAAAACGTACAGAGGAAACTGCCACGCAGTCCAGGGACGACATGGAGAAGGTAAATGAACAGCAGAGATCTGAAGAGTTCTACAGGAGGAACACTCCATCACATAAAGCAATCCAAAAGAGGAGCCATGCAAGATACATGACATGAACACCTGTCAGATCCCAGCTTTATTCAAAGTGGACAGTGTGTATGCGCATATACGTCGATGACTGTGTGTTGTTCCACGTGACTTTCAGACCCTTTGACAGACAACATACATAAGTCTCTGCTGCTGTGCAACAACACAAAGCAACACCCAGATCTGAGTTCTGCCTGTTGCATGTTGCCAAATTTTCCAGATACTTCCTGAGTTGAAGATGCATTTTACCATCATTACTACGCATCATATTTCCATCTTTATGACATGTTGATATTTACTGTCTTTGCCTCTGATTTGAAAGAAATTGGTGGATCCTGGGAAACAGCTTGTGCCCCCACATCTAATCTGCCCCCTCACCAACAAGATGTTTGTTGATCCGGTCATCACAGCGAGCGGGAGAGTGTACGAACGGAAGGCCATTGAAAAACACCTCAAATCGTGAGTCTGTTTGTTTTGGTTGTCATTATTGTTAGCATTACATGCCAAAGATAGCTCAGAGTTGTGCTGATAAAGCCTGAAACGAAGGTGAAAAACCGTCATGCTTTCTGGTTTTCTCTCGTAACTGTTTTGTAGAGACAAACATGATCCAAAGGGTGACCCAGACGAACTGCTCAACGAAGCTGATCTTAAACCTGCCCACGAAATGAAGAAAATGGTGACGGATTACCGTTCGAGACAGCTTCAGGAAAAGATGTAGAGAAAAGTTGGAGCGACAACCGCAGGGTTTCGCATCAGCTCAGCATCCAGGAAATGCATCCTGTCACGTTGGAATTCAATTTTATACATTTTATACATTTTTACATTTTATAATCACAATTTTACGTTTGTGCTTTGAGAAATGTTCATGTAATCCTTTATTTTAATCACCACATACTTTGAGTTATAATCCAGAATTTGTGATCAACTCTGATTTTCAGTCACGTTCTTTAATTTCATTTGAATGACTGACGCAGAACATCAAGGACGACTCCAAGTGCACTTCTCCAAAACATCACATCAAATAAGCTTCAATACTTCAGAGGTAAAATCCATTCTAAAACATAATCAAGTGTATTACTTATTTAATGTTGAACAGCTCATTTCAGTGACTTTACATTCTGGTCAGAACAGGATGCTTCACCACCAAAAGTCACAGGATTGTAATCTGCTCTCAAACCGATGAAAAGTGCCTTTAATACAAAGACGGCAATGACAGGTTTTCTAGTGCTGTCAGGAATGTCTTCAAACAGCAATAAACAGGCCTGGAATTAATATATCAATAATATTAAGAATTGATAAGCACACAAAATATTTTCATCCAGTGTACATGTGTCTGTAATGTATGATGAGGAAATTACTCATTGATCCTTTAACCTGAACAGCAATGAGACTGATGATAATGATGTTTTACATGGGATATGTATGTTTTTACAGTTACAACCTCTGCAGTAAAATCTAATTGCTTCTTATGTCTCAAGCACAAATTCCGTATTCCTGCTTTCACTACGTTCTGTTGAGTTTTAGTTGTTCAGTTTTTAACGCTGCTGAATTTGGTTGAGGTGACGTTGGGTAAGTTGAGTTCAAAAACATTGCGCTTTGTTTGCATGTTACTGTTACCGTTCATGAGAAAAAAATGTTCATTATAAAATAAAAGTAAATGAGGAAAGTTAAGAACTGCTGTGTTCATTTTACTTTGTATTTTAAAAAGGGAAAGTCTGCACAGTGGAGCTGTGTTGTGATTGTGATTGTGTGCAGGGCCGTGGGGGGGGGGGTTCGAGGCCCTCCTCTTTGACATGGAGGCGCCACTGCACATGAATAACAGTCACACACACATTATTATTTTTGGCATCTTGACATTTTAAAGAAGTAGATTAGGACACTTTTCATTCATAATATAAGTTCATTTTCATTGCGACTATACACAACATATCTACTGCACTGTGACTAACAAAGAGATGGGCTCACCGTGCATGAGTCACTTTCTTTGCCTTCTTGGCCGCAAACTCAGCAATAAGATCTTTATAATCCAGTTTGGATGCAATGTCTTCTTCAGCTGAGAGCAGGGCAAGCCCGCAGTCTGTCCTGTGACGTGGAGGCGTGCAAATAGTTTTTAATTAGTTTCAACTTTGAAAAGCTTTGTTCGCCCGATGTCTCCGTTACTGGAAAAGTCAACAGGATCCTGAGCGCAGTCTCACAGTTAGGGAAAGTTCCTTCAATCCCTTTGAGGTAACGAAGTGTTTTAAGTGCTGTAGTTGTTCCTTTGGGATTGTCTCTCCAAGTATCCTCAACTCCGCAAGAGGTCCTGTGCATTTATATCCTGAGATTCAGACGCGATTCAGTCTTGTACACTGTCTTTGCAGGTCAGTCTCCTCCATTTCACGCTGTTTGGTCAGATCAAAGAGAAATCCAAACACGCTGCCAAACTCCTGCATTTGTTTAAAACGGGTATGGAGAGCAGTGAGGGCCTGGTGCACTATCACATAGGCCTAATGACATAGCAACAATGGAAAACCCGCTTCATTTGTTGGATTTTTTTAATTATTATTTGTTTGTTTTTAATGTGACCTTGACAGAGACAGACAAAATCATATATAACTAATGTATTTATTAAAAAAAAAAAAAAAAAAAAAAAAAAAAGAGCACGATTGCAGGCGCAAACTGTGCAGTCGCACAGTTCGCACAGTCCATGCGACGGCTCTGTATGTGGAACTGAGCAGTTTAACGAGCTAAAAATCTCAACTGAAAGTGGACCTTCCTGGAAAACCGACTTTTACAGAGCAGAATGGATTCATGAAAAATATCAAGTCAAACAAACGTCTTTTATTAACCATCACAGTTTCAGCCTCTCCTCTGAGCCTCCTGCTGTTCACATGTTTCACAGCTTACAAATCTGACCGTCTATGATCGTGGTTGAGAATAAAAGTACAAGCAGATTAAAAGGTTGGATAATAAAAACAGAATATGTTTCAGTATATATATACAGTACAGTGCTTCTCAGATGATGTAAAACATGTAATGGATGAATTACAGGGTTTAATGCAGCCCAAACTGAGATTTGCATTTAATGTTTAGTGAAATGGATAAAAAATATATATATATGTTTTTTTTCAATTTCAATGAACCAGGAGTTATTATCAGATGTTAGCTGGTGTTTTGTTCGTCGTTCAGCTGGATGCTCTCAGGACTTGTCTCCTGATGATTATTCTCCCGCCTTAATGTAGAACTACTGCACACAACACAAAACGAGTTATTAGTCAGCGTCTCCCAACATGACTCATGAGCATTTTCGTCTCTTCGACCAATCACACAAGCTGAGACGAGCAAAACTCCTCAGTTAAAGCTCTGGACAGTTGTGAGTAAATGGCGGCCGTCAACATGTTCGGGCTCCGGGCTAATCTGGGCTAGCCGTAGATCTGATGATCAGATAATTCTCTGTAGCTTCATCACTGAGAGACGTCTTTCCACTGACACATTGTCATTTGATACTTTATTCTAAAAACATCACGTTAAAGACAGAAACATGATGAAGACTGACTTCAGTCCAGAGGACTTGTCTCTGGCACACTGTGGATTTTCCATCACTTACATGCTTAAAGACAGACTTAAAACATTTTTAAATGGAGGAAATGAAGAGAGAAGAGAGGTGGGACTTACATTTTTTTCCTTTTTACAATTAAAATTCCAATTCCAATTCCAATTACAAATGCAATTGTAATTCCAATTGCAGCAATGACACCATTGCTAATTCCAGGGTCTTCGTCACCTCCACCATCACCACCTGCAAGAACAGAGGAAAGATGTCCAGAGTTGTTCTTCACTGTCGGCTGAAAGATAGCAACCCCTCATTATCCAAACCTGCTTCTCCTGGTCGTCTCATCCCTTCATCCCTACACCAAATAAGTGCGTCACTGTTATGTGCGTGACATAACTTAACTACAGAATTTAAAACAAGTCAACATTGACTTTCCGGTTTCACCCATCCATCAACTCCACCTTCCTCCACATGCAGACTTTCTTGCTCTTCATACTGCATCACCTGACTTCCTCCATTGCTCCTGTCATACTGTGACATATGTCATAATCAGTCTGCTGCCCACCTGAAGGCTCTTTCTCTCTGGAGGACGGGAAGGACTTGATTTGAACATCATCACATTTAACTGTCTGCCCACTGTTTTCTGATGAGCCAGCAGCGTACCGCGGCGTTTCAGAGCTTTTTCTCTGAAAACGATGCTGTGAGAGTGAACCACAACAGCAAAGCTGAGGCCTGACAGACAAGCAGTGAGCTGAAACTCTACAAAGCTCCTTAATTTGACAAATAATGAAGGACTGAAGGACGAATCACACAGGAGGGAGACGAGTGAAAGACTTCTTTACTCACCCTGATCGTCCTGCTCTGTGGATGAAAGTGACATGAAACAAGTTCAGACCCAAAGAAAGAGCAGCAGTTTATTTAAACAGTGAGGACACAAATGAACAGAACATTGTTTTTACTTACGGTCATCAGTCTGATTCCCTCTTGTACTTTTGTCCACTGGCTCTGTTGAAATATTGTGTTAAACTGTAAATGTGTTTAAATGCTAAAACACTTTCAACGCCGTCCATTTGTCTCAGGTTCACTGTACTCACCAACAATGAGGGTCACGTTGTCTCTCCTGACCTGACTCTGCAGTTTGGGAACGTAGCAGGTGTAGTTTCCTTCATCCCGTTCACTTACGTTGGTCAGCTTCAGGGAAATGTTTCCTCCGGTCATTTCCTCGAGGAAGAGAGACGTTCTGCCTCTGTAGTTCTCGTTCTGAAGAGCTGCATCATTCCTCCTGTGTCTGTAGATGTGTACGAGGGTTTCATTGCATCTCCACTCCACTGTTAGAGTCTGCACGTCGAATGGGGGCTCCAGGTGGCACGGCAGAATGGCATCATCACCAACAACGACTTTAACTGGTTCATGTGAGCCAATCACCTCAGGCTCTCCTGGGAAGCAAACATTGTGATGTGGTCTTATATCTATATGTATATATGTAGAAGAAATGGACTCAAAGATGGCGACCGCTTGCTTTGTCACAGTCGAAAAGTCGGCCTGCATTGAACTTTGACACATTTTGCTTTGACTGACTCACAAACATTTCCTCTGAGTTTCCAGTCAAGTTTTTATGGGCAAACTAAAAACACACATGCAGACAGGTGGTTGGATTTGCACTTCCTGGCTGAATCCTACGAAGGCAAACATATTGACACTGTTCCATCAACTTGATATTTCAAGATTTTACCAAAGTTCATGAGAATTTACTCTAATTTACATCAATTTGAGCTCTTCACATGTTGCAGAAGTCAGAAACTGAAAATTATGCTAATTTGTTAATTCATATTGCTACACATACAGATAGAAATACATGCTTTTAGGTGTGATGGCTGACGGCATCGTGGGAAAAACTGGACGGTTTAATCACTAACTGTCATCCAGTTCTGTCCATGTCTTGTTTTATCTCTCTTATTACTGATTTGTTCATGTTCTCAGCTGCTGTTTGAAGTCCTGACACACTTCACATCTGTTAAAAAAGGTTCCTCCAAAAACTCTGAAGCTTTAACCGATGTTTTAGTGTCTGGACTTTAAGAGCTTCCTGTGTCTACCAACAGCGAGGTCGACGTAACAGCTGCTCTGCAGTGTCTCGGCGTGAAAGGTGACCCTTCACCAGGACACATGAATGATGTCACTGAGACAAAGACACCGTAAAGGAGCAGCACGGCGCGTCACACACAAGTCAGCTGAAGAGTGAGCGTGTTACGTTAGCTCCGCCTACCATCACCAGCAGCCAATTGTAATTTTCCAGGAATGTCTGGTTCATGATACTGTCAATGCAAAGGCTTTCAGCCAATCACCACTGAGCGACCCCATTCAGCAATCTCAGTGGAAATCTTCAGGATTGTTAATTTGAAAGAATTCAGTCAATATTTCCATTGAATGCTACTTTATGCTTTTTACTTTAATCCACTGCATTTGTTTAATACCTGTTCAGATTATTCAGTGTTTCACACACGAAGCAAAGTCTTGAGAAAGTCCAAAAACCAGCAAAAACAATGCATCTCAGAGCATCATTTCTTCTTCTCTCCCAGCCAAAGATAAATGTTAGCACTGTTTCTATAAACTGGGGATACATTCAAACTTTACATTTCAACTTTCAATTTCCTGTTATGTTGTGAAGGTCAGGATCGGTTAAGGTCCTAAAAGCACTTTGTTCAACTTAGTAAAGAACACCATTTGGCTTTAGATACAAATGTGCTCTGTCTTATAATATAAAAGAATATAAAAAGTCACTTTTCATAGAAGATACATTTTGTAATATGGCAAATGACATTTAAAAAAATGCATAAGAAAAGTTAGTAACTATTATTGCACACATATAAAATAGAGGGAGATGGACCTCCTCTCCATCAGTGAAGTTACTGTTTGTTCTTCACATGTAATTTTGGGCACGTGCAGCATTTCTTTTAAAGTACGTCTCAGAAACTACAGTATTAGTATTTTCAACATGCAGCTACAACAGCTGGTTGCAGCAGCTATGACAGGTTCGTACACCACAATACAGAAATCTCTTTGGTAGCTACAATGAGGATATTTTACTGACAACCAGCTCACCTGAGATGTGTAAACACCTGAGAAACACTTGGACGTTACTAATTACACTCAGTACAGGTAAAAAAAATAAGACAAATCAGTATCAGTATACTTATTTTCAAGTCCTTTGTAATCCACAATGATGTGCTAAATTAAAGCGTACTTCAGTTTACTTCAGTCCTCCCTGCAGCCGTCAGACTACACAACAAAAACTGCTCCAAGTAATCAGTGAAGTAAAACATGTACGTAACAGTCTGTGAATACTATTTACAGTTTCTTACAATTTTTTACAGTTTCTTAGGATGACATTTCTTTTTATTTTTCATTTAAAATTCTCACTCTTTTGTATATATTCTGATGTTGGTTTTAATTTGCATGCACTTCAAATGCTGCCGGTCAGACTCGCTCTGTCCTCAACACCATCTGATCCCGTTCAGCCTGATCTGAGGCCTCCTGAGGGTGAGCGGTGGACCCCTTATTGGAGTCAAACCGACCGACAGTCCGCACTGAAGAACACGTGAAGCCGCGGCTGCTTTACTCCGCAGACGTGCATTCATGTTTCTACCTGAGGCGCGAAGGTCTTACCTGTAACACTCGCCACAGAGAAAAGAGGACACAAGGACACAAACACGAGCAGCAACGACTCCGCCATTGTTATCAGACTAAGTTCAGGTAAGCAGACTAAAAACACTTTCACTTTTCCCTGGAGAGGCAGGAAGTGGCCTGAACGAGTGATTCATCCATTCATCCACAGACGCCTTCATGTCGTTCATGTTCCCACTTAAAACTGACGAGAGGAACATTTAACTGTCCCTTTATTCATTCTGTCCCCTCGTCTCCCGTCGGCCTGGATCAGACCAGGTGAAGCAGCTGTCAATCAAACTGACCGAAGAGAAACGGCCGTGGATGAACTTTAACTTTGTCCGGCCGTGATTTACGCATCTTTACATTCACGCATCAAGTGTTAGTTCAAGCAGTCTCACGCGCAGTGATTTTGTTCCGCCCTCGTGTTGAGCGTATTCCCGCGGTCTGGGCCGAGGATGCTGTGATGAAGAGCTTTCTGGACTCTTCCTCAGCTCAGCGAATTTCTCCTGACAGCAGCAGCCTCAGCGTAATCAGACAACTTCACTCTGTTTCTGATGTTTCTATGTGTTTGATATGTTTACTGTCCTTGTTTAGGTTTGTATTTGGAAACTCGATCATATTTAATTCGGACCTTCCTGGAAAACCGACTTTTACAGAGCAGAATGGATTCATGAAAAATGTCAAGTCAAACAAACGTCTTTTATTAACCATCACAGTTTCAGCCTCTCCTCTGAGCCTCCTGCTGTTCACATGTTTCACAGCTTACAAAGCTGACCTCTATGATTGTGGTTGAGAATAAAAGTACAAGCAGATTAAAAAGTTGGATAATAAAAACAGAATATGTTTCAGTACAGCACAGTGCTTCTCAGGTGCTGTAAAACATTTAAAATGAAGAAGAAAAATCAAAAAACAAATAAAGAAATCAAAGTGAAACAGTAGTGATGAAATAAAGGATCAGCGCCACCATGAGGTCAAACACAGCACTGCCGAGCGTCTCTTCTTTCTCCCAGTTTACACTTTTTAAACATTAGAAAAACAATTATTTTCACATTTTGCTGACACCAGAAAGTAGCTTAAAACAACTCGTTTTGAGTTCAGTGCTCAATCAAATGTAATGGATGAATTACAGGGTTTAAAACAGCCCAAACTGAAATTTGCATTTAATGTTTAGTAAAACGGATTGAAAATATTTGGATGGAATCAAAGCGTTTTTTTTTTCCATTTCAAAGAACCAGGAGTTATTATCGGACGTTAGCTGGTGTTTTGTTCGTCATTCAGCTGAACGCTGTCAGGTCTGGGCTCCAGACGGCGCTCTCTTTCCATCCTCTGACGTCTTCTCCTCTCTCGTTCTCTACGTAGAACTACAGCACACAACACAAAACGAGTTATTAGTCAGCGTCTCCCAACATGGCTCATGAGCATTTTCGTCTCTTCAACCAATCACACAAGCTGAGACGAGCAAAACTCCTCAGTTAAAGCTCTGGACAGTTGTGAGTAAATGGCGGCCGTCAACATGTTCGGGCTCTGGGCTAATCTGGGCTAGCCGTAGATCTGATGATCAGATAATTCTCTGTAGCTTCATCACTGAGAGACGTCTTTCCATTGACACATTGTCATTTGAAAACATCACATTAAAGACAGAAACATGACGAAGACTGACTTCAGTCCAGTGGACTTGTCTCTGTCACACTGTGGATTTTCCATCACTTACATGCTTAAAGACAGACTTAAAACATTTTTAAATGGAGGAAATGAAGAGAGAAGAGAGGTGGGACTTACGTAACATCCTGCTTACAGCGTTTCGAATAATTAGAGCAATTGCAACACTGATAGCAATTACAATAATAATTACTGCAATGTTAACTCCAGCTTCTTCGCCACCTCCACCGTCACCACCTGCAAGAACAGAGGAAAGATGACCCTAACCCCCAAAGCTGCCTCTCCTGTTCTTCTCATCCCTTCATCCCCTCATCCTAATGTATTATCATTCATCAGCTGTGCTCCCCTCCATCCATAATACTCATTAAACCATCATGAATCTGTATCTTACCTGCGTGGTCTTTGTTAGTGAAACAACATACGCGAGTGTCGGCGAGGACCACAGGCAGGCCTAGCGGACCTTCATCACAGTGTTATGAAACACTGTGCTGAGGTTTCACACAGGAGGGAGACGAGTGAAAGACTTCTTTACTCACCCTGATCGTCCTGCTCTGTGGATGAAAGTGACATGAAACAAGTTCAGACCCAAAGAAAGAGCAGCAGTTTATTTAAACAGTGAGGACACAAATGAACAGAACATTGTTTTTACTTACGGTCATCAGTCTGATTCCCTCCTGTACTTTTGTCCACTGGCTCTGTTGAAATATTGTGTTAAACTGTAAATGTGTTTAAATGCTAAAACACTTTCAACGCCGTCCATTTGTCTCAGGTTCACTGTACTCACCAACAATGAGGGTCACGTCGCCTCTCCTGACCTGACTGACCAGTTCGGGAATGTGGCAGGTGTACTTTCCTGCATCCCGTTCACTTACGTTGGTCAGCTTCAGAGAAATGTTTCCTCTGGTCATTTCCTCGAGGAAGAGAGACGTTCTGCCTTTGTAGTTCTCGCCCTGAAGATCTGCACCATCACCTTCGTGTCTGTAGATGTGTACGAGGGTTTCACTGCATCTCCACTCCACTGTTAGATTATGCACGTCGAATGGGGGCTCCAGGTGGCACGGCAGAATGGCATCATCACCAACAACCACTTTAACTGGTTCATGTGAGCCAATCACGTCAGATTCTCCTGGGAAGCAAACATTGTGATGTGGTCTTATATCTATATGTATATATGTAGAAGAAATGGACTCAAAGATGGCGGCCGCTTGCTTTGTCACAGTCGAAAAGTCGGCCTGCATTGAACTTTGACACATTTTGCTTTGACTGACTCACAAACATTTCCTCTGAGTTTCCAGTCAAGTTTTTATGGGCAAACTAAAAACACACATGCAGACAGGTGGTTGGATTTGCACTTCCTGGCTGAATCCTACGAAGGCAAACACATTGAGGCTGATCTGAGGCCTCCTGAGGGTGAGCGGTGGACGCCTGATTGGAGCCAAATCCACCGAAAATACGCACTGATGAAAGCGTGAAGCCGTGGCTGCTTTGCTCCGCACACCTGCTCTCTTACCTGCTGCCACACCTGAGGGCGTAAAAAGTCTATCCGCCTAACGCAGGTGACATGTTTCCGCCTTTAAAAAGCTGATTTTAAAGGAACGTTTCAAACGCGTCGAGAAGGAAACAGAGGAGCAGAGAAACCAGGAAACGTTTTTTAACTCAACCTGCAGTTTCTCTTTTAAGCTCGGGCTACCTGAGGCGCGAGGGTCTCACCTGCGACACTCGCCACAGAGACAAGAAGACACGAGGACACAAACACGAGCAGCAACGACTCCGCCATTGTCACTGGACTAAGTACAGGAAAACAGACCGTAAAACACGCTTTCACTTTGCCCTGGAGAAGCAGGAAGTGGCCTGAACGAGTGATTCATCCATTCATCCACAGACGCCTTCATGTCGTTCATGCTTCCACTTAAAACTGACGAGAGGATTTTGACTGTCCCTTTATTCATTCTGTCCCTTCGTCTACCGTCGGCCTGGATCACAGTCGCGAGCGAAACGGATCTGGATCTGAGATCGACTACTGCGGGGGGGGGGTGCATAAAAGGAAATGCATCCGGGTAGAAAGTGAGACAAGTTCAAGCACGTGCAGTGATTTTGTTCCGTCCTCGTGTTCTCCAGCAGCAGCAGGCTCGGCTGTGTTGGCCGCATCAGACTCGCTTCTGGAATCAGTGAGAATGAGCGTATTCCTGCGGTCTGGACCGAGGATGATGTGATGAAGAGCTTTCTGGACTCTTCCTCAGCTCAGCGAACTTCTCCTCCTGACAGCAGCAGCCTCAGCATCCCTCCTCCTCGCCATGGTTACCTGACCGCGCTCTGGAGAGAGCACCTGATTGGTCAGCGCTCAGGAACATGTGGCGGGAGATGTCGCAGCTCACGTTCTGTTTCAGTCTGCAGCCGCTTTAAACTGCATCAAACGCGCAAATTCACAGAAGTTTTGCACTTTAGACTGGAGATAGAGAGAGATTATATTTAAAATAAAGAAATGATCTCTTTTATCCTTATGGCTGCACCTGCGTTGTTTTGCCTGCTGAATTGTCACCAATCTAATCATTTGTACCAGTTTAAACAGCTTTAAAACAGACAGCAGATCAGTTTTTGGCACCTTTTTAATGTTTTAATGTTCTAGCACACTGGCCTGAGATCAGTTGCAACAGGAGTCATATTGGCACCAACCATCAGGGCCTGACAATCAAACACTAAACGTTAACATTAAGAGAAAACGACGCCTCATATTCAGCATCTTTCCCCTGAGAGCAGACTGGAGCCATCACAAGGCCAGAAACAGTTTAAAAACACTTTAGTTTGACGAGTTTATGTTACGATTTTCAACATATTTGTGGTTTGCAGAAGAAAGAAACTCCAGCGTTTATTCTTCCAGCTGCATTGCGTTCAATTGCAACCGGAGTGATTTGTTTGTTGGCTCGTGCGTCAGATGCCTCCTGAAGACAGTCTGAGTTTGCTGTTTTTGTGTGTCTTTGCTGAAGCTGTTTCTTGTGGCTGCTTCACGTCCAGCCTCACCGAAACGCGAATCAAAGACAGCTGTTCTTGTGACTGATGGCAGGTTTGAGTCTGCGGTTGAGTGACTGCTATTGTGACGCTGCAGAGTTTGACTCTCAGGTTGAAGATTGTGAAGCAGGTGACTTTGAGCGCTCGCTGAATGAATTCAGAACCTGCCAACGAACTTCTGTGAATGAATGAACATCTGTACAAAACTTACAGCTCAAGCACGTCTGCAAACGTGTGAATGTCACTGCAGAACAGTGATTTTTTTTTTTTTTCTTTTTTTTGCAGAATTCAACAATGGCCTTTATGGTTTCCTGTGCTGATCAGGATGTGGTCCACTCACACCTTACATAGAAGAAGACACAAGATGGAGATCACACCGCTGTGCTTCGTGCTCTGTAAGTCCTTTAACCTTCTTTAAATAATCTGCCTCCCAGAACAATTTAACACCTGGAATCCTGGATAATCGACGTGTTATTTTAAAGGGTTTTTTGATATGAGGTACCTGCAGTAGATGAGTGATGGTGCAGAAGCAGAGCGATGTGGCTCAGCAGAAACATGTCGTTTCTCACAGCTTTTCCTTGGCAGTCGTCACTGGTCCAGACCACCACAGCCGAGCTACCACAGCACCAAATGTGTACAAATAAATGAAAGAACAGGCTCTAAAGAAGTATTTCACACAGAAGTTTCCATCGCAGAGCGTGAAATGTTCAGAAAGGTTTCCTCTTCCTCTTCCGCCACACGAACAGCAGTTTGATGCTGCTGTCAAAATCACTCATTTTCTTCGTCTCCTATTGGTTGTTTCTTCCACAAACAGTTATTTATGTGTGAGAAAATGTAGCTCGGAAGGAAAAAGGCTGAGTGACGGCAAAGCTGTGAGAATACTCTAAATGCATCGTCCACTTGAACTGACCTTCGTTATTTTAGGCGGACCTTCAGCATGTGTAGAAAACACGACTTACCGCTGACTCTGCTGCTCTGCTTCAGTACCAGTACTCCAAACTGAGGTCACGCTGACCACCGTCCACTGAAGGAACACTGCCTCTCTAAGTACCTCATACAACCAAACTTCAACTAACCGTTAAGTGTAGTAATTATTGAAAAAAGCCAAACTTTGAGTCTTGATCAGCTGGAAATCGTGAAACTCTCACAGCAGTTTGAAGCTGCTGAATCTATATCACATTACACGGCTGCCGTGTCCACCAGCTGGTCTAAAACTGCGTCCATCAGCTGTTTGCTTCAAACGTTTGTTGTGGCTGCGAGGCACTGAGGCCGAACAGCTGATGTGCTCTGACACCAAAACATCGAGCTGAAAGAGCTGCAGAGTCATTTCACTGAACAGTACAAAACGCCTCAACAACCATTGACCGACGCCTGCATTTAACACATCAGATCAGCTGCAGGCCTGAAAAAGGCAAATAACTTCCTGTTTGACTGCCCCTGCAGCCACTCTGAGCATCACTCCCAACAGATCTCAGTTCTTCCAGTATGACGACATCTCTCTGAGGTGTGCGGCACCGACAAACTCCAGCAGCTGGACGGTGAGAAGGAACACCTCCTCTGAGAAGTTTGAGCAATGCAAGATCGGCTGGGGGATCCCAGGCAAGTCCTCCTGCACCATCGAGGACGCCTACCCGTCCGACAGCGGAGTGTACTGGTGTCAGTCTGAAGAGGGGGACTGCAGCGACGCCGTCAACATCACAGTGACCAGTAACGCCACCTGTTGTGTGTAGAATCTGCTGAATTCTTAGATAACTGCTTTTGCAGTTAGTCAGGCTTTACTTTATATTCCAGATGGTGTGATCCTGGAGAGTCCAGCACTTCCTGTGACAGAGGGAGATGAAGTGACCCTTCGCTGCTCCTCCAAGGACAAATACCAACGTGAGGTCACTTCGGATTTCTCTGCTGCATTCTACAAAGATGGCCTTTTCATCGGCGTCAAGCCCACAGGAAGGATGGTCCTCCCGGTGGCGTCCACGGCCGACGAAGGTTTCTACAAATGTGAACACATCACCCAGAAAAGAGCGTCACCGCAGAGCTGGCTGGCCGTGAGAGGTGACCGATGTCTCAAACATTTCACAGGCTGATCCCAGTGTTTCTGTCTAATGAAGTTAAATTTGACCATCGACCTCAAGTATTCAGTATTTTCCCACCAAAGTTTTGTGCAATCAGGGTTTGAAACAGCATTTAGACCTTCAGGGAAAGAAAATGGAACTACAGTCCTGCCCGGAACTAAAACCATTTCAGGCTACGATGACAGACATTAAACACGTGTCCAAACAATAAAGAATAGAAATAAATGAATTCTAAATGAATTCTCCTCACACTGGAACCAGCAGTGAAATGTGCTTGTTGAGATCAGACTCCTGTTCAGACTATTCACTGATGGCAGAACTTTTCACATCTGAATTTTTCCTCCTCACAGTCAGAGTTCAGCCTACAAGTGTCCCTCCTCCTCCTCTCTTGTCTCTGCCCAAGCTGGTGTGCTCCATCCTGCTCTTCATCCTCTACTCGGCCATACTCGCAGTGTGTATCTACATGTATAGAAGGTGGGCACAAGGTAAGAAGACCTCCGAAGGTCCCGATAATAAGATGGTGCTGATCCCTGTGCTGATCGTCTTCTCTGGTCTGGGACTGTGCCGACATTTTAGCAAACATTTCACCAGTTTTTTAACGCCAGGGACAGACTGAACCACAGCTGAAGAACAGTGGACCTGCTTCCTCTGTAGATATGAAGAGCTCAGTCTAAACTTCAGAAATATGGTTAGCCTTGTTTTAGCATTTCAGGCTACAGCTCTCCCGGCTCACCTGACACAGTAACATGTTGTGCACTGTTTGTTGGTTGGGCCACGTGACCCTGCCCACAGGCGACCTGGTTGTGGCTAACAAGGTGGGGCTAACAGCAACAGAGCTGGTTGTCACAGCAACAAGTGGTGTAAATCAGGAAGTGAAATGATCACAAAGCTAAGACGTCATCGCACTCCCACACGCCTCGAGGTGAATGACAGCGGTGGCAAAGAAGGGACGAGACGGGCGGGACAGGACGGGACAGAGGTCAATTCCACTAACAACTGTCTCTGCTCTGGTTTTCCTGCAGCTCGAGCTCATGCAAAGAGGACAGCGTCTGATCAGCTCGTACTGGAATGATGAAGAGAAGGAGGAAGCAGCGTCTGCCTCGTTACATGCTGATTTGCTTACCTGCTCATGTGCTGCGTTAGCCCGATGCTCTGCAACGTCCTGCTTCCTGCTGCATCTGATGAGCTTCCCATTAAAACTGATGAAAAGCGTGTCTGAAGCGTGTTAAATAATCATTTTCTGAAGCGTTTATGAACATGCAGATGTTTGAAGCACAGATTTCTTTCTTTTACGGCATCAAACCTTTTATTGAATAGAATTGATTGTTCATTCATTCATTCATTCATTCTTCTTTCCATGTTAATGCAATACTGATGCTTGGCCAGCAGATGTCGCCCTCTGGGCAAATACTTCAAATCAGTGAATGAAAAATTCTGGACACATCCATCTAAATTATTCATTCATCAACATTTTCTGTGTTTTGCACCACAAAAGGACATTACAAAGTGGAAATAGGTGTTTTGAGGTAACACCTGGATCACTGCCTGATCTTCAGGTCCAGCCATGTAGAGCTTGATATCCAGATGTATCGGGGGGGCAATGGGACACACATGCATGGGGCATTAGCCAATCAGGTGAGCCCCACAGTGAAATAAGTGGGCTCGTGGGCAGCAGGTGTGAGGACTGCAGGTTGAATGCACTCAGCTACGTCATATATATCATCAGTTATGTTTTATATTCAGTTTCATTGTTTGGGTAGAGGTCCGTTTTATTTGGGGGTCTGGACAGACTCACACTCCCACCCTCAGTCTGCTCACTCTCCATTAGGTGGCACTGTTGATCCGAATCTCTCCGACCAGCTGCAGCCTGAGAGATAAAGAGGAAAGTCAATGGAGGACACACTTTAACATGATTAAAACGGTCCTCGGGCTGCTACGTCACCCGAACACAAACAGGTGTCACAGGTGTCGTCCGCTGCCTTCAGATGTTTCCTGTTCATGTGAACGCCGCCTCTCGTGGTATTCACGACCTCAGATGTGACGTGTTTGCTGATGTTTTCAGAAATGAAGTCATGGAAGTTCGTTTAGTTTACATGTTGTGATTTCAGCCTCACAGAGGTTTTGAAATTTCCTGGAACGAAGCCAAGAATGACACAAGAACAATGAGGCGGTTTTTGGTAGCCATGCTGCCGTTGCGTGGCAACAGTGTTTTCCCAACTTAACCACATGAACTCCTCCCGTGGCCTAACTACCAGCTCATGAGCTCCATTTGAAGGCAGTGCCATCGTCTCTGAGTGTGAGCCTTCACACCTGCTGCACACCAGCCTTCCTGTTGCTGAAACACTCACCTGATCGGCTAATCCGGGGGGCATTAGCCAATCAGCAACCAGCAACATTTAGTTTTAATTTGTTTTTTATTTCACCAAGAACATCTGTGCTAATGTGTTACCACAAACAAACTACAGCTAATTATAAACTAAAGACATACACAGGTTCTGCCTGGAGGTCCTATGGGAGGAAACCAGGGTCCCCAGAGGAAACCCAAACAGACTTGGGTGAGAGCTTCCAAACATGTCTCCACAGCTTTATATTTCATTAATGCTAAGAGTCTCCAGCCATGCTAGCGGCTCTGTCAGGTAAAGGCACAGTGGTGCTAATGCCAACATGCTGATGTTTCGCTGGTATGATGTTTACCATGTTCACTGTCTTACCTCAGTGTGTTAGCATGCTAACATTGCTACTAAACACAAAGTACAGCTGGGCTGCTGGGGGTGTCAGCAACGCCATTTCAGTCTGGACCAAAGTGCTGCCAACACGGTTAAAGATACGATGGAGGGGATCCCAGATAGACACTCACGCCTGAACTCATCCAGTTTAAGTTCAAGAAACAAACCAGAAGCTGTATGACAACAGAAACTCAGAGGAAGTATAAATAGAGATTACAGCAGGGTTCACTTTCTGTTTATTGCATCAGCAGCAAACTGGACAATGAGTCACAGTTTCTGGGGACTTTCCGAGGAGTTTTAGGGCACCAATGAGCGTCTTATCACAGATGATTGCATTACATATAACATGTTATCTGAGCAGCGTTTGGATGACGAAGCAGGTCCAAAGTACAAGTGGAGTTTCAATTTATGTATTATATGTGTGTGTTTATACATCTTTTAGCCAATAAAGTGAGTGTTTATCCAGACTTTAATCCATGTTTAATGTGTGTTTAATGTATGTTTAGTCTGTTTAATGTGTGTTTAATGTATGTTTAGTCTGTTTAGTCTGTGTTTAATGTGTGTTTAGTGTGTGTTTAGTCAGAGCTAACAGGAAGGGATTCCCTGTGGTGTGGAATGAGGAAGTAAAGGTTTCCTCAGCTATAAAAAGTACACAAATATTTGAGCTCCACGTGGAGTTTTGGCAGTTCTGAGCGTCACACACCAATACAAACTTCAATCTGTCATGTTGTTCAGAAGAATTCATCGCTGACTTTTTCACTGTTTTCAACACGAGGAAGCTTGTATGGTTAATGTATGAAATATTTCCTGATTTCAATCATAATGGACTTCATTTTGTCTGTTTATTCAGGCAAAGATCTGTCTGCATTCACCAAACTACAGTCGTGAAAACATGAAATCTCAATATCTGTACAGAAAGTCTGGCAGTGAAAGACAGTGGAAACAGGTTTCACAGAGTCTGCTCTCATGAGATTTATTTCTGCTTCAGGTCAGTTCATTAGTAAGTTGGGGGAACTGAAACCTCTGTTTCATTATATTTAGACCATGAAAGTGAGAGTTGGGACTTTCTGTGGACCACTAAGACCTTTTGGTTTAGGAGCTCAGACTCATCTGATGCAAACAGGAGCTCCTGAGTGGTGAGAAGACGCTCAGGTGAGTCACGGACCATTTCCAGCCAGACTGCTGAGGAAAATCCACTTTAATCTCTTCTCTGTCCGTAACAGCAGCTGGAACATTTCATGTGCTTCATCTACAACATCTGAATATTTACACATCAGCAGAGGTGTCTCTGTCAGGTGTTTCCTGGTTTCACTGTTGAGTAGAAGGTCAGCGCAGCTTCAACGTCTGCGGAGGAAGGACACAAACACACTATGAAGTGTGAGGACGGGCGGACAAAATAACAGAAACACCACGCTGCTCAGCACAACTGAACACATGCAGATTTTACAGCCAAGAGAAGAATTCTTGTGCTTTGTTTTATATTTATCTTCCATCTAATGGTCCGGCCTGTGTTTGCCCCGTATCCATGGCTCACACTCCTCTCTGCAGGTCACCAGCAGTAAAAATAGAAAGTGTGTCAGTGGCCAATTAGTCAGTCAATGACTCAGAGTTTCAGGTGGAGCTGCAAGAGCTGCTGTGGTTACTGTAACCATGTGAGGACCAATGAGAAGGGCGAGGGGGCGGGACTTCTGTCTCCATGTGTTTTTGTTGAAAACAAGCACACGTGGCCCAGAGAGGCGTTACGTAACAGCAGAAATGTGTCAGTGTGAGCTGATAGCTGAGAGGCAGAGATGTGAGTTCATACAGTGAACGAAATGTTTGACTGAAATGTTGACATTTCTTTGCACGTCTGTCACTCAGCTGCTGCTGGTTATTTTGAGATAGAGGTCTGTCGCAGCGTGTTTGAGCGAGCTGCTGTTTTACCTCTGACCCTCTGCGGCTGCACTTCCTGTGTGATGATGACGTCAGTGTACGAGATGTCGGGGTCGACTTTACCTGCAACACAACACAAGTCACTGTGACACACACATCAGATCCACACATTCACCGTGAGAGAGCAGAAAAGCTGCAGTCTGTATGTGTGTATGTGTGCTCAGCTGTGAGGAGCAGCATCAGGTCGCTTCACCGTGTTTCTGCCTGTCAAAGCCTTTTAATAATCTGTGGGCGTCAACTGGCTCAATGGAAAACAGTCAGGTAACTTCACTTCTGTCCCTCAGAGC
Organism: Chaetodon auriga; assembly: GCF_051107435.1. NCBI lineage: Eukaryota > Metazoa > Chordata > Actinopteri > Chaetodontiformes > Chaetodontidae > Chaetodon > Chaetodon auriga. Next base: position 1,812,474 of record NC_135097.1, read on the forward strand.
CGCCTCTTTATAGCCGAGGCGACCATGAAGTCCATGAACAACACAAGGACGAAAGAAAGTCTCGTTTAGGTTCACGTGTTCACCAGTAACTCGCTGCTAATTAGCATGTGTATTACTAACTCATTACCCAGGTCAGACAGGAGTATCCTTTAGTGTATTAGAAATATACTTGAAGTACAGGGTACACTCTGACTATTTGGGTTTAATTTAAAGTATGTTTGACAAATACTTTTAAAAAGTGTACTTTTAAATAGATGTCAACAAGTTCTACTTAGATGTAATGAAAAGGAATATACTAATTCTGCAATACTTGAAATAGTATTTCAGTTTAGTGTACTTTATTGTAAGTATATTATAAATTGTACTTTAAAAAAAAGTGTACTATTAAATTCTTTTAATAGTCATAAAGTGTATTTATGGAAGGTTTTCACATCCTTTGTAACACACTGTTAGCACGTTTAATTCATTAATTTCACTTCATTTCAAGTATATTTCAGTATGTTTCCCACAGATTTGCATTATAATACAACTGTACTGCAAGTGTGTTGTGAATGCTCATGAATCTTGGTTTTGTGTATTTCAGTACACGTTATTTAGCAACTATTTACACTTCAAGTATACTCTTTCTCAAATGGTACTCAAGGACTAATTGAGTACACTCAAGTATACTTGAAGGTGACAAAAAAAATAACACAAAGTATTTTTTTTAAGTATAATACTTTTCACCTGACTAATCATCATCAAGGACGTATTAATGTAAGATTGAAAGATTATATTCTGCAATTACCTCAATAACCTCCTAATTACTGCTTATTGATAGGAAGCTGTTGTACGTGAATTAATAACCTAACCCCAGAATAAGACAGCGGTAAGTGCTTTATTAATAAAGAGCCAATATGTTACTGATATGCATGTTAATCAGCTGCTCGTTACAGGTGAGTGTATCTCCACGTGAAGCGTCACCTCTGATCTCTATGTAACACGGCACGCTTCCCTTTCAAGTTTGGTTAAAACGTTGTGACGTGCTGGAAACGTGTGACGAACGTTATTCTGCGGTGACGTCGCTAAAATACAAAACCTTGTTCTGCTCTGTTTGAAATGAAGAGCCAGGCCTGACAGAGCTCAGAGTCTGTTTGTTTTAGCTTTAACGCTCCCAGGTCTGGATGGACCCCATGACCTGAACAGACTGAATCCTGCATGTCGGCAGATTCACGTCTTTAACATCAAAGTGTCGCTCTGCCGTCACTGAAACGACTCAAACTACAGTCGAACATGACAGAAGAGCGCAGCCTGAGTACGACTGATTTATTCATGCCGCCGTTTCGAGAGCAAACTTCCACAGTCTGCACATTCGCTGTGCTGAAGCAGCGGTTTGCAAAATGTCACTGTCTTGATGTGAAAGTAGGCTGACCTTTTTGGCTCCTCCAGAGGCACAGCAGCATCAGCGAGACCAGCGAGAGGCATGCGACCACCACAGGAAGCAGAATGTGTTTGAGGGCGGAGTTGGGCGGACCAGGATGCCCTCCTTCAAAACAGAAACACCACAGCTTGGCCTCGATGTCACAAAACAACAGACTCAGAGTGCACGGCAGGCAGGCTTTGTGCTTCTTGTTCCTCTCACCTCTGACGGCCAGCCAGCTGTCCGGTGACCGTCCGGCTCCTGAGACGTTACACATGTAGAGTCCTTCATCAGATGCAGACACGCTGTGGATGGTCATGATTCCTGCAGAGCTGCTGCTGATGAGGAGGCCATCTTTGTAGAAATCTGCTGTGAGGTTGGAGGAGGAAGTCCCCCTGTTTGTGCAGCGCAGAGTCACGGCGTCGCCCTCCATCACAGGATGGACAGGACTCTCCAGGATCACCGAGCCTCCTAAGAGACAGATCATGCATCAGTGACATGCATGCGTGTGTGATGGACGGCTGTATGGAGCTGTTTTCATCCATTAAACCCACCAGTCACAGTGATGTTGGCAGCGTTGCTGCACCCCCCTGTTGCAGACTCACACCAGTACACTCCAGTGTCTGATGGGTAAAGGGCCTCGATGAAGCAGCGGGATTTGTCTGCTTCATCCCTGAAAGTGGAACACGCTTTGTTCATGGGCATGGACGTGTTCCTCTTAAGCCTCCAGTCTGAAGAGTTTCCCTGCTGCCCACAGCTCAGAGAGACAGACTCATACTGGAAGAACTGGGATCTGTTGGGAAGGATTCTCAGAGCGGCTGCAACACACAAACAGATGGAAGCAAACTGAGACTTTTATGGGAAAAAATGGCAGAAGTGAGCAAACAGGAAAATACACGCTGTGCATTGTAATCACTGAAAGATCAGAGGCTTCAGTCAGCCTGTTCCTAACACTCGTTTTAGCTAAGTTACTTTAATGTGGCATCAAAACACTTAAGTCGATTTACTGATGCCTCGATAAATTACAACAAATTAGTTTTGTGATGCATTTCTTTCAGCCTTTACACATGATTTTGTAAGTTCATGTTTTTTTTATATTTTTTCTAGTTCAGTGCCAGGAATGTGCTTGCTAACTAGCAATAGCATTAGCAAAGTTTAGCTAAAACACTGGGTTTGCACCTGTAGCTTTTGTCCCTCACTGAGACTCTGGGTTTTTAAATGAGTAAAATCACAGTGGTTCACGCCACTTCCTGCATGCACCAGCAGACACAGAGGAGGATTATTCTACTTTAAACGTGTTCATCGAGAAATTCATTGTTGTGGTAGAATTCTCTTCACTGTAGAAGACGAGTTTATTTCGTTTGATAAAGTGAACCTTGAAAATCATGAGTGAGTAGGACTTTACGTGCTGAGATGAGTTCAGCTCCCATTAAGCCGAACACAAAATGAGAAGATGAAGCTTTGAAGGCGAAATCAAAGAACCAAATTTGATTGAACATCTGCAGCTGCACAGCATCACAAGCAAACAAGAGCAAACACACAGAAGAAGAAGCTGCTGCCAGCGTGAACCACAGCAAGAGAAAATAACATGTGTGAAGTTAAAGCTGCAGCTCATCTGGCCGAGAAGAGAAGGCAAACACAAAGTGTTCATGTGGGCCCTAATGAGAACAAAGATGACCTGTGTTTAACACAACGCAGTATTGCAGTGTGAGCAGTAACTGCCCGGGTTGCATGAGATCATTTCTGGTGATTCCAGGTGCATCAAGAACAGCTCAGATTCAGATTTAGATTTATTTGTCCTTCTGCAAGGAAAACTGCTTCCAGCGTTCGTCCTCGTCTCACACGAACACTCAGATCAAACTGGACAGGAGACACCAGCAGTTCGTGTGCTAGAAGTCTTTTAAGTAATTACTGTTTTTTTTTAAGTCATTTGTTGTAAAAATAAGTTTGTTACTTGGTTCCAAAGTAATACTAATGCATGAATATTCATCTTTCATCACCTGAGATCATGTTTAAAAATGCACCATCTGAATCGAGTGCGTCAGAGTTTTCAGGAGGTGGATGAGAACATGAACAAACTCAGAAACACGGACGCAGCTCATGTTTCAGAGCTAAAACTCCTTCAGTACTCACCAACGACGGTGCAGAGTGTCGTTATGTCCATGCTGCTCGGCTGCAGGTACAAACTGCGTCGTCTCTAAGATCAGGGTGTTTGTTACGGAGGCCACAGTTTCCTGCTGTAATCGTTTCTTCTTTCACACCTCAAATGGCAGACCTTTATGATCCTGGCCTCCCTCTACTTACCGATGACCTCAATTTACTTTTTTTGATTATTTTACTTTAGTAGCACAGCCTTTTAAATCTGCATCAAAACAGACTCAGGAAACTTGTGATTTTTGGATGCCAAAGAGTCAGCGCTGAGTCACATGTTTATCAGCTGTGTGATGTTATCAGTAATGACACAGCAGATTTTTTTCTGTGCTTTGACACATGAAATACCAAAACTTTCCACCTTCAGTGTCATTTTAAATATGACAGCTTGAGGAGTTTATCAGGAGTCTCCCTGGGAATTCAGGATGTGATGCGTCCTTCATTTCAGCAGATTAAAAGAAACAAGCAGACAGTAAAGCTCCATCCCACAATTACACAATCAGAAATTCATCTAAAAAACAAAATTTTTGTTTCACCAAAAAGGAAATTCCTTGGGTTTTTGTTTGTTTGTTTGTTTGTTTGTTTGTTTGTTTGTTTGTTTTACTAAATTTGCCAGTCAAAAACTAGCTGCTGTCACATTCACACTGATACTTATTTACAATGATATTCATTAAAATCGTGTTTTGGTTTGTAAAAAGTTTAATGTAGGAACTATTTTTGCCTGAGAATTAAATCACCGCCGTCTTAGACTTTTTCAGTTATTCATTCATTCATTCATTCATTCATTCATTCATCTTCTGTACCGACTGTCCCGTTCAGGGTTGCGGGTGGGGCCGGAGCCTATCCCAGCTGTCAACGGGCGAGAGGCGGGGTACACCCTGAACCGGTCGCCAGTCGATTGCAGGGTAACATATAGAGACAGACAACCATTCACACTCACACCGAAGGACAATTTAGAGTCACCAATTAACCTAATGAGCATGTTTTTGGTCTGTGGGAGGAAGCCGGACTTTTTGAATTAGTTCAAGGTAAATCCACATTATCAGGGAGTCATTTTCCAGGTAAGTCTGAGATTTCAAAATAATTAAAATGGAGATTAAGAAAAGTGATGTGTTAAATAAAACGCGTTAAACGTCTGATAAATAAATAAAGTTTTATTTAAACACACACTGAGAAGAAGCCTCTGGACTGAAGTATCTCGAACATTACAGATGAGTCATAGCCTGTCACATGATTGTTGACGTCATCGTGACGCATGCTGCGTCTATTGGCTTAAAACTATGGACGAAATGAACTCCGGCAGTAGTCGAGAGCTCTCAGCAGACGGCAGTTATCTGCCGGACGGACGGTTGTCTTCATGGTTCACGTGTGGGATTTCATGCTCGGTGTCACTTTTCCACTCTGGACTTTAACTTGGAGTACGGTGGCCGGTACGTTATCTGAAGGTAAGCTCACATATTTCAATTATATTCGCCAGATAGCGCTTCATCTGTTTATTCAGTCCAAATGTTCAGCGTTGGCTTCCGTCAGTGAAGAGGAAACTGTGTCCAGACATGTTCTGCTGATAGTTTTTATCGTCCGTAACCCGCAACGAGAAGTTAAGTCAGTCGTTGTTCAACGTTTTAACCAAACTGACAGATGTGTCTACCCGGTACTTAAGTGCCGTTACATAACTTAACGTAACAAGCAGCTGGCGGAAAAGTTGGACTAAATGAACCCGGTCTGTGATCTTACGTAAACCTGGTCCTAACTTTTAAGTCGGTCTTTGTAAAAACATCACGCCGGTTGTACCAAACTAGCCTGCGCCTTCATATTTACGGCGTCTCCGTTAGCTTCCATGCTAATGCCTCGTCACGTGCGTTGCCAGGATACGCTGTCAGCAAACTTCACGCCGGCTCGCGGAACGGCAGTTCGCTGTAAACCAAATTTAAAGGACGCGGAAAGAAGTGAAGAGCTGATTCTGCTCCTCTTCTCACAAGCTGTAGCTGTAGCCATGCCGTCCACTGATGGAGGACACTTCGTTTTAGTTGAGCTGCCTTAGGAGAAACCCTCTTTTCTGTTTTTTTTTTTTTTTTTTGGTCTGTATCGATTTGAGCGAACAGTTGACGTGTCAATTAAGACATTTGAATAAGTCAGTGATGGTGCGGACTCTCCTGAGATGTGGGTTTCGGGGAGGGGGCTGTCCTGGTCTTGTGTTTTACATGATTTACTGACTTGTTGGACCACCTGCTCGCGATATCGGTCTTCAGAGTTTTCACTTGCAGATTTGAGGATGGGGACTGAGCTGTGGTGGGCACGTGTCATGTAGGCTGTAGTTGAATTTAGCAGATTGCTCCCCCAAACCCAAACATTTGTCAGTTTTTGCCGTCGGCCTCGGGCTGTTGGTTCTGGAATCTGATGTGAATTTCCAGGAAAGTTACTTGGAAGTAAAATAATAGATAATATTGCTGCTACTGTTGATCAGAAGAGTTAAAAACTCTCCTTCCATTTTCCAGGTCAGTCTCGCGTCGTTGGGGCGTTTCAGCCTGTCGTCGCCGTTGTGGGTGATGACGTCATCCTGCCATGCCACCTGGAGCCCCCATTAAACATGGAGAGGACGACAGTCGAGTGGTCAAAGCCTGATCTCAAGCCCGACCCCTCAGATCACCTCAGTCAGGTCGAGTACGTGCACCTTCGCCGGAGCTGGGACGACATCTCCGACATGCAGATGCAAGCGTACGTCGGGAGGACAAAACTTTTTCCAGACCAGCTGAAACACGGAAACATATCACTCAAGATCACGAATGTGACGCTGGCAGATGAAGGCAGATACAAATGCCACGTCCCGAAGTTACAAAGCCAAGTGAAGGAGTCAATAGTGAAACTTGTTGTTGGTAAGTACATTTCTCTAGATGCTTTACGACTGCTTGGTTTTAGTAACTGTGTTGTGAAACGTTGCAAATCTTCTGTCTTTCCAGAAACAAACCCTGTTAAATCGTGGACGACGGGAACGACACTGCATCCTGAAAACCTCCAAACTGCAGATCCAAGAAAGGAGACGAATGTTAAAGGTGAGGAAACAGTCCAGCTCGCTGAGGAGGAGAGAAAAAGTCTTAACGTGAACGATTTTAACGTTTGTGTAACTGATGTACTTCAGTTTGTGTGATGGTTCTCTCTGCTCGTCCTCACGTCAGGTGGTCGCTCACATCTGGTCTTATTGATCCCAGCTGTCCTCTTTGTCTTATCGATCGTCGTTTTTTTACTGCATCACAACTGGAAACAACACAACGTGAGTCAGACGCAAACTCAGCCTCTCGTAGCTTCATACCGGACTCTTTTTGAGAGACGGCGGACTGATTATGAAACTTCTGTTAACTGTCCCTCCAGCTTCTGAAGTATGATGACTCCCTGTGCAAACCACTTCCAGCCTAAGTTCCTTGCTCAAAGACACGTCGGTAGTTGATGTTAATGGGAACAAAAACGTTCCATCGCAGCCACAAGCAACCACCTGCATCAACAGATTACCATGAGAACATAGACTGTAAGTCTGATTTGAGCATGAACTTTGACCCCTGCTGATGACAGACATGGTGAGTTTGAGGTTGTGAGCTAACGTGCTGTTCTTTGTTCTTCATCCACAGCTCACCTGAAGCTCTCTGACATGGCTGCATCAAACAGGCTGATATGGAATCTGGCCATCTTGGAAAAAGTGACCGATTTTGTGCCAAACGGAAATATATAATTTACAAATGCACTTTTGTAGGCTTGTTGACTGTAGTAGGCTACACGTCAGAGTCTGTTAGCGACATAAGCTAAGCTTTGCCTCAGCACACAAAAATAACAAAACATACCTCAATTTACAAAACATTATGCCAGTATCATTTGAATAAATGAGCAAATAAGTTAGCTAGCTTAGCATAATCAGAATTACTACTGGCTTACTACTTACTCTGAACTGTACTGTAGTTCTTCATGTATGCAGGTAAAGTACTATTATTGTTTACAAAGGATATCTGGACATAAACATTTTGTGCCTCTAAAGCTGTAACTTTTAAAAATGATGCTAGCTTGTCATGCTAGTGACTTCCTGTTTACACAGTTGGTTGCTCTTGATTGGACAGATGTTTCCTAGCAAGCGCTGTAGACATTTCTGAAGTCCTACCTGCAGTCTACAGTTTTCTATTTCTTCAGTTTTAATGGTGCAGCCTGATTGACTTTGATTTCCCACACTGACTGAACTTGAGGCCACACTGAAGGTGTACTCAGGTGAACACAAAGTCAAGCTGTGGTTGGCTGACATGTTCAGAGCTGAATTCTCTTTATAAGGGAGACATTGTTCAGTTTAAGTGCTCTCCACTCTCTTAACATCAACTGGAAGTGCCTTTGAGCAAGGCACCTTTCCCACACCAGAGTTCTATTTGTATATGCAAGTGTTACATTGTTCTTTTACTGGACAAATTGTGTCAATTAAAGTGTTTTTCTTTGATCTTGAAGATCAAAATATCTGTTGTAACCAAGGTCTTTTTCTCAGATTTGCCTCATGTGCTGCACTGAGTAAAGTTCTGAAACACATTCTATTTTATTTTATTATTATTTATTTACTATGTTATATATGAAGATTTATACACATTCTTGCACTATTCCCAAAGTATGTTTTATTAAAAAAAAAAAAGCCTCTGTTAAATGAATACAGTGGGTACAACGCAAATAAATCCCATTATCAAACCTCTGTGTTGCCTTCATCGTCTGCTTCCTCTTTGCGTTGTAGTTCAGTGTGAAGCTCTGCAGAAAGATTATAATCTGACCTCGTTCAATCAGATGAACAGATAACTTTCACAGTTTTTCTGTTTCAGTCAACATCAAGCATCAGCTGACCTCAGTCTGATGTTACCAGATGTTGAGTTTACCTCTTGGTGTTAGATGATTCAATTCAAGACATCTTAAGTGACTGATTTATATCCTGGACTCTGAGCACCTGCTGCTGTGTCCTGGTCTCTGGCTCTCTCTAGTGTTGTAAAAGTGACACTAACAATCTGAAGGAATGAACACAGAGTATGTCAGAGGAGATGTTCTCTTTCTGTAGACGTGGAAATGCTTCATGGTGGCGCTGGAGCGTCACCGCAGTCTGTAGGTCAACATGAACGTCTGTACTGAAGATCAATCCATCCGAAGCTTGTTGAGGTGCTCCAGTCTGGACCAAAGAACACCCTCCATGAATTCATCTGGACCATTTCCACAGCAAAGCGAGCGTCTGTTTACCGGGCGAGTTTGACCTCTGAGCTTCAGTAATGTGACTACAGTCACTCCCAATTTTCTCTCTCTTCTCACTTTTCAGCCTCTTCTTTAAGACGACTGACTTCCATTTCCAAATGCTGCATCCTTTCCTGCAGACGTGACACTTGCTTCTGAAGGTTGTTGATGTTGCTCTGCAGCTGTTGGAGCCCATCGATCTCATCTGAAATCCAGTATTTGTGGGGTATCATGTTAGTCTAAGTGTGATATACTGTAGTAAGCAGGTAAGCACACTGATGGAGGAGACATACAGTTAAAAGCAGTTCATTACCCATGCTGGCAGTCTCCGCCTGCTGAATTCTCTCTCCAGGTGATGCTTTAGAGACTGGAAGAAAGAAGCATTTTCAATATGGACAGATGCTTTAAGCACACTGTTAAAACCTGTCATACAGCTTAAAGACTCACCGCTTATGTACATCAGAATGCTTGATAACAGAGCGAGAATAACCATCCCAAACACTGTGAGCAATCCAATCACTGCAGACTTCGACTTTTTCAGTGAAATAACTTCCTTGTAGATATCTGAAAAATCCAGACACTGATTAGGTGGATGTGTGTAAACTTGCTCATTAATCCAGTTAGAGCAGTTTATATTTTATGCTGGATGTAAACCGGTTTTGCTCATTTTAAATTAAACACCGAAAAAACTGATTAATAGTAACTTGTGTTAAACGATGAACATTAAACATGTCTGTGTGTGTGGGGCTGGAGTCAGGATGAGGTTAGCCTAGCTTAGCATAAACACTGGTAGCAGGGGTCAACAGCTAGCTTGGACTGAGTTCAAAAATACACCTTTGCCTCTAAATCTGACTCTTTCCATTAACTCATACATGGACAGAAATATAAAGACAATCCTTAGTGGTTTGGGGCAAACCGGAATTTCTTGATAAAATCCTGCTGAGGGCATTCAGTTTTCAGAGCTTTGGAGGAGTCTAATCAGGAAATAAATGAAAGAAAACTTGCAGGGAATAGTATAATTTTTCTCCCTGGACTGTCTGGTGTCCTGCTGTTGAACTGCACAGGTGTAACTCTCGTTGGCAGTCATCTCCACTGTGATTCTGCTGTACACAGAGTAGAGTCCATCATGCTCTGTGTGGCTGTAGTCGCGAGGGTTGATGCTTTGTCCCTCCCTGTCCCTCCACTCCATCTCAGGCTTTGGGTACCAGTTCTTAGCATCGCACTTAAGAACTAGTTTTGTGTCTTCAGTGCTCTCAGGAGAGATTTCTGGCTCAGAAACAGCACCAACGACTGAGGAAGAGAAACCAATTAGAAAATTATGTAAAATTATGTAATATGCGATGATTCTCATTCATCCAGGTCATGGTACTTCTAAGTGCTTCCAAAGGAGTCCAGGCAACTGGACTTGCTTGTAGTTCTAGAAGAAGTTTTGCATCTCATCCAAGAGGCTTCTTCAGTTCTAACTGGCTGGTTGGAAGTCTCAGTCGTTCATCCTCTTGCAGGACCTATCAACACCTGGACTCATGTGACCCTTACGACTCACATGATGCGGGGCGGAGCTATGTTCCTGCAAGAGGATATATGACTGAGACTTCCAACCAGCCAGTTAGAACTGAAGAAGCCTTTTGGATGGTGAAAACGTCTTCTAGAACCACAAGCAAGTCCAGTTGCCTTTGGAAGCACTGTGTCATAACTTGTTGATCTAATCAAGCACCTTTCTACCAGAGAAACTAGAGACATTCTGAAGGCTTACCAAGTTGGACTTGGATGGAAGTTTCCAACTCTGCTGGAACCACTTTGCACTTGTATGTCCCTTTATCAGAGAGCTGAAGGCGTCTCAGTTTCAAAGACATGTTGCCGTTCTTTAGTTCCTGTTGGAACAAACTCGTCCTTTGTTGGAATGATACGTTTTGCTCATCGAACAAGAACCGCCCTTCACGGAAGATATGGACGTAACTAGGGTTAAGGTCCGATTTTGTCCACTCTACCGTCTTCTCAATAACACTCTCTGCAGGTCGTAGGCTGCATGGCAGGATGACATCCTCGCCCACCAACCCTACTACCGGCTCCGGTGATCCGATTAACCGAGGCTCACCTAGAAAGAGTGCATGAACGAGTAGCCGGTCATTTCCTCAACATCAGCTGTTCTCAAAGTGAAAGGGATTAATGCTGCTATAGTCATATTCTAAGAATTTAGTATTTCAACTTGGATCCTTTTTATTACTCATCGTTAGTGATTGATCAAAGTTATTGTGTTGGGGGAGTGACCTTTTTTCAGCTTTTGAGGGGAGGCATTCCAGAATAGGTTTAAGAGTCACCGGTTCACCGGTGCTGGAGAAAAAGTTTAGTCAGTCAGTCTAGAGTTGTTGACATTTTTCACTCATATGTTAACTTGCTGATGGAGCTAGCCAACCATCTTTAGGACACATCCTCTAGGGACCATGAATGCTGGTAGGTAAATTTATGACAATCCATCCTGAGGTAGTTCATCTTTGACCAAAGGTGGTGAACTGACATTAACATCCCCTGCTGGCATGGCTAAAAAGTCCCTGAGGCGTGAGATCCTCTTTGTGGTTTAGACCCAAATCCACTGAATTCTATGCTCACAAAGCAGTCATGACTCATGACTCAGTTCACGTTCCCGCCAAAAGAGGAAGCGTGAACGTACAATTGATACTTCTTTTTGTGTAAAACATCCAGACTTGCTGGACTTCTGATTCACTTGAACACATTTACACTGGTGTGTCAAAGCTTAAGCTTGTGGTGAATTTACATTATCTCTACATCTCTTAGAAACTTGCATATGTTTGCACAGCCCATATATTAAATTGAAATAGTTATGTCAGTTACACTAGAACCAGTTCTACCACTTCTGGAAACTGAGGTTTGCTGGTTTTGAAGGACCACACCAGCACAACACCAAGCCAGCCATGTGCTGTAGAGGAAACACAGGGCAGCAGACACAGTTTGAAAGGTTTCTCTTGAACCATTCCCCAAAGTTTTATAAGAGCTTGAAGGTTAAAGGTAGAGGACACAATGTAGATCTGTAGGAAATCCGTCAAATATTCCTAATAATGGATGTGGCCAAGTCGACATTAGAGCGATCTAAACAAAAAACATAAAAACCCTGAGGGCAGAAAAGGAGCAGAAGATCGGAAGGACAAAGACGCAATCGCTCGTGCTTACCTTTGATAGCAGAGAGGACGTTTGTGAAGAAGAGGAATTCAGCCAGAGCACATGCTGCCGTCGCCAACATCCTGCTCCTGTCTGCTGTGAAAACAGAGTGATCACAAGTAATGAACCAACACCAACTCTCACCACTTCCACCTCTGGGAAAATCCTCCCATTGACACATCTCTTGTTGTATTTCATCAGCCCATCATGTGGCTGCAGTGTCTATCAGTGATTTGCAGATTATCAGGTGTGTCAGCATTGTGGGAGCAGGTAATCGAAGCTGTGGTTTCAAAGGTATGTGAATCATTTCCCTTGTTTCAATGCCAAAATGCCGGATGATTTGAAATTGAGTAACTGATCTGACGAACAAAGTAAACGCTGATGTGGTGGAATCTGACATGCATGCTAAATGCTAAAAAGTGTGTAGAGTTTTATTTTTTTGGAATCATATTTGTTTAAAATGATCCTTAAATCTGAAACCCTCAGTCTTTGTAGATTTCAAAGGTAAAAGGTTTAATAGAAGCTGTGGCCAGCTTGGTATAATGTCAGTTTCTGTGGACTCCAGTGGTGGTCTACTGGCTTTAAGCTTTTTCCGCTTTGCCAACTCAGTGGTCCACCCACTGAGGTTTAAACCAACCATTGAGATTACAGCAAATCTGCCTCCAGGGAGTCTGTCTGTCTGCCAAGATGTCTAAAGGACTGTCGAGATATCAGGTTTGCATGCAAAAAGTCAGTGGAGCAGGTTGGGCCAGTTTTTCAAAGTCTTTCCAGGACACTTGTAGCATAGTTATGACAAAGATGTGCCACAAAGAAGGCTGTGGTTGAGACATGAAAGATGAAATAACCTGCAGTGTCAATATAAGATTCACAGAGAGAACAACACTCATATCTGCAGAGCTGCACGGTTAGGAAGTAATAATACTGGTATTTAGAGAAAATAAAAACAGATTCCAGGGCAGAATTAAAAAAAATGATAAATACTAAAAGTGGAAGGCTTATTGTCACATCTGATAAGTTAACAGCAGCAATGTGCAACAGCAAGTCCGAGGAATGTTAACTACAGACAAGGCCAAGATGGGAGTTTGTCTCGAGGCACCACCGTGGTCACGAGCTCCTCTTAGTGGTACAATTAAACCGATTTCTGATGGCTTTTCTCATTGCTATGCAGCAGGTATAACGTCTGTGCTACATCATCTTGCAGGATTGATCTAACTTTCAGTCAGCGATGCTTTGGCTTCACAAAGCGGGAAGCTGGCAGGATGAGTTGTTGCGCTGTAAACTGCATTACAGCAAACAGGAAGCAGAAGCTCACGCCTCAAGGTGGACTGTTTCCACTCCCACACAGAGGATGTGGTGAGTACCACTCGAATAGGTCAGTCCGTTTCTCATCAGCAGCAAGGCAGGATGAAGGTCTCTGTGTTACATCTCAGCCTCTGTGAGTAACCATATCCGTCCATCTGTCCGTCCCTCTGTCTGTCTGTCTGTCTGTGCTTTGACTTACAGTCTGTCTCACACGAAGCCTCTTTGGCTCAAACTCAGCAGATATCAAACAAAACCCTGAATCCTCTCTTCTTCTGCTCTCTGCTGTGTTTTCAGGTGTTTTTTATAGACTTGCCTTATCTGATGCCAAAAAAGAAGGTAATGAGCTTTTTATGCGCAGATATGATTCACGTCTCACCTGGTTGTGTTGCTCTGCTGTTAACACATGGAGATCTTGAAATGGAGATTGATGACTTCTACTTTTATCGAGATTGCAGAAGATTATTGACATTTTGTTATGTTTTATCTCCAGTCTTTATGCGAATTACTCCGAGCAGATCTCAGTTCTTTCAGTATGATGACGTCTCTCTGAGCTGTGAGGTCTCAGCCGGACACGGTCGGATGAAGAGGAACGGAACCAGCAGAAAAACTGAGTCCTGCCCGTACAGCTGGGGAACACTGATCGGCTCGACCTGCACCATTAGTGCACTGTACCCCTCAGATACTGGATTCTACTGGTGTGAGTCCAGTTCAGGAGAACAAAGCCAGACTGTGCACATCTCTGTTACAGGTATGGACTGATAATGAAGACCGGTGAAGACCGGTGACTCGTGCATATAACTTTAGACTGATGGATTTTTTGGCAGGAATGTACGGAAAACCAACAGAGTCACAACTCGTTAAAGCCCTGAGTTATAGATCCTGTTTGTTCAGTTCAAACATGCAATTTTTTTCCCTCATTTCGTGGAATTCGTTCAGGCGGGTGTGACAGCTGTCAATCAAATTCTGCTGCAGATCAAACAGAAACCACAACTCTGAAAAATGAAGCAAACAAGGAAGTGATGGAAACTGCTGTTGCTTGAAAGGCCACTTGAGGCTGGCTCCAAAAGGGAGTCAGCAGTTACAGACCCCCACATTAAAATGCCCAACTTTACCACAGAAATAAACATTTATTTATTTAATAAACATTTACAGCTTGGTACAAAAAATGGTTTTGTCTCTATAGATAATTTTCTCATTCATGACAATTATTAAGGCTTAAAGTTATGCATAATTATGAGCATGGATGCTTTGAGTGACAGCTAGCCACTAGGATTCAGTAACCAGGCTTCAATCACTCTGCCTTAGCTCCACCGATGCTCCACCTCTTTACCCATTTTTGGATCCGCCCAGAGTTTGCTGTTTACCAAGATGGTGACGGCTGGAGTCACTATCAATGAGCTTCACAGTGACTCTTCAGAAACATGTATTTAGCATACAGACATGAGAATAGTACCAAGAATTTCACTTAACTCTGCAAAAAAAAGCAAATGTGTGTATTTCCCAAAATGTCAAATTGTTGCTTTAAAACGGTATATATGGATCAAAAAGTCGGTCGGTTTGATGGCCAGTCCACCACCTTGGTCCACGTCTATTTGCTGGATTGCCATGACATTTTGTACAGACGTTCATGTTCCCCTCAGGATGGATTGTAATCACTTCAACACATCATCAGGTCAAAGTTTGAATGTGTTAAAATTCCCATTATCCTCAGCTGTAGCTTGTGTTACAGGCTGATAAGCAAATGCTAGCAGGCAAACATGCTAAACTACGATGGTGGACACCACAAACTTTACTAAAAATAAGCATGTTGGCATTGCCATTGTGAGCATGTTAGCAAGTTGTTGTTAGCATTTGGCTAAGGCAAAGTGCAGCCTCACAGAGCTGCTAGCATGGCCACAGACTCTGTTTTTTCAGTGAACGCTGAGTTGCATCAGTTACTCCGGTGGCTCTGTGATCCTGCAGAGTCCTCCACAGACATTTAAATGAGGTCAAGCTGGACCAGGTGCCTCTCCAATCAGGATCCCCAGAATGCTAGTCAGGAAGTGAGTTGGGCATTTGGGACCAAACGGGGAATCACACTTGGCATACGTACAAAACCTCTAAAAAGGGTCAGTCACATTGGATGCTGGCTGCTGCCGTAACAGCCACCATCTGTTTGTGTGTTGCAGCCGCTCTGAGAGTCCTTCCCAACAGATCCCAGTTCTTTCAGTACGAGTCTGTCTCTCTGAGCTGTGGGCAGCAGGGAAACTCTCCAGACTGGAGGCTTAAGAAGAACACGTCCAGGCACAAAAACAAAGAGTGTTCCACATTCAGGGATGGAAAATACAAATCCCGCTTCTTCATCGAGGCCCTTTACCCATCGGACACTGGAGTGTACTGGTGTGAGTCTGCAGCAGGGGGGTGCAGCAACGCCGCCAACATCACTGTGACCGGTGGGTTTAATGATAAAAAAAGCTCCATACAGCCGACTGTGAGAGGCAGGACACGCTGGGGTCTTTAGCTGGTTGTCAGTTTTGTCAAATGCACGAATCAGCGGATAAACAGCAGCATTGTTCGTACACTCAAACTGTCTTTCTGCCTGTCTGTCTCTCAGGAGGCTCAGTGATCCTGGAGAGTCCTGTCCATCCTGTGATGGAGGGCGACGCCGTCACTCTGCGCTGCACAAACAGGGGGACTTCCTCCTCCAGCCTCACAGCAGATTTCTACAAAGATGGCCTCCTCATTAGCAGCAGCTCTGTAGGAATCATGACCATCCACAGCGTGTCTGCATCTGATGAAGGACTCTACATGTGTAACGTCTCAGGAGCCGGACGGTCACCGGACAGCTGGCTGGCCGTCAGAGGTGAGGTCATAACTTTCATCTGCCAACAAACACCTGCTGCATTTTCCTACTGAGGACCATAAAAGTGCTCATTAAAAAAAATGATAATTCAACAAGCCACTCAGTTGTGAGAGATATAGCAATGTTTGCCCACGATGTCCTGCAGGGGGAAGCCAGATGAAACTGAATTTAAGAGGTGTTGCATTGTTTCCTCCCTTTCGTCAGGCATCCACAGCCGTATGCCTGCTTCTGGTTTGCAAATGTCAGCTTGGTGTCTGATTCCAAAAAAATCAAGAAAATCAAGAAGATGAAAGTCAAATTTGAAGTCCTGCTGAACACACGTATATATGTCATTTCATTGGTTTTAACTCAAACTGTGAAATAAACCTCAATAATCTCCTTCCAGTTTCAGATTCAGCAGCTCCTGAAGCTCCCGTGATGTCCCTCTCCAGGCTGATATATCTTGGCGTCGTAGCATCTCCTTACCTGCTGTCCACCATCATACTAGGTCTCATATACAAAGACAACAGAAGAGGTGAGAACTGCATCTGTGCCCGTTCAGGTCAGTTTGAGTGCTCGTACTTTCTGTTTTTGTCTGTTTTGCTCATTGTTCTTCTTCTCTTCTTTCTTTTTTCGTGCCTCTTCTTCACGTTGCAGCACCTCACAGAGTTGCAGAGGACAGAAACCACGATGTCATCATGGAGTTGGACTAAATGAGAAGACAACTTAATATTGATTATTTATGTTTCTGTATGTGTTAGCGCATGTGTGTTATTTGGTGTGAGGGAATTTACACACCCAGAGATAAGTAAATACATTGTAACCTGTAACAAGTGTCCTATTTCACAGCTGTATATGAACGCACCATTCATATAAAGCCCCCCCCGTGCTGTCCGTGGTGCTGAAAAGCGTGTTGGCTCTGTTTGTCCCCGCTTTCTCTTTTCCCTCTTTACATAGATGTTCCGTCTCGAGCCCTCGCGTTTGATCACGTGGTCATGTTATTTCAGGTATTTTCTCAAAAAGCAGCAAGAGTGTCTAGATCGCGGGGAGGCTCGTGCTTGGCGAAGGACGACGCGGTGACGTTGCAGAGAAGGTGACGCCCCGTGCCTGCCGAAGATCGTTTGTGTCTGACAGAAGAAGAAGTCGACGAGGAGGACGAAGAAGAAATCAGCTCACCGTTTACTTCTAGCTACCCTCTGTGAATTTTAATTTTCAGGGTAAATGTAAGGGTTTTAACAAAGATATTTAGAATGTAATATATAATAATAATATATATTTGATAAATAAACTATAAATACTAAACCCCACATTGTGAAATACTCCACTTTATTGAAGCAAAACTATGTAAGTCTCAAAGTACAAGTATTCACTCAACAGAGAAATGGTTTTATCTTTAGACGTTTAATATTACTGCTGCATTAATGTCTTTGCTGCATTTTACTACTGGCTGCTTTAATCTACTGCAATGCATCATATTCTATAAGATCATCCTATATTTTGGAGATACGAGGTTTTCACTGGACAGGAAGGGGATGAAAATAACTAAAGCTGTCGGACAAATGTAGTGACGTGAAAAGTACAACATTTGGCTCTGAGATGTAGTGTAACTGAGAGGCTTTTCACTGCCTCTGGGCTGCAGACACGTTTTCATCGTGGGTGATCCATCTTATTAGTAGACGATCTTTGTCCTCTCTCTCTCTCTCTCTCTCTCTCTCTCTCTCTCTCTCTCTCTCTCTCTCTCTCTCAGACTGATAATAGATCCATCTGGGTTTGGTTGGTTTGGCAATCACCGCCTTTCGATTCCACCTCAAATTTGACCAAAATAAACGGAGGAAAATCGACGTCTGGCCGCCGTTAAGCGGGGGATTTACCGCCATTTTTTCCTTGGTCTCGCGCGGCCGTTTTCTGCCCTCATACGTTTTCTAGAATCTCATTTTGCCCTTTTTGTTTTTCTCCGCCACCGAAGTGATGTCTGTCGCGGGGTTGAAAAAGCAGTTCCATAAAGCCACCCAGGTAAGGAGACACCGTCCCGTCTGTCTGTCCAACCTACAGCTTGTGCCCCTCCGTGTCCTCCGCGTTACATCCTTCAGACTGATAGGAAACGGATCATTGAGAAGCAAACATTGCGATATATGAGCGATTAAAAATGCACCCCACCACTACAAATCGTGATTTTATCTTTAAAAACTGCTTTTTGGCCTCTCTGTGGCCCCGTATTTTCATTTTGAGCACGTTCACATTCAACACGTTGACAAATCTTCATGTTTGGTTTGTGAAAAAGAGATTTTTAGCTGATATTAAGCTCGCGCTTTGAGTCGTGTGTGGATGAAGTCTCCTACGGGCTGTTTTCTCGCGTGTTTTCGTGCGGGTGTGCGGTCAGAAGCGGGGTATACCCCCCTCTCAAACCCACACGCGCACACGGAGGGGTGTTATGTAACAGAATGTGAGTTGAAAATGTGTGCGTGTGTGTATGTATGTGTGTGCGCGCGCGCGCGTCCGCAGAGCTGATTGGCTGTTGCTGCACGCAACAGGGAATTCCCTCCATCCTCCTTTACATCTGCCCATCTTTACATCTGTCGAGCCTCCTCCATCAGCCCTCCATCGCACCTACACCCCTCTGTCTCTCTTTTCCTCCACCCATCATGCTTTTAAGCCGCCCTTCATCTCTTCCACACTGTAGTCATCCTCCCATCATCCACCTCTCCATCTTCCACCATCGTCTTCTTTTAGGATGCCTCTCATCATCCCTCCATCTTTACACCCGTCTGGTCTCATTAGAAACTTTCTGTCACCCCTTCATTTCCTTTAATGATCCTCCCTCCGTCTTCTTGTCCTCTCATCTATCCATCATGCGATCAGTCCTTCCTCTTTTCGTCTTCTTTCCTCTCCCTCTGCGGTCATCCCTCCCTCATCCATCTGTCCAACACACCTCCGTCTTGTCTTTTAAAACATACTTCCTCCCTTGTGTTCGTTTTCATCCCTCCATCGTTGTTGTATGCCAGTCCACCATCTGTCTTATTATACTCTCCATCCTTTTTTATCCCTCTGATCATCCCTCCATCCCTTTTCAGTCTTTATAATTGCCTTTCCATCCCTCCACCATCTTCCTTCAACACGTCCTGTCCCTCGAAGGCATCCTTTTTTTCTTGCAGCCATCCGTTATCCTGAATTTCTCATCCCTCCATCTTCCCTTTTCTCCATGATCATCTTTTTCTGTCATCCCTCTATCATTTTCCCATCCCCCATCTTTCTTTTTACCCCTGTAGTCATTCATCTGTCCTCTCTCCAAGCATGTTGCACGTCCCTCCATAAGTCAGGCCTTCATCATCTTTCCACAGATCGCTCCTCTTCCCTCTGTTTTCCATTTCCCCTCCCTCCATCCTCTCCTTTGCATCCTTCCACCGTTCTTCATTTTCAGAGTAAATGCAGGAGTGCAGTTCTTCGGGTCAGTGAAACAGCGGAGCGTCGACCGACTCTCTTCTCCCGCGACAGAAGACCACGAGTCCCCGCTAGCGAGGGATTTACGAGGAATCCTTTTGACCTTTTAGCCTCCTCGCTGTCGGCTGATGTGGAGATGAAGGCAGAGAGAGTGTCATGTGACGGACAGACAGACAGACAGTGGCTGTATGAAGCTGACCTGACGCCTGTTCACTCCACCCAAACACCTCCTCCTCTTCCTCCTCTTCCTCCTCTCACTGTTCCTCTCATAATGTCATAATGTAAAACAGTCAGTCTTGTCTGAGAGTCCACAGTGATGCTAGCAGCTCTCAGGCTCTACGACAGCGAGCTAACATGCTGTCAATGCTAATGCGAACATGCTAACGTTTAGCAGGTATGATGTTTACCAAATCAGATTTTTCTCTCAAATCTGACCTTTGAGACCGACCGTCCACGCTGTTTTCTGCAGGTGATCGGATTTGCGTGTCTAGACGTCAGCAGCCTGTCTGCAGGGGTCGCTGCGGTAACGGCAAAGGCGTCAGTAGCTACGTATGATGGCGATGCAACTTTCCAGGGTGGAGAAACGAGATGGAGATCCATATAAATCTGAGCTGGCGGTCTGAGCTCGGCCAAAGTTAGGCTTACCTCAATATACTAAGCGTGTTAGCATGCTAATATATGCTAATTAGCACTACAGACAAAGTGCACCTGAGGCTGATGGGAATCTTATGAGTTTTGGAAGTGTTTGTTGGAGCTCCATGAAGGTCAGAGGATCGCCTAAACACCATTTACTGCTTCATTTCTTTAAACATACGCCTGAATGTTTTCTGATTCCGGAGGGAATGTTGCTGACCGTGTGTTTTGTCCAAGCTTTCTGATTTAAGATGAAGCTCTGAAGGTGTTCAGTGAAAAAGGCTTTTTGTAGAACAGTACAGACGTGTTGTTACTCAGTTTGCTTCTATGAAAGAGCACAAAACAACACAGAGATGAGCAGAAAGGAGGACGAAGCAGCTTCAGCGTGGAAATATGGCTGAAGGGCAGCTTCTGCTATTAATACTAGAGAGCACGATCAAATCGAATGGAGCTCCACAGAGACAGTGACGAGGAGGTCAGAAATAAGACCGGCAGAAGAAAGTGGAGAATGAAAAGCTCACATGAAAGCGTGTTGATTTCAAGAAGCTGCCGCTGAGTTTATGGAAAATAACACGTCACGTCTCTGCGCACTGAGATCGATAAAGTTAATGCTAATGGTGCGTTCAAATGCAGCTGGGAACGCTCATTTTACTAAAGACAATCCCTGTTTGTTTCACTGATTCTCCTCATGGCTTTCAGCTCCATCTCTCACCGTGTTCCTGCAGAGTCTCTGGAGAAGTGAGTGATTTTAATGCAGTGAACAGTTTTTAACACTTTGCATTAAATTTGCATAGAACGCATTAAAAACCTCCTAATTTGAATTTCAAAGGGACTTAACTGTTATGGAGGTGTGAAATATGATGACATGACTGGACTTTGTGGCAGATTTGGATATTTTCAGAGATCGTGTCCACAGTGTCTTTTTCTTCTTCATCCTTTTTCACGCAGAGCTGTGATTAACTCCGCCACTCAGTCTGAATATTGATCCTCTGAATTGAGTGTGAGACGTCTTTCTTTGCTTTGCACTTATAAAAGCTTTGTTTCATCAGGACGTCTCACTGAGGACAGGAGAGACTGGAGGTCATCAGAGAGGAAGACAGACAGACAAAAAGACAACAAAGTTCAAAGTTTCCTGGAGCTTTCAGCTGCATCTCAGGGTCTTCAGTGGAGGACGTTTAGAATTAATGAGTCAGTAGATCAAGTTTATTTAAACCGGTGGCTTCAAGCTTTAGCTGAGGCTTTTCCACTTTTACAGCCTGAAACGCATCACGAGTTCCGTTAACGACGAGAACAAGCCGATGGATGATGAGCTGATGTTGGGTCTGTGCTTTGATGAAGTTTGTTGGTGCAGCATCAACAAGCCAAATATGGACAAAACTTTTTTTTTTTGTCTACTTTGTCCTCGACTGCCTGAGAAACTGAATCCAGATCAGTGGAAATGTTATTTGTGTCACTTTTTAATCCAGTCAAAGCGATGGCGAGAGCTTCACTGACACCTTTAAAAGGTGGAAAAAAAAACACTGAGGAGGGACGTCTCCTTCGTCTCTGTCCGTTGTCCAGGCTGTCAAAAGGAGAAATTCCTGAACATTGGCTGGTTTGTCCGATGGAGCGACGCTGATAGAGGAGATGATGTTTATTGATCCCTGAGGGGGAAACTGGGTCACTGCAGCAGAGCAGAGCAGGAAATAAAAAGAGAAAGCGCAGCAGCAGACAGCTGCTGTTTTTACCACTTTGACTACTTTTAATACTTCACACTAAAGTGTTATAGTACTTTTAAAGTGCTGTACAAGTACTCTGACTTACTAAAGGATGCACTGTAACCCGCCAAAGCAATTAAACTTTTATTATTTTTCCTGGAACATAATCCATCCAAGAGACATTAGGTCGTGCGACTGCCTAATTATTTCTTTTATTCAGGGATTTAAGTCGTGACGCCACTGTCATCGGCGTGTTGGAGAGTCAAATGCAGGGTTACAGACGGGTCGTCACAGTTTTCACTAAACTGAAGCGTCTTTTCAACAGATTTCCCATCAAATGCAAAAAAAAAAAAAACGTAGGCAACATCACGGCAACACCACCTGCAAATCAAAGTTCTGTCGATGCCACCGAAATAAAGGCCAAAAGTTAGTGCTGAGAAATGAATCTAACCATGTTTTATTTGATGTATTTTCATTTTCTTTAATGTTATTGTGTTTTTAAAGCAAGTCTGAAGAGTGTGCAGCTAACAACAGGAAGCTAACAAAACATCTGCTGATAGGCTGTTTGCATGTGATGTGTGAACTGCAGATGGAGGGCAGGAAGTGATTTTCTGCATCGGAAGCACGATAAAAAACACTCACAATGCCTGTTTTCTGTTGTTTACGATTGTTAAAATCGATAAAACCTTGTTAAATTGGTGTCAGTGGTTTCACAGAAGACAGGTGGATCTGGGTTTAATATCATGTGACCGCAAACAACCAATAAGCACCAAACACAAAGTGCAGCTGAGGCAGATGGGAATGCTGTGAGTTTTGCAGGAATGTGGTCATTAATTAAAGTACTGGACAGGTCAGAGGAGACGACCTATCAGGCTCTGACACACACACACAGTACTTTATGATTCATTCAATGTTCAGAAATAGAGATTGACCAATCAGATGTTGATCAGCTCACAAAACCGGGTTCTGGGTTTTTTCTTTGTTAATAACGCACTAAAAGCAGCAGACTTGTGTCACACAGGAGCAGGAAAAGGAAATAAAATTAACAGTCACATGTTGGATGTGAAGAGGTGGCGTCTCTCGGAGGAGCGCGACAGCGCGATGTCGAGCAGGCGGGAAGCGAGGCCCGAAATAGATCTGTGATTCACCAGCAGACGTTAGTGGAAAGAGAGGGGGCGGCGGGCGGCACGAGACGTCAGGAGCCGGTAACTCTGGAAACCAGGAGAGGACCAATCCAGAAACATACGTTCTATTTCTGCATGATCTGTGCGTTTGAGCCGGATCTGCCGTCCGTCTGGGGTTGATTAACCATGCAGCCGCTGTGATCCGGTTCATCGACGTGCCTTATTCATGCCGAGCGGAGGGCGGCGCACGCCAGCACAAAGCAAACAGCTCTGTAACCGGGGGCAACCGGGTGGATGTTGTGTAGCAGAGGTGATGGATGATTACAGGTGATTACACGCAGCGCTGGCACAACACATCGTCGAGCATTACAAAGTAATTTCAGGGTAGAAAATCTAATTCAGCGTGAAGTCACAACCCTCTGAAGGATGCATCATCATGAATTAAGACTCCTGGTGGTTTGAGTTGGATGAAACGATGAGCTCACGGAGGAAAACACAGCCTGTGTCTGAGTAATCGCAGTGGTGTTTTCAGCCCTTCTCTGCTCCTGCCTGACGAGGAACAACTCGTTCAGTCCTCCATCTGTGATCCAGAAGCTCCAAAACAAAGCTTCTGTTATTTAGATTTACCTCCAGATCCTCGACGTTTTGCCTTCAGATTGTTTCACATTACAAACACAGAAAGGACAATAAGGAGCACGTTCGACAGTGCCTACATTATTAAATCTGATCTGCAATCAGATTTCAACCCCAGGCTGCACAGCTGACTCTTTTTTCTTTATGTGGCATTGAAAGACGCATCGAGCATCGTTTAGTTTATGCTAGTGTTTAAAATTCTGGCATCCCGACAACATGAAGACAAACAATAAATAATGTTGAATTATTGAAAAATAATAAAATAAGTAATAGTAATTGGTAATTAACCCACAAGGTTTAGCATCCAAATCAAAGTCCAGGTACAAAAAACCCTGCTAGCTGGTCGGCGTCGTGGAGCATTTTGTGGCTGAAGAGCTGGATGGTTTTGTGAGGAGCTGGTGGAGACCAAAGACGAAGCTAAAAGACGTCTTCAGGGTTAATGACTTTGGAATCTTCTGCTCAGATCACGTCAACGTCACGAAGAAGATAACGTCGGATGAGTTTAGTTCACGTGACGCGATGGATCCTCTCATCTCAAACACGCCGTAGTTTGTTTGTTTGGCTGCTCTGGAAACAGTTTCTCCTCTTCTGTTGCTTTTCTGACACACTAGCTGCTCCCAGTGTCATTGTGCCATACGTGTCATTGTGATTGGACCTCTGGACCTGCTGTTACAGTTAACGTTAAAGCTGGTAAACCAGTAAGAGTCCATAGACAGGCAGGCAGGTTCGCCATCCATTCATTTCGTTTGGGCCGAGTCAGATGATTGGATGGCCTTATTACAGGCCTGCGACCGTCACCTGAAGGGAAAATGAACAGAAATGAGGAAACATGCTGACATATTTAAACAGTGTTTCAGTTTACAGTGTAATCTTGTTTTGGTTTTTATTTTATTTATGGCAAAAGCTCTCAGATGTGTGCTTATTGGCTGCCAACTGGTGACACATCCAATCAGCTGTGAGGAGTGAGTGTTGAGCATTAAAAGTTGATACGAACGCAGACTTCCTGTCCGCCGAGACCAGAATCTAGGACACATCTCGGCATGCGTGTGTTACTGAGCAAGTGGTGGCAGCGTGAAGCTAAGTCGCAGTGCCCTCGACCAAGATGGCCACCGCTGCCAGCAGGGGCAGGAAATGGGACACCTCAGTCCACCTGGCTGAATAAAACATGAGAGGTGGAGAGAAATCAAGCTGAGATGTACATAAACATGGCAGGAAGAGACTGAGGAAGGAGAGAGGATGAAAGACGAGAGACAACATTAAGAATGAGGAAGTGAAAGAAGGAAGAAGAAGTAAAACTGATAAAAGACAAAGAGAAATGTTGTAAATTCTCAAACAGTGGCTTTCATTTACCTCAATTACCTCAATATTTTATGTTGGTAATTGATTGGTAATCAATGCTGTAAAATGCTGTTTTTGCAGGAATTTACCAGAAATCCAAACATACGATTTTACCCCCATCTTTTGCAAACAGGCCAATCAGCTGTTAGAGTTTCATCTCTTTTATCTGAAAGAGGAGAAGCCGTGAGCAGGGAGATGGAGGGACGAGAGGAGGGAATGAGAAACAAACCGAACGCTGATCTCGTGTCTCACGTCAAACGCCGTGACAGGAAGTGTGCAGAAAAACAGCTAAATGAAGAAGAAGAGAAGGACCTGAAGCAGCCTGTCGTCTCTTCCTCTGCTGCTTCCTCATCAAACACACCCCTCTCCAGTTCAGGAGACAGTGTTGTCGTGGCAACCCACACACGTGCAACGGGGAAGCAGACGCAATGCAAACACACACACACACACACACACACACACACACACACACACACACACACGCTGAGCTCTGGTTGGCTCTCTCAATAATTGATCAACCTTGAGGGCGCCGCACGTGACGGAGAGGCAGAGGGAGGGGCGACCTGTGTGCGCCTTCCTGTGTGTTCCATCTTTGCTTTCAGGCATATATATATCTGATTCATTGCCACCGCTGTCCTTGACCTTTGACCTCTGGCCACCTCACTCTCAGCTGCCTTTGCTGTTGGTGATGCAGCCGTCGCGCTCTGAGGGAATTCCCATCCTCCTTTTTAAACCGGTGACAGCTGGAAGGTTGTAGTTGTGTCCACTGAGGCAGAATCGCTCTCATTGGTTGGTTTAAATGTCAGGGGCGGGGAGTAGCACCAGGCAGCATGGCCAGAATCAATAACAACTTCTTAGTAATAGTGATAGATCGGTATTAGGTTGTTGTGGTAAAGATTAAAGTTAGTTGTGAGTACGAGTACATGAATGATGATACAAAAGTAGTGTGAAATTTAAAATGAGAGCAGAAAACTCATTATTTTTACATTTTACTGCTGAAATCATTTGTCAATGAAGCTGTTAGCCACATTAGCCTTCAGCAAAGTATGCTAACCCGCCGTAAGCGTTACAACATGAATAATAATAAATGCTTTGTTATGCCTCATGGGAATGATTTACAATGAATTGCACAATAGCTAAGCTAATTAGCATTGAGCTACCTTCGTATAGAGTAAAACAATAGTAGCGATGATCAAAACAGCCGCCATATTAGCCTTTAGCAAATTATGCTAGCTAGCTAACAAGCTGTAAACGTTCCAACACGTTGGTAACAAATGCTTTGCTATGCCTCATGGGATGCAGGGGGGTGATTCGTGAATTGCCTAGTAGCTTAGTATTGCTAATTAGCATTGAGCTACGGTTGTGTGGAGTAAAAACAATCTTTTTGATGATCAAAACAACATTAAATCAGGGTTTGAACACCTTCACTGATGAACATTCAGAAGTGTTTGCTTGTTTTTAGACACTTCTTCATATTTTAGTTTAACACTAAACTACAGCCAGTATGAGCGTTTTCAGGAAAACAGTCAGAAAACGTGGATTCTGGTACTGCACCAGTGTGATAGTGTCTGTGTGCGGTTATGGTGGGAGTGTTTTCGTTGGTTTCGGGTCAGCTTTGATCTTCATCTGGCAGCTTCCTCTGCATGCTAATGATTTTCCTCCCAGTGCTCCTCTTTCAAAATAAAAGCACTATTTGGCAGCTAAAATGGCACGTTGACACATCGAGGGTCACAGGGTCTGCTCGCCTCTGAAGACATCAGAGAGGCCGAAGCCCGTGTGTGTGTGTGTGTGTGTGTGTGTGTGTGTGTGTGTGTGTGTGTGTGTGTGTGTGTGTGTGTGTGTGTCCAGCCTGAGAGCTAACTGGTTGCAGTGGTTGTAGACAATTCATCTTCTGGAACAAGAAAATCGATCGGCAGCAGAGGAGATAAAACCACAGCAATTCATTTCTCTGTCTGTCATCGCTTTCTTTTTCGTTGTCTTTTTGTCTTTTCTTCCTCCGTCCCTCCTCTTCATGTTGGTGTTTGTGTTATTATGACGACATCGTGAACATACTGCCGAGCTGCTGTGCATACTAATGCACCGCCATCAGTCTCTCTCTGTGTTTTACGCGCCCCCCCCCAACTCCAAAAATGTAATTCAGAGTAATGGTCTGTACTACAGCTGCCTTCTGTGGCAGTGTGTGTCTCTTTGCTGGGCTTTTTTATGACCCCATCAATCCTGAGTGGCTCTCCACAGCGGGGCCCTGCAGGGCTTCATCAACAAACACCGTCGCCTCCTGAATGGAGTCGTCTAATGATGAGCTCCACTCAGAGCTGAACGTTGGCGGGTCGACCGCTAATGACGCTACATTATGTAAGAGAATTTACAGGTGGCGCGCAGTTACAGTGTATGAAATATGAACGCATAAAAAAACACAATTTGGCCTTTTTACGCAAATTTAATGTGTTGATCAGTGAACTTTA
Organism: Chaetodon auriga; assembly: GCF_051107435.1. Taxonomy (NCBI): domain Eukaryota; kingdom Metazoa; phylum Chordata; class Actinopteri; order Chaetodontiformes; family Chaetodontidae; genus Chaetodon; species Chaetodon auriga. The sequence continues at coordinate 1,839,875 of NC_135097.1, forward strand.
GAGAGCGCATTTCCCAAATTGTTGATGTATTCCTATAAATTAAAATGGATTTAGTATTTTACTTTACTTTACTCCTACCACTTAATGTTTTTTTAAATATAGAGAAAAATGAATGGAGTTTGGTTGGTAGGTGTAATAGTAGCTATAAATGGGGAAACGTACTGGTGGAGGCTGGAGTTCTGTTCATTTTCACTTGTAGGAAACAAATATTATGAACTGTCTCCAGCATCATTTTGTGATGCAGATTAAGAAAAACTGAGCAGATTTTCGTTCTAAGGAGTGATTTGTGGTTATTCCTCACTGTCAGCGACCCTGCCGAGCTCCTGAAGGAAGTTTCCCACGAGGCTCCAGTTTATCTTAGAAAACCGCAGGCCCGTGTCGCTCATTACGAAGCAGCTGATCAGTCATCTTCTTCACCTCGACAGGAATATTGCTTAAACCCCATCAAACACACAGAGAGATTTCGTGACTCCAGCAGCTGATGAATGAGACTCTCTGACAGGCTGACGGAGCTGGAATATACTTTATGTCGCCTTTATGGGATGAATACAAATGTAAGGAGGAGCAGATCCAGTCTGAGAGTGTCTGACACGCTCTGATGTCTCACTCTGTCTCTTTCTTATCAGATTTTTTTATTCAGGCGTGTCGATCTTTGCCTTCTCTTTGTCTGAATCTCTCGGTTCTCCGTGTCTCATTTTGCTTTATCGCTCCCCAACTCTTCGTCTTCTTCGCACTTCCTCCCACCGCCGAGTCCCAGCTTGTAACGTGACATCCCTTTTATGTGTGTTACCGTAGTAGCGAGTGACCCCTGTTATGTAACCGGTCGTCACACCGTCTCACTCACACGCAGCACGACTACACGCTCCTGAAGCCGTTAACGGGGTCGAGAACCTGTTCTTAGTTTTTGTCGTCTTGGCCTCATTCCTGTTTGTTAGAACATTTTACTCACTGATGACGCTGCACAGATCTGGAAACACTGTGAGCATGAAGTCCAGAGACACCAAGAAGCAGATGTGGCCTCTTTCCTGGAAAAAAAATGACACTTCTAGCTGAATGCTAACGTCCATGATAACACACACGCAGCACAGCTAATGTGCAATTCTGGAGTCAAGAGAGCTTATTGTTGATAGAAGTGGGTCCATCACCTTCTTGTGTGCAGCACGGTGGATTCAGGGATGTGGACGTCGCTGAGCTGGACAGCGAACCTGGACAGGGTCTCCTGCTGTCGGCCGTGAAGCTCACTTTGGCTGTTTTCACGTCGTCTGTACTGTATTTGTTCAGGATGCAGAGTCTGTTGAAGCGTTCATTGATGTGTCCTTCAGATGATCCAGGTTGTTTGATGGTGTTTTCCAGTTTTTGAATGGAAAAAGGAACAATAAATGAGGAAAAATAAAGGGAAAAAAATTTTTTATACCCGAGGAGAGATGTTTGTTTGAATCGGTAGCAGCTTGGTGCCGCCATCTTGGATTTTGGAGCGTCTTATGAGAGTTGCGTTCTCAGTGGTATCCATCTCCCTGGTATTTATACATGCCGGACCCTTCAGACATAAAAGCTACAGTCGATCTGATGATTGGAGCTGTGAGACGCTGTCAGTCATCTGCTTTGAGTCTTTGTCGTGTCTGTGCTATTGTCTGTTCGGCCCTTCGTTCACTGAGGCTGAAAACACCTCCAGGTGTGTCGCTCACCTCACACCTGTCAGGCCCCTCAGAGGAACTGCAGGTGAAGGGTTCACATCTAAAATCGGAGATTTTAACAAAAATCAAATTGTGCCGAAGGTGACGGCGTCTGTGAATCTTCCTCTTCTTCTTCTCTTGTTGTTGTAGTTAATAATGCATGAGTGCTGCTGAGGTGTTGCTGCACTGCAGCTGCTCGGAGGCTTCCCGCTGGAGTCGAACCGTCGCCTCCCGGCAGTTAAAATGCATCTGCGGCGCTCTGAAACCTGCAGGAATCTGAATGCAACACGTGAAGCTTCAGCCCTGTCCTCCACTCCTGTTTTCCTCTTTCCAGTGTTTCTCTTCTCGTTCGTCCTCTTCCACTCTTTCCTCACCTTCTTCCTCCATCTGTCATCTCATTTTTAATTTTCTCCCATCATGCATCCTCCTACCACAACTCCTTCCTTTATCTTTCACACTTGTCTCCTTGTCTCTTTCACTTTCCTCCTCTTCATCTCCGTCCTCTCCTCGTCCTCCTGATCCGATCTTTCTGCCTCAGATCCGTCGCGTCGCTCTGTTTGTTCCAGCGTTAGATTCTGATCACGACTCGAAGAGGTTTCGGGATCAGATTCTGAGACCTGGTCTGATGGACGCAGACAGAGAGGAGCTCGGGGATGTGATCTCAGCCTCGTCCTTGAATCTTAAACAGACATCTGATTAGAATCGATTTGGGCCTCAGATCAAAAACAAACTCCGTCTCTCCAGCTTTGTTTCTTTGCTTCCTCTGCTCATAAGAGGAGGACAAGTCAGTGCAGTAACACAGTCGGTTTTAAAGTTTTAAAAGTAGCTCAGACAGGAAACTCCCACCAGGGGACGAGCTGTCCTCATATTTCCAAAGCTGAGGATGTCTTTCAGAAAAGAAAGTGCACAAATATCCTTCAAACTCAACAAATGCTGCAGCTGAAACAGCCAATGTAGTAACCAGTGGATTATTCCTTCAGCACGGCAGCTGAAGAGCTGGTGGAGACCAAAGCAGAGCAAAAGTCCTTTTACTGCACTTAAATTCACCAAATGAACGACAATGTCTGCTGGATGAATCGTGTATATTAACTATAAATGCTTAAAAAACTGCGCCGCTTCCTGCCTGACAAACAAACGTCCTCTTTAGAAAAGGAAAGCCGAAATCAAACAGCAAACGCTGCAGAACTGTGCGATGACGAGCGATGACGGATAATAAACCAGAGCTTAAGATGTAATAAAACATGAAAAGTTTCAGCCATTGGAAAAGGTGGAAAAAACCTATTTCTGTTCTTTTCTCTGACTCTTTTTTCAGCCTCTGTCTTTCCTGTCTGTCCCTGGATGTCCTTAAATCTCTTCAAACTGATTTGTAGCTCGAGGCGTCCGAAAGGAAACTGTCGCCTTCTTCTCTTTTTTGCCTCGTTCACTCTGATTTTCTGCCTCTCTGCGTCTTCGTCCTGTGTTTACTCTCTGAGGAGTAACTTGTGAGGGGACGAGTCATCATCTCTTCATCTCTCAGATGAAAAAAGCTGGAAGGAAACGTAGATGTTTGGGTTCTGTGTCTGTGGAAGCTTGCGTAATGTTCCTGAACGTCCACCAGTCCTCTGCCTCTGATGATGTAACCGTCCTCCCTGCTGTTACAGTAAATGGACCGTGTGGAGACAAAGGTTTGACTCTGTTATAAAATCGTCTCTGGCTGGGAGGCAGAGCACAGATCAGGGGGTTATTAGAGAGTCTGATTGGTGTTAAAGCTGCTGTGGACGAACGCGATCACCTGCAGCGCCGCCAGCTCCGCACAGAAGGTGATGAAACTGAACGCAACGGCAGAAACATCTTCACCTGCTTCCCACAGCCGGTCAGGGAAGTCAGGAGGGAGGATGAGGAGGGAGCTGCTGAACAACCTTTTGAAGCCAGGAACTCAAACTGTGGCGTCCAACACAAACAGGAAGTCTTTGGAAACGTGTGTCCTGTTCAGACATGAATTTGAATAGTTTGAAACACTTGCAGCTGCTGATGCTGCAGTCTCCATGTTCCTGCTTTAATGTTTGGGCACTTGAATGCACCACAGTTCAAATATGAACCCCCAGCTTACAATGCAGGAAACTTAATCACCTAATGAAGATTTCTGGGTATTTAGGAAGCATTTTTAATCCAGTAAAACATTTTTCAGAAGTCATCAGAGGTTTATAAATATTGAAAGAAAAATAAAATTGGGTCGAGCGTTTTCTTTTTTCTTTTTTTTTTCCCAGACACAGACATATTACATTTTGGATAAATAGCCTGAGCCGGCCATCAATCCAGCCTTTTATCCATCTACAGTCCAAGATGGCGTCTGAGTGTTTTGGCAGCCATTCAGACTGATAGATGAACCGACTCCGGCTGCCAAGCTCGCCTCCCCGGTTCTTATTTCTCCCCCTGATAGGCTAATTCTCCTCCACACGAGATTAATGTCAGCTGGAGAGGAGGACTATCAGCTGTCAGGGCGCCGTGACCTCTGACCTCTGATCTCATCGCTGTCGGCCACTTGTAATTTCTTGTAATGAATCTTATTTTTCTGACGAACTTGCTTGGAGTGACTCCACAAGAAAAGGAATGTGAAATGATATTAAAGAGGAAGAAACAGAAGGAGGGAGGGCGTGAGATGAAGGGAAACAAGGATGGATTGAGGACAAGGTGAGCAGGAGACGGAGGAGGTAAGATATAGCTGCTGAAGTGGGAGGCACAAAAACAAAAGAGAGAAACTGATAACAGGCAACTGTGGAGGAGGAGAGATGTAGAACAGATGGGGGTTGTTAATGCATCAGTGGTCTAAAAGGTGGATAGTTCTACTTTCTGTGTGTGTGTGTGTGTGTGTGTGTGTGTGTGTGTGTGTGTGTGTGTGTGTGTGTGAACGACCACACTGCCAGCACCCATGGGTCCATTTTGAGTTCTCTCTGTGATTAATATCACCCAAACTAAGTTCTTAACTTTGCTGTGGCTTGGTAGACTCAGCACGGCTCCCTCTGCAGGCCGTGCACAGCACTGCACCACGGTGATGAATCACCTCCTCAGGGGGCGCCGGAGAGGAGTCAAAAATCGTACATATTGTCCTTCTCACCCCACATAAATAGACGTGTGTCCGCTAAGAAAAGAAGCAGAACCTGACTGTGAATCATCCTGTTTTTAGGTTTCCTTCAGTCTCGCAGTGATCCAGTGACATTTGTCTGTGCATCCATGAAAACACAGCAAACAGCAACTGCTAGTGGCTAATTCGGCTTTCTTTTAACGGCGTTAATTTGATCAAATGTGAACAAATACGGGCTGTAAAAAGCCTGCAGCTAACCGAGTGACTTCATGGCATCATTCCTGTTTTCACCCCCCAGAGACTGAACTTTTGTTTGTCCAGAACTTTGATGTATGAACAAAACTACTGACATTCCCATCAGCCTCAGCTGTGCTTGTTTAGCGCCGATTAGCACATGTTGCTAACATGCTAAACAGCCACAGCAGACATGGTTCGCATTATATTGCATCTGCTTAACATCTGCATTGTTAGCACTGTCATTGTGAGCGTGTAGCATTTAGCTCAAAGCGCTATGCCAATTACTTTAACAGCGAGACGTCACTGCATCAGGTAATCAGAAAGCTAGCTAGTTAGCATTTAGCTCAAAGCACAGCAGCTTAGCACAGCCAGAGACTGTCTTCTTCTTTTATCCTTCATCTCTTTGTAACTTATATATGAACTGAAGGATCTAGAAAACAGGCTTAATACTTGTGCAAAACACCACAGTTTTACGTGTTTTCTTGATTTGTAAAGTTTAGTTCTTTGTGGAGCAGACGTCATCTGGAGTGTAATGAATGTCAGCGCTGCTCCCGGATGTTAAAATCGGTCACACGGAACCAAACGAGCGTCGGTTACAGTGAAGATACGAGTTATGTAACTGTGTCAGTACACCTCTCTGCAACCACAGACCAGTGTGTGTGTGTGTGTGTGTGTGTGTGTGTGTGTGTGTGTGTGTTGGCTCTTGGAAACGAGAGGACCCAGGCAGATCCCTGTCTCCATGGCAACTGCATCTTCCTCCTCATCTGTCCGTCTTCACTTTCTTCCCACTGTGGTTTTGTATTGTTTTTGCTTTTAATAATACGCCATCTTTTTTTTTTGTACTGCTTGTTCGCCTCTTTCTCACACTCTCTCTCTCTCACACACACACACACACACACACACACACACACTGATCAAAGCTGTCCTCTGTCAAACACACACACACACACACACACACACACACACACACAGGTGCTCAGGTGTGCAGGCAGTTACATAAACACATACATGTTTGTCTTTATGTTTGCATGGTTTGTTGGTGTGATGAAGAAGACGTGTGACATCTGCATCGCACACACACACACTGCATTAGCAGTCTTTACATAATGAGCTTCCATGTGTGCTTTGATGGAGTAAATGTAAGTAAAGTATGTCAGTATTATCATCAAATTGTACTTAAAGTATCAAAGATCAAAGTGCTTGTGTGTAGAAATCGGGCCGATGGGAGAAATGTCTCTTTGGACAAATCAGAGACATCTGAAGCTTTCTGAAGGACAAACATCCAGACACTGATTTCGTCTTTTCAGCTTATTGTATGTTTTTTTATGTAAAGCCTGAACAGTGAGCTGTCAGATAAAGGCCATAAAAAATCCAACTTTTTCCTGTGAAATAAAGGCGAGTGGAGTCGAAGAATCATTCACGTAAAGTACAAGTACCTCATAATTGTACTTGTATTGATATTTGGAGTGAAAAATGGTCTGCTGTCCTCTGTTCTGTTGGTTCTGTATCCAGCCTGACTGAATGTGTGTATATATGAGTAAATACTGCATGAGTGTGTGTGTGTGTGTGTGTGTGTGTGTGTGTGTGTGTGTGTGTGTGTGTGTAGTCCACCAATGCGTGGGAGGCTGACGTGAGTCACGATTGTGGAAATTCCCACTCTCCCCCTCCTCCTCCTCGTCTTCGTCCTGAGCCGATCAGGAAGCAAGAGGTGTCACTCTGCGGCATTTCCTGCTATCGCGATGTGTTCAAGGTTTCGGGACGTCTGAATGCCATCAGATGTGATACTTACGAGCCGTGCAGCCTGCGTCTCCCTCACGCAGACAGACCTGTTCACGTCCATTTTAAACCTGTTGTGGCCTCACTGATTATTAGCAGCGATGAAAAGATTACTTTCAAAATGTAATCGATTACAGATGAACTGATTTAATTACTTTATCAAAATAATATCACTTATTACATCTGATTACTTTTCTAGCTTATGTTTTAAGTCCTGAAAACATCATTTAAACCTCAGTGCAGTACTTAATGCTGCTAACGAGAGAGCCAATCAAAGCAGCTCTCAGGCTCCCAATGAGTGGAGCCCAGGCTGTTTTTCTGAGCTCGTCAACAAGATGCAGAAGAAGAAAGTTCACTTTAATGCTTTTCAACGACATGAACAATAAGTTCTTGTTTTCAGCGCCATCAGTTGTTTTGTCGTCCACAAAGCTCATAACTCTGTCTCCAGTGTCGGCCTCTCTGTTTTTGAAGTCTGTCCTTTCATCTTTTTCTCTCTCGTCCTTCAGCGACTCGCTGCTTTGCTCTGCTCTCGCCTTCATGTTGAATCAGGTTTCTCTCCATTACAAAGCTGAACGCAGCCCGGTCGTCCCTCTCTTAAGACTTTAACGTGTTTCAGGACAGAAAACATGAACTGTCTCTGTCTTTGTGTTTCCTGTCACAGAAAGTCAGTGAGAAGGTTGGAGGTGCAGAAGGAACCAAGCTAGACGATGACTTCAAAGAAATGGAAAAGGTAAATGTCCTTCGGTCGGACCTGATGTCAGTATTAGTGAATATTTATTTGATTGATTACAGTGAAGAGAACCGATCAAGGCTTTTACTGTGAAGCAGGAAGTGTTGAGGTTAGCAGAGTCAAGCTAGCTGCATTTTCAGATTGACACCGCTCTCACATTTATTAGATACAAAGCTACAGCCAGGAGCCGGTTAGCTTAGCTTAGCATGAAGGCTGCTATAGTGAAGAAATAGTCCAGCAAATAATCGCACATGAAACAAAAATAAGATGAACAAGATACATAATTCAGCTGTTTGACAGATCCAGGCTAGCTAAGATACAATAAGCTAAAATAAGCTAACCAGAGTGGCATCACTCTAACTTTCAGCTGCTTGCGTCTTATCTATCAGGGCACTTTAATACGTGGTCCGGCAGCAGGTTTATGTTGCTGATCTCTTGTGATGTGTTTTCCTCTGCAGAAAGTGGACATCACCAGCAGAGCAGTGTTGGACATCATGACCAAAACTACAGAATACCTACAACCTAATCCAGGTATGAAAGGCACAGTTAGACCACCACAGCATGCAGCCGTGAACGGCATCAGTCGCTCATAGTCTAACCATTGCTGCCCTGCAGCATCCAGAGCCAGGCTGAGTATGATCAACACCATGTCAAAGATCCGCGGGCAGGAAAAGGGACCCGGCTACCCGCAGGCCGAGACCGTCCTGGGCGACGCCATGTTGAAGTTTGGACGGGAGTTAGGGGAGGAGTCCAGCTTCGGTAAGTGGGAATGCACTCATGCTAATGTTAGCTTCAAGGAGTTTTAGCTAGCTGAGCTCTGGGAGGTAAAGATGGTGCAGAGGCAGATATGATGTGAAGAGAGAGGAGCTACTTCAACAACACCCTCAGAAATTTCACCCGAATGTCTGTCGCTTTGGTGGACAACTGAGAAAACTACCCATGAGCCTCAGCTCAGAGCTAATTTAAAACATGTGATCACTGAAAGTCATAAAGATCAAAATGAGCATTAAGTGTAATTCATTTTAAAACATGACTCTCTTTTTCTTAACTGTCTTGCTAACAGCTGCAGAAATTACAAAGGTAACCTCAGTTTGTTTGTTAGCCTGCTAACTCTCTGAATTTAAGCTAGTCATGTAGCCTTCAGGTAAGACCGCTAACCCTTCAGGCAGCTAACTTATGTGAGAATATTTTCACTTTATTGACTCACACAAATGCAGCAGCGTCGTCTCTGATGCATTTTTCACCTCAAAATCCAAAGTGTTCAGTCACAAAGTGAACAAACACATGAACTCCTCAGAACTCGTGAATTCTATAGTCTTATATTTGCAGTAGATGTGTTTTTAGGCTGTTTTACATTAAAATGTACTCACCTGAATTTCAGCACTAATCTCATTCAGTAGAAAAGGTGAAAACCAGGTCAAGCTGTGTTTTCAGACGTTTATTCTCTGCTCTCTGTCAGACCTTTGGGTCACCAGAAACCAGCGTTGAGCTACAAAACTAGAGGAGGACAGAGGATGAAGGACAGTTTGAGTCCATCTGACACTTCCTCTCTGTATTTTCTTTGTCTGTCTTCCCCTGCTTCCAGGTTTGGCGCTGATCGATGCCAGCGAGGCGATGAAGGAGCTCGGGGAGGTGAAGGACGCTCTGGACATGGAGGTCAAACAGAACTTCATCGACCCGCTGCAGAACCTCCACGACAAAGACCTCAAAGAGATACAGGTGAATAAAACACCTGCTCACGGTGACATTAGTGCTGAATAGTAGCAGGTGTAGGAGCTCACCCCTTTTCCCTCCACCGCAGCACCATTTGAAGAAGATGGAGGGCCGCCGCCTGGACTTCGATTACAAGAAGAAGCGTCAGGGGAAAGTCCAGGACGAGGAAATCAAACAGGCGCTGGAGAAGTTCGACGAGAGCAAAGAGATCGCAGAGCAGAGCATGTTCAACCTGCTGGAGAGCGACGTAAGCAGTCTGATCTGCTCTCATGGCTCAGATACAGATTATCATCTGCAAACTGTAATCCACATTAATCCATTAATGGTTTCTACACAACATCAGAAAACGATGAGATGTCGACCACGCTCTCCTAGAGCCGGATTCATCGAACGCTTCCTCCAAAAACAAAGATATTACATTTGATTTTATGGAAGCTGAAGAAAAGCAGCAGATTCTCAGATTTGAGAAGCTGGAGTCGTCAACCGTTTGACGTTTTTGCCTGAAAAATGACTTTAACGATGGCTCCGTTATCAAAACTGCTGCAGTCGGTTCTCTCAAATTGACCTTTAAGATAATCACAACAATAATTATTGAATCAGCTGATTTGCCGCCCGATGAATGAATAAAGATAACAACAAACATGGACGTGGTGATGGAAACATGACGCGATCACATGTTCACCACGTGATGTTGACATGGCTCTTCTGTTGCTATAGTTACGCCTGCATCTTTGAACAGGATCCCAGTGTGTTCAGAGCCGCAATGACAAAACAAAGGGCAGCGATCCTGTGCTGTGCTGTACCGAGCCGAGCCAGACTCAGGCCCAGCATGGGATGGCAGTGGAAAAAACGTGTGTGTGTGTGTGTGTGTGTGTGTGTTGCAGATAGAGCAGGTGAGCCAGCTGGCGGCGTTGGTTCAAGCCCAGCTGGAGTACCACAGCCGCTCGGCCGAAATCCTCCAACAGCTCTCCAGCAAGATGGAGGACAGGTATTGATCTCTCTGCCCACCTGTGATGAAAATAAACCGACTGAAACAGACTGACGTGAAACCTTTTTTTAACTGTGTCCAGGATAAAAGAAGTGTCCGGTAAACCGAGGAAGGAGTACACCCCCAAACCCCGAATGACCCTGGAGCTGCTGCCGCCCAGCGAGAGCCACAACGGAGGGATACACTCTGCCAAATCGCCCGGAAGATCACCAGGTGGAGACGTGTTCTCTGGGTTGTTGAGCGAACGCCAAACAGCCATCTGTCAGGATCAGATTACAACCATGTCCTGACCCGGCAGACGTGGGCCGCCAGGAGCAAAAATTAGCGTCCGACGTTGCAGTGGCTTGTTTTATCTCGTGTAGTGGAGGTCACATGTTGCAGCGTCTGGGACACCTCACAAAAAAAACAAGGCTGTCCCAGGTTTTCATTGACAACCTCTGTGACATGTTGACCAATAGGAGCTCTCCTCCGCACTGACTTTTCTGATCACATACGTGCGAGTCGTTAAAGACGGCCGGCTGTGATTGGTCAGGGTCGAAGTCTCGTGATCACCTAATCTGACACATCTCTTGTGGTCTGATCCAGCGTTGAGTCCTTGTGGAATCGTCAGAGTCATTGATCGTCAGACGCTTGTTGTGCTTTCAGACCAAACCTGCAAAAGCACATAAGTCAATCAAACCAGACTCAACCATTTCCAGTCAAATGTGTTTACCGTCAGCAGTTTCCTGAAGTGTCTCTGAGCTCATGTGTTCATCTCCTGCATCCAGTCATGTGTTCACAAAGTGGTGATCGACTGAGCCTTTCCAGGATGCCCCTTTCATACCCAATTATGATCCTCTCACCTGTAACCAGTGAGCCTGTTCACCTGTGGAATGTTCCAAACAGGTGTTTTTGGAGCGTTCCACATCTTTCAGTCTGTGAAACGTGTTGAATCAGCAGATATTTACAGAAATCAATGAAGCTGATGAGGTGAAACATTAAATATATTGACTTTGTGCTGCTTCCAGTTGGGTAGATGTCAAATATCAGCGGTTATATTGATGTTTTACGCGGCGTCCTAACTTTGGAATCGGGGCTGTAGGATGCTGCAGGCCACAGCAGAATGTTTGATGGTGTATTTTACTTTAAATGTTGCCGCTCGACGTCATTGAACTTCATGTACTAAACCCGGCTGGTGCTTTCTGCTCCTGTCCCCTCACAGCTCCCATGGACCAGCCCTGCTGCCGAGCGCTCTACGACTTTGAACCGGAGAACGAAGGCGAGCTGGGCTTCAAAGAGGGCGACATCATCACCCTGACCAACCAGATCGACGACAACTGGTACGAGGGCATGATCAACGGCCAGTCGGGCTTCTTCCCCATCAACTACGTGGATATCCTGGTGCCGCTCCCTCATTAAGTCCCGTCATTGACCTGATCCTTCCCCCCGACCCGTCCAGACACCCTGAAAACAGCCTGTATTTGCGTAAAACAACAAACCGCGCCCTCCTTCTTCTTCTTCTGTGCTTCTGTGCGATTCTGCTTTCACAAACCGGACTGAAGTGACTGTGACGGAGGCGGAGATGCAGTGGATGCGGTGGATGAGGGGAGGCGGCGAGACGGCGTTTCGAGGAGGATTTTGGCATGAGGGATGCAGAAGAGAGGGAGGAGAGGGATTAAAAGAGACGAGAAGATGAAGAGACGATGGTCTTTTACAGCACAGCGCTCACTCGGCGCTCCGCTCGGCCGGGCAGCGCTGGAAACCAATGAGGCTTTGGAGGCTTCGGCACCGTGTATATGTACGTGCATGTATGTGTCTGTATGTGCTTTTCAACCTGTTCTTTCCCTTTTACGATCAAGCCAGCACAAATTCCTGCTCGTCAGTTAAACCGCCTGTAACACCGTCTTCTTCTCTTCTTGAGTTTCTTGCTGTCTTTCTCTTAAAGTATTTCTGTCTTTTCTACCTTGACTTGCCTTCTTGTGCTTCTCTTCAGATTTCTCAGCACTTCCTGTCTTTCTTTGTTCCCTCCCTCGTTGGCTAGCACTGCCTCTTAGCATGGCTCCGTACTGTGTACAGACCTCTGACCCATGATCCAGAGCTACAGTAGTTCATCAGACCTTCCTGCTTTTGTTTGACTGTCCCTCGTCCTCTCTTAACATACTCTGCCTTTCTCAGAGTCTGCATTGAATCTCAGCTCAGTGGCTGTATGCATGAACCAGCCAAATCTTAAGTTTGAGTGATGAGACACCAGTGAAATGTGGTCTTCGGGAGCACACCTTTGAATAAAGCAGTATCTGCAATAAGTAGATTTTACTAGAATGAGGGCGAGAATACCTGCTTACTTGTTTTGAAACCTGTTTGTCTTATAATGGGAATTCTAGCAGGTCTTAAAGGTTTGAGGGTCAGGAAAGCACGTCTTTAAACATGCCAGCGAAAGTGATTAAAGGGAAAACTCTGCTAACACAACCAGCACCGGCCGTTTGTACTGAACTGAACTTCTCACCGGGCTGGCGCACAGACAAGTCGTGGCTTCTTACAGCCGGCATAGAGGATAAGATGCTTGTTGTTTTGTGTGAAGTACCCATTCACAGTATTGTGTGTGTACCGTGTGGAGTGCCTGCTCGTCAGTTCGTCTTATTCGTGGCTTTTGCATGCGAGACTGTGTGAACAGTGGTAGCTCCTCTGAAATTCCTGTTGTAATGAACGGGATGATGCTCGGTGTGTGCTGCAGGCAACAGAACATCCAGCATCCAGACGTTATGTAACGTTCCCGGTGCCCTTCACTCCACTCCACGTTCTTCCAGAGTGCTGAGAGAATTCTGGAACCTTCAAGATGTTTTTGAGGTCTCAGAATCAGTTAAACACTCTAGAAACTTTGCGTCATTCTGCACCTCTGAGAACATTATCTGATGTACTGAAACTTCTTCGTGTGCTAACTGAACATTACAGAACTTTGACAGAATTGTCGCCCACAGGATGTTCTAGAAAGGTCTGATCATCCAAAATCGTGGTTTAACAAACTTCTGAACATTAGAGCCTCGGTGGCGTGTGGGACCTGGAGTGTTCTCATATATTCAGGCATAATCAGAACATTCTAGATCCCTCAAGTTCCTGTTAGGTTCGCAGGCGTTTAGTATTGGTGGTAGCTATTATGCTAGTTCCCTAGAGTATGCATCACATGCAGTATAAAGTGGGACTAGTTCAATGGCTACAACTGTTACTCCACTGAAGTACTACCTACCTGTGTGTGTACGTATCAGCCGTGTTCCCTCTGAAACAGTATTAACGAGTCTACTCTGGCAAAGGTCGATGTTATTTATTGTCACCTCTTTGGCATGATGGTCGATTCAACAAATCGTGACGAAGCGACCTTTTAAGGGCCAATGGAAGCCGTCGGTTTATGTAAAAACATTCGCAAAACCAAAGTTATGACAGCAGCAGAACATTTTTAAAATCATAACGTCACAGGCTGAAGCTTTGGGACTTGTTAGCCAGCTAATGCAAGCTGACAGGGAGCTTCGCGTACAGTTAGACAGATGACGCCTCTTGATTCAACGCTAACAGCAGTGGAAATGTGTCGGCCATGTTGAGACCGAAGAACTCACCACTGTAGTCACGACTTGTTGGGACGGACAATCCATATGGTGCTGGGTTTATATCAACTCCATTGTACATAAAAGCCTGAACAGTGTCATAGATCAGATACTGGACCTGTGCTGCATCCAGGTCTTCTTTGCTCTGGTGCACATGAGAGGATAAAGTTAGTCACCTCGATAGAATTACTGTTCCTGTTTATCATGCTGGCTTTTTGAAATTAAAGCTGAAATTTAATGGGCATCATTGAATGAAAAAGCTTCGGGTTTTTCTATCCAGGCATTATTTATTACGTCATCAAGCATTGGCAGGAATCTGTGCTAGCATGTGGCTAATGCGAATGTGCCAGATGTGGCTAACCAGCTAGCCTTTGGCTTCACATTCCCGTACTTGCGTTTTTGTGATGCGGTGTTGAGCAGAATATTTACAGGTAAAGGTTTAAAAATGTACAGATACTTAATTTTTGTATTATGAAGATGTACTAATACTTGTACTCCAGTACAACCCACCCTGTGGTGATGTCAGTGGGTCAGGACGCTGCTGTAGCTACTGTCGAGACCGTCCTTGATCCAAAAAAAGAAAAAAAAACTGAAGTGAGACATTTGTCCAGGGTGCATTGTTTGTGTTTCCCAAGCTGTGGTTCGGGGCCATGAAATGGGTCGCGTCGTGCCGGTTCAGGACAAGTTGGTCGACAATAGTAATAATTAACCAGGTTTACAGCAGAGAAGAAAACAAACACCGAATAGGCAATAAATGACACAACAATAAGATCTAATGTTTTAAAACGAGGAAGAGATGATGGAAAACTGTGGAAATCTGTCTATCTACGTATCTATCTATCCATCTATCTACAGAGCTTTAGACCTTAGACATCTCCTCCGTTGCCAAAGCGTAGATGATGCGACAGCAGCTACAAACAGTCAAATGAGCAAAGAGTCTCTCGTTGTCCTCACGTCGCTCAGCGGCTTCTCCGTAACTGTTCCGGGTTTTCGTGAACGACGAGCGTTCCGCGCTCGACCGCGTTCAGTGTTTTGCTTTGATTTTTGTTTCGTCTTGGCGTTCTGAGTCTGGAACCCGGTTTTCTGAGTCCACCTGTGGAGAGTCTGTGAGCTGCATGCTAACTGAACCGCTTTACGTCTGCTGTTTGAGATGGTTTTCAATAAAAAAAAGGGGGGGGGGTATGTTCTGCTGGCTTTTTCTCGTGCTGCAGTGAGCCTGTCTTAACTGATGCCCTTGGTTTTCTATGGTTCTGTATTTATTCTTTCTCTTTTGACTCAGTTCAGCTATATTTGTATAGCGCTCCTCTTCACATGACAAAGTGCTTTAAGACTTTTTGAGTATGGAATATGTTTTTGTTTACTTTGATCCTTTCTCGTGTTTTCTTTCGTGCTGATTTGCCCTCTATGGCGACATGTATTCTAACCTCAATGAGGGACTTGTACAGTGTTACATTCCATTTGCCCTTTTCACCTAAATGGGACTCAGCCCTCGACCACGTTACCTGCCCTGAATTTCAGCATCGCTCTCGGATGGTAAGATCGAGCAACGAGCTCCAAACCAAACAGTCTTTCCTCAGAGACAAAGCAGCTCTGAAAGCAGAAATAATCTCATTAGTTTTGATAAACTTGAGTCCGTTTAACTGGCTGACTTTAAATTCAATCGACTGTCAAACCTCCATGTTTCTCATTTCATGACATTTTAAAAGCCTCGCGATCAGTTTTTACACTTTGACTTTAAAATGTCATCAGATTGAAAATCAGTCAGGGGTTGTCAACTTTGGCTAAATTAAATGAGTGATTTTACATTAAAAAGCTTTCAATAAACACATAAATCACACACAAAAGGTATAAAAATATCCTTTATTTACCATTGCCTCCTTGAATCGACCCTTCAGCATGCTGAGAGTTAGATGAGAACACTGACACCACTCTCAAATCTGTAAATTTAATATGAAGCTAGTGCCATCAGCTGTTAGCTTAGCATGAGGACGGGAAACGGGAGCAGCTAGCCTCGCTGCGTTTAAAGGCAATCTGTAATTGTTTAATCCTTACAAAAGCCACAGCGTGTAGTCTTTGTGAGCTGGTCTGTGTCTTGGCTCGGATTTAAGGTCGTTTAAGAGATAAAATCATTTGTTTCGTGTGCGGTGAATCACCGACCGTCCAGGAGCGTCAGCACATTTCAAAAAGCAGCTGTCGTTTCTGTTTTATTCATATTTGGACGAAGATTTCCTCTTTAGTTTTCAGACAGTTTAGCTAATGTTTGTGCTGAAAAAGGGATTTTCTTCAGGCTTTAAGTCAGCCAATGAGATTACTTCAGCTCTCAGCGCCGCCATGCTTTAAAGAAACAGTCTGCACATTGATTTTTAATAACGTGGTGGAACCTGGTGTCTTCTGGTGAGCTAATCGTGTGTATGTGAGTATATACACACTGTGTTGCTATTTATTTCTGTATTGTATGTATTCCTTTGATTATTTATTTATTTATTTATTCCTGTGTCCTATTTATTGGTTCGGCACCTGTGGCGTATTTGACGACTGTCAATACATTGGTGTGTGATGTGGAGGAGGGGAGGGGCTTATTTGGGCGTGGGGGGCGTGGTCAATGGAAAAAACCTAGCTGTGATACTAACTCTAAGTGTTGCTCTCCTCGTATTGGATGGTGATATAATCTAAGACCACTGTATGTATAACTGCTTGTCGTGAAGATGACCTACAATGTAATGACAATAAAGAATTAACACTATGATGACACGTCGCGGACATCAAGACTCCGATCTGTTCGTCAAAGATGGAGGCGGTGGCCCCATGTCTCAAAAGGTTAATGACTCTTATTTTGAAATTCCCCGTGTTAATTTGAGCCTTCAACATGAAATCACACTTTTGAATTATTTTTAGATAATCAGGGCTGTTTTCTTTCTAAAGTTTATTTTATCTACGAGGTTTTAACACAAGAAGACGTCACTTTTATTTTAACATATTCTCTGAATAGATGCAGAGCCTTTGTTAGATGGTTATTAAGTCTTATATGCTTGCTGTTTGTCATATTTACATCCACGTTTTCCCCTCTTACAAGGCAGAACTATAGTCACAGCATGTAGTAAAGTACTGTCCTTCAGCACAAGTTTGAGGCACAGTACTTGTATTTTGAGTATTTCAGTGTTTTGCTGCTGTCTACTTCTATGCTGACACATTTAGTGTGAAGTAGGAAGTCGTTAAAAGTAGCTCCACCTTGACCAACGACAGCTTACATATTAATACTGCAGTACTAATGATAAAGTAATACACCTGTTTATATGACTGTAGCCACTCTGCATTATAAGTGCTTTTACTTTTGATACTTTAAGTACATTTTGTTGCTAATATTACTATAAACTACTTTTACTTTAGCGACTTCTTTTTTCAATGCAGGATTTTTTTCACTGGCAGTAGTACTGTTGTAATACATGCAGTATTCTTGGGTATAATCACGTTATACAGCAAGTCCAACACGCAGACACTGTAGGGATATAACGAGTACTTCCAGCGTTATTCAAATAGAGATATTATAAAAAATGAGGTAACTATGAAGGAATTTCATACTGAGAAATATCCTGATTTGTGTCTTTGCTGACTCTGAATTGTTTGAGTGAAATATTTCAAATCATCAGTTAACTACTACAGTAGCTGTGAGCTCTAACAGGAATGTTTTTGAGATTTTCTGTGCATTTTTGTGTCGTTGCAAACTGTTTGACAGCGTGTCTGCACTTGAAAGCGTCATGATAATAACTGTGGTTCAGTGTAATGAGACAGACTGGCCGCCGGTGGCGCTGTGGACACGTGGTTCCCATCCCGCTGTTGTTTCCCTCCTTTAAACCAACTGATGCGTTCACTTGCCCCTCAAAACACGAATTTTGTACTTTTCTCCTTTACGCGCGAAAATCAAGTCTTTGTCAATAATGATGCCAAAAAGAACCATTTTTTCTTTACTGTTTCTTGCCTTATATTTAGAAAATCAAGAAAAGGTGAGGAGGAGGAAGTTGCATTATCTTATCTACATGTTTCACTTACTAAATAAGAGTTGTTGTATACACATCACTGATCCCTTATCCCACTGATGCAAAAGACAGATAACTTTAAACAATATTAACATCCGTTACCAATGAACCCTTCGGGTAATTAAGCTTTAGAAAATGTTTGTAGTAAGTATATAACTCTAATCTGTATTTAATGAAACAGAATTCATTTCGTTATTGGGTTTAAGCATTTGTTGGGTCTTCAACGTGCACTGTGCAAATTAAAATTCAGATTTATCTGAGGGCTATAAAAGCAACAAACGGCTTGACCCACTTTCCCCACGACATAGGAACGTTTCACTCGTCCTTTACCCAAATCAAGTCTGACACAAAAAGATAGAGAAATACCGGAAGTGAAATAGTTTGTCTTCAAAATAATGCACAAGTGAAACACTTCCAAGCATACAAGAGAACTGCTTGGATTATATAGGAAAACAGACGTGTCTAAAGGTATTAGTAATAGTATACATTTGATATGGCGTTAAATTGCAGAAACAAATCAATACCTTTGCTTTAAGGAAAATGTTTTTGGCCTCCTGTTGTGATCGTTAGACTTTTATTTAGGAAACCTCATCCGGAAGCCTTCTATTTTTAGTCTAGCTAACTTCACACTGGTTCCGCGTGTTGATACTGAAGAGAGGATCGGGGAGAAACAAGTTTTTCACATCGCAGAGACCCAAACTCAGGCCAAAAGTAGAGGAAAATGGACATGAATAAGAGGGTCTCCTTAGAACTGAGGCACCGGTCGCCGACAGAAGTGAGTAACCTGGTTTGTTGTGTTTATGCGGCGTAAACTTGACCGGCCGGAGGAGGAGGGGTGGCGAGCACATGGCAGGGTGTCTGCATGTCTCCGAAAGTGCCAAAATGTACATTTACTGTTAAAAGCTAGGATCCAGTCTGGTATAAAACCCGGAATACTGTTTAATTAGGAACTTCTGAATCTTAAATTCACCACCGGAGGTCATCAGTTTTATCACTGATGAACAGCCCAGTTGCGCAGCTGTTGAAGTGCCGCCTTTTTTTTGTTTTATGTTCACACTTATGTCGCTTATTTAGGTCGAAATTGCTTTGCACAGTTTAAAATGTCAGTTACAAACGGAATAACGTGAGGTGAAACTAAATTAATATGCGCTTTATGCGCGGACGTTGAACTGCACGTCTGTGTTTCGCGGGCATGGCTAATGGCTGGGACCGCATATTTCAAAGTTATAAGACGATTTATGACTGCATAAGCTGGTAAACAATTTAAAAACACAAGAGACTTTATCTTGTTATGTCGGCGAACTTCACCATTCATTGCAGATTAGTTTTCGTTAAAGACGTAGTCAACTAACTAGCGAAGCGTAACGTTAGCAGGCAAACATGACTCGTCACGATATTGTTTTTTTACCGTGTAATGCTCGTGTAAGTTAACATTAAAACAGGAAATGCGTCATTCTTGTTCGGTTTTCATGCTGTAATGCTGGTAAAATATTCTCATAACATTTTTCAGCCACAATCCCGCTTTCTTGTAGTTTTATAACGTTAATTTCACTAATTTAACGACCCAAATCGACGTTGTTGATGTCGTCGCCTCTCCAGAGATTAGTCGGAGCCCGTGTTGGGGACTCGTAGCCAGCGGCATGCTAACGCTAGCTTCCCAAAGCGGCTGCTTCGTATTCGCTTGTATTTCTGTAGTCGTGTTCACTACAACCCCCCAAAAAACACCATAAAACCCGCGTCCTTTTCAACAGGGCTCAGTCGTGTGGGCATAAATTGGGATAATAATCGGGAACAGTTAGCAGAGAGCTAGCAGACGAGCTAACTTAGCAGCGTGACATGTGTTGGGAGTTTATAAACAGAGGCTCGGCCGGGATCCGTTCCATTCCAAAACTTAAGTCTGGGACTGGTCCCTGTGCTGGATTCTGCTGGATTTTCACCTCAGTTTTTATTAAAGAAGCTTCAGCTGCTTTCAGCTCATCAGGAAGGAAACCTGACAGACTCAATGGCTCACTGCTCTGAATCAGTTATTCCCGACAGTATATAGGAGTGAAGGAGTTTTTCAGCTAAAATGCCAAAAATCATTGTGTGAATATAGGCTGGTTTCACAGTTTAGTGTCATTTTATGGACCAATCACTTATTGATAAATCAGTGGAATTTAATCGATAATGAAAATGATCACTTTCTGCTGCTCCAGGTCTTAATTAGAGCTGAATAATGTTTGAAATATTGTTGATACGTGTCTGCATAAGTTTGTTTTTCATTTGCAAAAGAAGTCAAAATCAAAAAATTTGCCCAATATCGCTTCTCTAAATAAAATACCATCCTGAAGTGGTACAGTTATACTTTCATTCAGTGAATATGTAATTAAAGAATAGATGGATGTAACACATGTTCTGGAAAACGTTCAGAACACCTGTCTTTGTCTTGAACGCTACGCGGTGAGTTCATAGGAGTGAAATGACTGATTGAATTAGTCATTCTGTCACCACAACCGTCAAATCAGGGAGTGAAAGTAATCATGAAACAGGTTTCTGTAGAAGCGCTGCATCTGCTGACAGTCCATACGAAGATCACAGTTTACAAGAAAAGTTTAAAAGAAAAAAAAAAGGTGGTAAGCAAGTTTTGATTGGTTATAAAAGTGTTCCGCAGATGCACACACCTTTTTAATGGGCAGCTGATCAGAAGCCTTCCTATGTCAGGTGTTCTTGTCTGAATTGGTGTAAATCGCTCATTTTAAACCCCGCCGGGCGGTGTTTGGCCCACACTGGACTAACTCCACCCGCCCTCAGGTCCAGGAGCTGGTTCTGGATAACTGTCGCTCCAGTGAAGGGAAGATCGAAGGAATCACAGCAGAGTTCTCCAACCTGGAGCTGCTCAGCCTCATCAATGTCGGCCTGACCAGCGTCGCAGACATCCCCAAACTGGACAAACTCAAAAAGGTAACAGAGCCAAAATGTAGACAAGGTTTTATCAAAAAAACAAACAAATTCATACAAATGTTAAGAGGTTACTGCATAAACTCTTCTTCATGCTGAACCTTGTGTTGTCAATACAAACTGCATATTAGCATGTCTGCAGTCGTTGAATATGGAGCTAAATCGATTTGTCAGTTCTACTAAAATGCCCAAAGATAATAAAGATCTTTGTTCCCCCTGTGTGCAGCTGGAGCTGAGTGATAACAGGATATCAGGCGGTCTGGAGGTCCTGGCAGAGCGGCTGGTCAACCTGACGCACCTGAACCTCAGCGGGAACAAGTTCAAAGACATCAGCACCCTGGAGCCGCTGGTGGGTGGAGCCGCACTCCAAAGTACACTTTGATCTAAGATGTAGAAACCCACGTATCTCACGTCTGTTCAGACAAAACGTCCCGTGTGTGATGGAGTGTTTCCATCCAGCTGTTAAGATCGAATGTTTGGCTGAGGAGGAAAAGTTTCAGTAAAAACAAGGATGAGCAGAAACAGACGCGGCGAATAGGTTGCTGGCACATGGCGTCACATCGCTCTTTTTTTCTTGTGGCATGAACTGCAGATGGAGGTCAGGAAGCAATTTTCTGTTTCTACCTTTCTCCTGTAATTTCATCTAAACCAGCACAGTAAGAACTTTCACTTCCTGCCCTCCATCTGAATTTAACGTCACGTGACTGCAAACAACCTATAAACAATGAGCTGCTTATCTCGATGGAGCCAATTCCTAATCGATAAAACTGTTGAATTCGGATGCAGATGTGACCATTAGCAACAGTATTATCAGACGGATCAAACAGGTCCAGTCCGTCATCATGTCTCTTTGCCCCTCCAGAAAAAGTTGCCCCAGCTGAAGAGTCTCGACCTGTTTAACTGCGAGGTGACCAACCTGGCCGACTACCGGGAGTCCATCTTCAAGCTCCTCCCTCAGCTCACCTACCTGGACGGCTACGACATCGATGACTGCGAGGCGTCCGACTCTGACGGAGAGGGAGACGGAGTCGAGGACGAAGATGAAGAAGGTGAGTGTCCACGAGGCACGTCCACGTTCAGACACGTCCGCCCGTCGCTGAACCAGCTGCATCCATCCCTCATCTGTTTCTGTGTTCCAGAGGGCGAGTCAGAGGACTTTGAGGAAGAGGAGGAGGAGGACGAGGAGGACGTAGTGGCTGAAGATGATGACGATGATGAAGACAGCGGTGACGACGAGGTGAGCCTGGAGTTTTTCGTTGGTGCTGTTAGCAGAAGTAAACAGTCAGAGGAAACTCTCGAAGTTTACAAACCGTCAACAACCAACTTTTCTCTGCAGGACGGAGAGGTGAACGGAGACGTGGACAGCGAGGACGATGACGAGGATGAGGAAGATGAGGAGGATGAAGGTCAGTGGCTCCCTTACTTCCACACAGTATTTGAGTGCGGCTGAAGTGTTTTATTTAGCTTTCCCTGCAGTGTCATCGTCTGAAAACGGCGGGAAAACAATCGACTGCTGTTGATGATGATGTTGATGATGTTGTTGTTGTTGTTGTTGTTGTTGTTGTTGTTGTTGTTGTTGTTGTCATTGTCATGGTGGTTGTGGTTGTGGTTGTGGTCGTTGACCCTCTGGCTTCTCCTCTGCAGATGAGGACTCGTCTCCAGCCAAAGGAGAGAAGAGGAAGAGGGACCCTGACGATGATGAGGATGATGATTAAGGACCCGTGGAGACCCTCAAACCCCTCTGACCTCCTGCCCGGTGACCCCCCCTTCCCCCACACATACACCCTCCCCCTACATGACCCCCTCCCACCCCCCACCAACGCTCGCCCTCCCCTTCCTCAGACTCCTCCTCCCGCTCGGTCGACTCCTGGGCTGCGTTCCATTTCTGAACCTGGTTTCCTCCCACTCCTCAGCTCCTCTCCTGCAGACCAAAACGCTTCTCATCAACTTTGTGACTTTATAAAATTCATAGAGATTCATTTAATCACCAGAATTGTAAATATCGTCCAGCAGAGAGCGACCGCTCCAATGATGAACCAACATTTAAAACCGTTTATCTCTGAAAGTTTCCCCTCAAAGTATCTTGCAGTCGCCCGGAAAAACTTCCTGTTTGTGTCATTTTTGCTTTCTCTGTTTGTGCCGCCGCATCAACTCAGGAGCTTCAGATTCACAAAACTGCTTAAAACTCAAATTAACCATTGTTTCATGACCAGTGAAGCTGCTGCGAGTCACTGTTCTTGTCTCTAAAATGCCAGAAAATTGTGACAAATCTTATTTCTCAGAGCAGAAAGTGACGTCCAGCCCAAAGATAATCTGTTCATCATCGCGTACGACGCATTTTAGAGGCTGAACCAGAGAATGTTTGACTTTTTTTTTATGTGGACGATGATTCTAAATAAACTGGATCCAGTGTTCGTTTCAGCCCTCCAGCAGATTGAAAGGCGACAGAGCGCCTCGTCGTCTGTGACATTAACCAGAGAAATATGGACCAACTGTTTGGGATCAAAGTTCATTTCACAAAATAGCTTTAACTGAGTCTGATTTTGGGATTAAATCTGACAGAATACGTAGGAAACAGGACTTTGTTGACCAATCAGAAGCTTTGATGACACATAAAAACACATCGTGTGTAAATTTTGTTAACAGACGCATCACGTCTGCATTTCCCGAAAACACAAACGCAGCACACAATCGGTATTTCACCACGGTTTGAGCTCCAGATTCCTACTCCGTTAACAAGATGTAAACACATCCCCGAAACTTAAACAGAGACGCCACAGCTGAAGACTTTCTCCTCAGAGTTACTCTGTGATCACAACATAAACTGGAGTTTTCATTACTTTTCTGCATCAGACTCCATCAGGAGGAAAGTCGGCCGTAGAAACTGTCTAAATCGCTGTTTTTGTAATATTTGTCAGAACGTTTTCCCGTAAACGTGGAATCGTTATTTGATTAAACACGAAAAGCAAAGCTTGAACTTTCAGAAAAAGCTAAATTTGCTCGTGTCTGTGGAAGGAGACTGAACGTGGGAGGTGACGGCACTTTAGGGATGCTAACGATAACCAAACCCCTGACTCCTCCTTTCCCATCATTCCCCCCCGGACACGCCCCTCTGTGACATCACCGCCCCGGGACCGAATCAGCAGCTACGATGTCGTCACCGCGCTCCCGGCAGGCTCTGTGATGTCATCGGCGGACGGTCGAACCCCTCCCCCCGAGGCCGAGCGCGCTCAGGGCAAACAGAGCTTTTTAAAAGAAATATTTTTTCAGAGAAATTGTTCTTGTTTAATTTTGTACGATCGTCTCTTCAGTTCTCTTCCTGCTCAGAGACCCAGTTGATCCTTCACACTTACACTGACTAGATGAGGTTGTGTTTTCTTTCTTTCTTTTTTTTTTTTACTTTCTGTAAGTTAAAGGAAAAACAAACAAACAAAAAAAAACACAAAAAGGACTTTGTAAATAAAATCTTAACATTTTGCTCCAGGCGTCTCTTCTCTGGCCTTTTGTTTCCCTTCAGGTCAAACTGAAACAGACTCGTCCCTGCAGGTGTTCGTTTGATGGATGAAAGGTCAAAGTCGTCCAACACGCCGCTTCAGTTTATAGCAGATGTGTTTTGATCAGCTGACCAGTCAATCGCAGAGGTGTTCAAGGTTGTTGTCATTACACTGTGAGTCCAGCAGAGAGCGCCGGAGAGCTGGAAGTAAACTTACTCAAGAGTACAGTTTTCGAGTACTGCTGCTACTTCATGTCTCCTCTACATTTCAGTGGGAGATATTGTACTTTTGCTCCACTGCGAGTTTTTAAAACAGCTTCAGTTACTTTTAACAAAACAAAATTAAATTACCAAACTTAATCTGACGTATTCATGTGGTGCAGGAGGTGGAGGGAGTCATCCACTGATCACAGGGCCTCCACTCTAAAAAGATACCAGATCACAGAATCGGGTTTTTGCTATGGAAACATGATCCGTGTGGCTAACGGTCAGAAGAGGAAGATTACAGGTCAATCTAATGAATTTACATAAGAATAAAAAGAGCTCCATCGTTACTCTGACGGGTCGTTCTGCATAATCACTAATACTTGAGTGTATCCTGATGTTAATGTTTCCCAGTTAAGTAAATTAAACGAGGGCTTCCCTCACTGTATTTATACTTATAGTTGAAGATGTGAGTACTTGTCAGATGTTTGTCAGGATTTGTCGCTCTGGAGTTTCTCTAGATCATGATACCTGTTAATTTTGCTTAATGGAACAAATACAGACACCGTTCAATGTGGTCCTCCTTCACGTTTCATAAAAAGCTCAGAACACAAACACCATGACAGGATGTCAGTACTGGTCCCTTTATTGGCTGGAACTGTTGAGCCATCTGATTGGTTCAGTGTTGAAACAGCAGAGTGAGAGCTGATTGGTGGAATCAGAAGGTCGCCCTCATGTTGTTTCTGGTGTTTTTGATCTCCAGCTGTAGCTGAGTGATCCTCGCCTGCACGACACAAACCGCCAGCATCACCGAAATCCCCAAAACACAGAGGCCATAAAACTCGTTAACTCTAATTACCATCAAACAACATCAACGCTTGATTTCAGAGAGTTTCAGGCTTTATGAAGCCTCACGATGCCGTGTGTTCGAATACTAACTTCTTTGTGATTCAGTTGTTCTCTCAGGCCTCTGATCTCATCTTGCTGTTTGTAAAATGCCTGCAGGAGCTGAAAGAAAAAATGAATTTCTTGGCTAGAAGAGGAGAAAGTGAACATATCATCATTATTATTTAACCTTTCTTTCACCAGATGAGCGCCTCACCTCGCTCTCGGTTGTCGGCGGCGGCCTCTCTGCAGGTTCGCAGCAGTGTGGGGTGCAGCGGTACGTCCACAGAGGGATCTGGGTCTCGTCTGGTTGCCACCCCGACAGATCGCTCCCCTCTCTGGGGTATTTGGCGTCTTGGTAGGCCAGCTGCTCCTTGAGGAAGGCCTCAACAGAGATGATCAGCCGGTTTATACAGCAGCAGCCAATCAGAGGCCTTGTTCGCTTTACTGTAAATACTGTCCACTGCTCTACGTTTGGTTTAGGGGCTTCATGCTTTACAGTAATGTTGAAGCTGGCTTTATTTTTGTGGTTACATACAGCATTGTACCTCTTCCATGAAGTCCAGGTCTGTCCCGGTCACTGCACCAACAGCTGGACCCATCTGGAACCTCAGGGAGCTCAGCTGCCTCACTACCCCCTTCTCAGCAGGGGTTTCTGGGTATGGGTTGGCTACTCGAGTCCCAGGCTTCAAGGACATGAGTACAGGGCCTGATGGAGGAGTATAAGACAGGTGGTTATGGTGGATCACTTAGAAGCTAAAAGCGTGTGTCTGTCAGCCATTTTGGCACAAAGGCACTAATGCATCACCTCTGTTGATTCCCAGCAGCCACTCCTGAGCCGTCATGGCTGCCTGGTTTCCAGCTGTCATTGGGTAGAGATCCTCCTGGAAGATACCTGACTGGAAGGAGAGAGGAAAACATAGAAGTGCACACTTTCTGTCCTTTGCTTTCTTCCCGTCTCCATCATTAGTAAATGCACCACGACGAGAACTACAGCGTAACCCCTGACCTCTTTTCGTGGTACGATCATTGACAGTGGTTCCACCAGGTCTTTGATGGCAATCAGACGGTAAAATCGGAAAACCTCACAGGAGCTCACGTCCAGGCCGCGCTTTGGCATCACCCCTGAAGTGAGGTCAGAGGTCAGAGGACATGTGGAGTTGGTGGTGGAGTGCTGGGAAGCTTTGGCAGACTTGGTAGTGCCTGAAAATTGTGAACTCTTGATCCTTTTCTTATAAAGTATGACAGCTAGCTTAAGTTAGTCTGTTTTAAAATACCAATCAGAACGGTTAGTTAAAGATGGTCCTTTGTAAAGCAAGTTCTGTACTGTGCAAGCTGAACTTCCAGAATGGGTCATTTATGACCTTGTATCTAGCAATGGTATCACTAACTTTGTTGTTTACTTTGTGTTTTCGTACATAGCGTACATCTTACAAAAGCTAAGCTTCAGTTTGGGAGTTTTAGGGAGTGCAGATGAAGAAAATAAAGCATCAAAACACTGAACTTTTAGCTAACTCCTTTTTAACAAGTACGAACACAGTTGTGGATCTCACCGAGTCCTTTCTGTGGCAGCAGGGACCTGTACTCCGTCAGGAAGCTGATATAAGGTTTCTCAGCGCTCAGCTCGTAGTACCGGATGTTCCCGTCACCCTAAAGTACACAAATGCATCACAACATTACATGGCCCTTGAACTCCTGAATTTTGATTCTCTGTACAGCTGATCAGGTCTGTCTGAAGCAGTCAGTGTTCGTGTATTTAGGCAGCTTCAGACTGGTTCAACTTAAAATGTGACTTCTGGGTAGACGTGGAATATGTGTGTGTTGTATGACCTTTCCAGCCACGTAGAGCATGTGAGTGTCTGGGTCATAGAACGGAAACAGAACTCCTGCAGATCCGTCCAGATCTTCTTCGTACAGAGGCTCAGACAAGTCGTCCTGCACACAAACACACCGACGCAGTGACAAAGAGACGCAAACAGTATTTTAGATTCCTTAAAAACAATGTTGGGTTTAAGGAGGGACTGAAATGTCTGGTGGAAATGAAAATATACAGAAATATATCTCCATCACTGTAGAGGTGTGTGTTTGTCTGTCTGTCTGTCTTACAGGGTCCCAGAGGACGATCTGTCTGTGGTTCCAGGGTGAGCTGCCAGTGGACAGAAGCATCTTCAGCCCCCCGATGTATAAAACCTTACTGGCCCTGTGGGACTTACTGCTGGACACCTGCAGCAACATTACGAACATGATGACAAAGCTCAGACGCACAATCAGACAAAACCAAGACTTAAAAGACAGACCTGTAGAATCTTTCCTGTCCGCGGGTCCAGGACTCTGACCCGTCTGTCTTTGGACGTGACCGCCAGCCTGCTGCCATCGCTGTTGAAGCTGACAGACAGCAGCAGCGTGTCAGAAGGGTAGCGGTGGTAGACGGGCATCAGAACCACCCGGACCGGATACCTGAGCACTGCACCCACCTGGGACACGTCCCAGAGGAGGACCTGGAGCAAAAAGAGGGACAAAGTCAGCGCTGTCTCTTTGGGTAAGGTTAACCGCCTCAATACACACAGATTGTTCAGTCTGATGAAGGTATTTGCTCTTTTTCACCTGCAGTCAATCACTGTCTTCAGCAGGATTTGTCCAGATTCTACGTGTTAGCAAAATGCTAATTATAAGCCAATGGAAGCTCAGTTAGCAAAAACAAACATTGCATAGTAACTCGAGTAGCCCCCGTCACCAGGTGGCCTAAATCTGGCTTTTTGTTGCCAGACTTGATCAGTGAGCAGCCACAGTTCAGAGTTGAGAGACAACTGGACCCAATTCTCAGCCCAAACCAGCTTTAAGTCCACATCCCTGAAAACAGACCAGATAAATGGACCTTAGCTGAAACAGAGTTGCTTCTGACCAATGAGGTGCCTGACCTTGTAGTCGTAGGCGGAGCTAAGCAGCAGGTTCTCGGCTGTTGGATGCCACTCAATAAGTCCCACCCTCCTGGAGTGACCAATCAGAGTCTTCCGGGCCTTGGTGAGGTTCTGCTGGACGCCACAGACCGGGATGTCCCAGATCTTCACCTGCCAGCACACACACATGCTGAAGACCCTCATTGACACAAACCGTCCTGAGAGAAGCCAGACATGTGACACAAAGACGAGATTACGTGAACAGGAGAGTCTTACAGTGCAGTCCTCCGAGCACGAGGCGATGCAGTGATCGTCAAACGGGTTCCACTTGACGTCCAGGACCCTCCCGCTGTGGCCGCAGACCCTCGGGTGCTGAGGGTCCACCCTGCCTGTCTGAGACGGCAAGAAATGACGATTCACCAAATTCAGCTCCATCAATCGAGAAATGTGAACAGAAATTATTCTTTCAAGGTGGTGGACAAAGTATTCAGAGTCTTATACTAATACCTCACTGTGAAAACACTCTGTTACAAGTAGAAGTACTGCTTTGAACACATTACTGAATGTATGTAAGTATAATCAGGAAAATGTACTTCATGTATTCAAAGTACTCAGTGCAGTAAAGTGTCCCCTGTGACTGCTGTCCTCGTCTCTCTGATCTCATTAGATTACTGTGACTCAAAGCAGAAGCTCTTCAAATGTTGTGTGTGCAACGATCTTAATTTTTAAAGAACTGAATGACTATTTAGTATGTTTGAACTACACACATGATGGATGGGCAGGACTAAAAAGGACCCGCCCCCGGCGCACTCCGTCACCACAGCGATGAAGCAGGGATTGGCTGCGCAGTAGTGGTTGTCATGGACGCTGCGTGTGATTGGCACCCCGTCGTAGCTGTGCTGCTTGGTGGACGGCTTTCCGAAGACATGGCGAAACTTTGAGCAGCGGAAGGACGAACGCCACGACATCTTGAGGACAGGAAGTAGCAAGAGAAGAGATTTAGAAGTTCGTCAAAACTTTATTAGCAGTTCGATAAAATATGAATACGGCAACGCTTTAAAACAGAAAGACAGGAAAAAAAGACAAAGATGGGAGGGTGTGTGTGTGTGTGTGTGTGTGTGTGTGTGTGTGTGCGTGCGTGCGTGCGTGCGTGCGTGCGCGCGCCAGACCTACATAATCTCATAATAGTGTTGTGGAACTTCAGTCTAATCAATAATGCAATCAGATGTCATTATTGGTGTTCATAATCTTATCAATAATAAATCAGTTTCTTCAGTAACTTCTTTGTCTTTCATCCACACACACACACACACACACACACACACACACACACACACACACACACACATAAATCCGTGGTCCAGAACAATTTGCTCGTGCTATCAAAGATTCATGAGTTACATACACACTTCCTGCTGTTACAAATTCCTGCTGACCTTTGACCTTTACCGTGAGGAGAACAGATCAGTTTACTGCAGAGAGAGGAGGGAAAGAAACTCCTCGAGAGGGAGGAGGAAATGTTGACAGTGAAGAAGAAAAGACAAGGGACGATTAAAAGACTTCAGATAGCATATAGATAGATTTTATTAGAGTTATATTTTACAGTAGTGGTAGTAATATTGGTAGTAAAGGCAATGTACAAGTACATTTCACCTCTAAACCTCTCACATATTTTTAATTCTATATCTGGAACACAATGGGACAACAGCATAAAGTCTTGTCCTCATCCAAGTTCGATAAAAACCTGATAGCAACGCTGAAGAAACTGAATATTTTCATGTTTTTTTTAAGGGTGTATCTATAGGTTCTCCAAAAAAAGGCAATTTACCATTGATTTATCTACATAAATACCTACCTTACATATATTCTTGTAATTGAAATTTTGGCCATTAATATTCATATTTAAAGCATATACACCTATATTTTGCTCCTATATCTTTACGTTGAGGCCATGAACTTTATTTGTCACCTCAAACCAAGTGAAATATCCCTATTAGCACTGAAATCCTTGATTCCAGGTGCTGGAGCTCTGAATTACACTCTGAAGGGGCCGATTGGTGAATTCACAATTTCATTGGCTGTTCAAACTGTCAGTCATCTTGGCAGATCGTGATTGGTCAGTTTCAAACCTGAGACTCCACTGAATAACTGGAGACAAGATGGCGGCCGTTTGGCCACTTTTTTGGAAGTTATTGCAGAGAAAACACAGAAGACTGTGGATTATTATCATGTTTTGGACTAAATGTCTTCTCTGCAGTGGATCTTCTGGACCTTTGTGGATGTTTCAGACCGTTTTTGTCAGAGTTTTATAGATCTGTGAATCAATGAGAGATGAAATTGGTGAGTTTGCCTCAATGTTGCCTCAATTTTAAAAAGGTTGTTTGTCTGCTGTTGCCGTTTATTGAGCCTCCTGTTGTGATTGTAGCTTAAATGGTTCAGTGGATTCACATGAATCAGCTTTTTAACAGTGTTTAATGAGTGTAAAGGTAGCTTTTGTGACTATAAACAGGAAGAACACTAGACAGGAAATGCTCTTGTGGCCCGCAGTTGGGCCGTCGGAAAATGAATTAAAGAACCAGTCATTTACATCTCGATGTTGATTCAGATGTGTTTGCTAGTTTGACAAATACGCTCACTCATGTCCTTGCAGAATTAGATGAGAAGACATTTGTGCTAAATGTGAATCTACAGCCAGCGGCCTGTTAGCTTAGCTTGGCACACAGACTGGAAACAGCCTGACTTTGTCAAATTCACCGACCAACATTTCTAAAGTTCACTAACATGTTGTATCTTGAAATAAGTGAGCACATGAATCCCCCAACAAGGAAATTGGTAAAATTGTGGTTTTTACTCTGATACTGTACTGTGTACTCTGTCTGTACTGTGCTGATACTTGTACCTTTGATCAGAGCTGGCTAGCTGTTTCCCTCTGTTTCCGGTCTTTGTGCTGAGTTAAGCTAACAGGCCGCTGGCTGTAGATTCACATTTGACTGACAGATTTGTACAAATCTTCTCTTTGAACTCTCAACCACAAAATGAATTAGCATCTTCTCCACATCATCAGACTATTTCTTTAATTTATCCTCGTCAGCAACCAACCTGGAAAGTCTGAAATTAGGACCGTCAGGCGGCGTTCAGGGAAGTTTGAACACTACTTTTTGTGGATTTTAAAGAAGTTTAAGGACTACAGACGTGACCCTCAGACCATCAAATCAAACATCCTTTCACTCAAGATAAAACCTTGATTTGTCATGTTTTTCCTCATTATTTGATGTTTTTATGCTGTTTGTTGCTCTGTAACCTAGTTTGACCAAATCAGTTCTTCCTTTATTAAAGTAAAATAAACGTAATGTACTGTTAACTCTCCATTAAAGGCATCAGATTTCCAGAAAAACCTGACATGAATGATTCTGTCTTACCTCAGCTCGTCATGTAGAATCATTGAGTTCCTCCTGCAAACAAACTTCTGCTGTTAGTTATTATTAGGACCCTTTTTATGAGGCCTCTCACCACAATACACCTCCTGTTACTGCTGTGATACTGGCTGATAGTAAAAGTACAACTGCTGTGTCCTGCTGACTTCTGATCGCGCTCTGTGTGTGTGTGTGTGTGTGTGTGTGTGTGTGTGTGTTTTCACTTCTGATCCATGACGTCTCGCCACTCCTTCAACATTAGCCGAGCTGTTTATGCACGGCTGCACACACACAAACACCCCTCTACATCTGACACTGCTGCCCCCCCCCCCCCCCCCCCCCCCCACACACACTGTTTCCATCACTTTAGAGGACATTACATCGACTTACCTTAATTTCCTTGAGAGTGCAACTTTGTTTTGTTTTTTTTGGTTTTTCTGTTTGCAGTATCATTGTAGTAATTGTGGTGTTATTGATGATGTCGTGTTTGGAGCTGCAGTAAGAGCGATACTTAGCACAGCGTTGAAGCCAGTTCCAGATCAGAAGATAAGCTAATGTTAGCGTCTCTGTTCAGCCAGTCTTAACCGTGATAGCATTACCATCGCTAAACACATCGGCTCGTCTCAAACTCCCTCCTCGTGCTATTTCAAACAGCCAGACAGGGTTATACTTGTATGATTAAGGAATTCTTTCACTGTAAAACTTGGACTAACTAACTAACTGTACACTACAACACCTGGAAAAAGTGCTGTTTATTTACCGAATCATCAACCGGTGAGGATGCTACCTTTTGGACCTGTTAGCTTTAGCCTCAGTCTTTTAGCATGTTATGTGCTGTATGTAGCCATGAAGTGCATAGTTAAGAGTCAGCGGGAAGCATTAAAAAGTCAGCTGTGGATTTTAAACCAACTCAGCTAGCTTCATGAACTAGCTAGCTACAGCTGTCTTTTCAACAAGTCACATTGTTACTGACTGGAAACAAGAAGCCTGGTTTTGTTTGAAATTAGGGAGCATTTCCTTCTCAGAAACTGACAAAAAAAAGTCAAAAACTACTGTGAATTTCAATGGTAAATCTCAATATAAGTGAATGCCGTAACATGTGAAGCCGCAGGAACACAAATACAATCACACAGTATTTTTAATGTTAATGTGCAGGCTGTGATGAAAACGACATGAAAACAGATTTGCACTGCAGTTGAATTTGTCCGACACTGGATTAAAACACAAACAAAAAAGAAAAGAAACAGATGTTGTGACCTGAGGCTTCATGTTGTGTGCTGACACTGTCCTCTTTAACACCGACAGGTCTCTGACCAAAGGGTTCCAGGTCCACGTCTGGAGGATCCACGAGGCGAACCCACAGTCAGGTAAGCAGAACAACTGATGTGTCTATCACGAGAGCCTGTTGCGTGTTTTCCACGTCGC
Source organism: Chaetodon auriga (assembly GCF_051107435.1). NCBI lineage: Eukaryota > Metazoa > Chordata > Actinopteri > Chaetodontiformes > Chaetodontidae > Chaetodon > Chaetodon auriga. The sequence continues at coordinate 1,872,913 of NC_135097.1, forward strand.
TGTCAGCCGGCGTCTGATTCGTACAGTTTTCCTGAAACTGATCCAGCAGCAATTTGTGTTGTGAACGCAGCTTCAGTTTACTGCTGTCAGTCCAGCTGGTTTGGGTGGTGAGCTGTACTGGCTGCTTGTTGTGATAAAGAAATGTGATTGGTAGATGAGTGGACTGCAGTTGGCGTGATTGGTCCCTCCCGTCTATCTGGTTGGTCAGTTCTAGACACCGTAAATGTCCTCCATGTTGTTTTTTCTTTTGTCCTGCAAATAAGTCAATAACAACCATAACACCCTGACGAATGGAAGGTTGCCATGGAGCGAGAGTTAGAAGCCAACATGGCCGCCACAGATGGCGTGACTGGTGGAAGCAGCTGATTGGTCAGTTGATCAGTTTGGGGGAGGGGTGTCACCCTCCAGACTGTTGGAAATCATCGGGCAGAGCTGATAGAACGACGGACGCTCCTCTGGTCTCTGAAACAAAGAACGAGTGAATTCAGACGTAAATATTTCAGGCTGTCCCTGAACGTGACGTTCAGCTGAGTTTCGTTTGACTTTAGCTCTCTATGAACGCCGCTCCAGCTCCTTTGTTTTATGCTGTAACCTCCTGTACAGAACAAACGAATGAATGGGTGAGCCTCATAATGTCAACAGAAACGACAGTAACTGAGAGCTCATGAGGAAATCAACATAAACTGTGTTCAACATCCAAAAGACTCACACCTGTCAACACACGCATGATTAGCTATTAGCATCTACCATTCTGGACACACCATGGATTTTAATGATTGATTAAAGCCTGTCACCGCTGCGTTTGTCCAACGGATGAAAGTCTGGGTTTGGAAAATAGAAAATTATCTTGTTCTTAGTAAAGAGGAAGTCGAGGAGGCTAACAGCACTTCATTTAGAATAAAGCCAAATCCGCTGAGGTTTCTCACAGCTCTTACCTCGTGCCAACAGAGATGCATGATGTCATAGATGGCAGGCGTGGCCATTTTGGGCCTGTAGAGGCGTTGACCCTTGGTTACCAAGGTAACAACCTCGTGGTTCTGGTTCTGTTCAAACGGCATCCGGCCCTCAGTGAAAACCTCCCACATCAACACACCTGGATCCCCACAAACACAGAGGTTTAATAAATACTGTTCAAACGGTAAAATAGCCAAAAAATACAATTGATTTTCCTAAACTGACGCTCTGATGGTTTATCGGCGTTAAGGGGAGCCTACCGTAGGACCACACGTCTGACTTGCTGCTGTATTTGCAGAAGTTAAAGACTTCTGGGGGCGACCACTTCACGGGAAACTTCGCGCCTGATGAGCTGGTGTACTGGTCGTCCAACACGTACCTACAAATCAACATTTTAGCGTGACATGCACAACCTCTCCACCTGCTGGCTCCAGAGAAAAGAGGAATGTGATTCAATTCGTACCTGGCCATGCCGAAGTCAGACACCTTGACCACCAGAGAGTCATTGACCAGACAGTTTCTGGCAGCCTGCAGACGAGATGAAGGAGGGAAGAGAGAAACAGGAATGAAGGGAATCAAATGGAAGTTTTTCAGTCACCTTGGTTTGTGTTTAGCCATGCCTGCAGCACCTGTGTGCCGGACCGCCTCTAATCATGTGCATCGCAAGTAAAACTCAGGATTGCATTTGACCAAATTTCTGATACAAAACGTTCCTGTGGTGGAAAAACAGCGACAGAATCCAGAATGTCAAAGTAAGCTGCAGTTACCAGATCTCTGTGGATGAAGCCGTTGGCCTCCAGGTGCTCCATGCCCTCGCCGACGTCCAGGCAGATACTCAGCAAGGACCCCAGGCTGAAGCTGCCCCGCCGCTGCCTGAGGAAGTTCAGCAGGCAGCCGTGCTCCATGAACTCTGTGACGATGTAAATGGGCTTCTGCTGGCTGCAGACTCCGTACAGCTGCACAAGCTTAGGGTGGGACAGTTTCCTGGACGAGAAAACAAATTACAGATCAGTTTTAATCAACAGCCGTGTCCACCGTCCACGAAAGGTCCTGTCCACCAACTACTTGAACTTGGTGTTACAAACTGAGGCGTTACTCAGCATCCCGTCCAGCTTCAGTGACCAACATCAGCTGTGGTTTATACTTGATTTGACAATGTTTGTATTCAGTAGTAAAACTCTTCCAGCTTGAAATCAGGAGCACAGAGTGAAGAACAAAGTTATCAGTCATCTGTCATCACTTTCAACCGTCTGCTGGACTTTAAATGTTCTCAAGCAGAAATAAAAAGTGCTGCCAAAGCAGTTTTAAGCGTCAGTACTACGCTGAGTTATCACTTTAGTTTACTGCTTCACATTTGAAACATGACGTCATAATTCAATTACAGGCCACCGCAGTTCAGAGATGAGGAGGACTATTGTTCATGTCGTACTTCCTGCTGCTCTCCAGCAGAGAGCAGCAGAGGTCAAACACAGATCTGGGATTCCTCACATATGGTCATTATGTCCCGCTCCTTTTTTCATCCCTGTCTTTTTTATAATCTTTTCCTCTTTCATCTCCGTTCCCTGATGTTCATAAGCCCCTCCCCCACACTTACATCATGACCTTGGCCTCCTCGATGAAGTCCTCTTCGTACATGGCTCCCTCTCTGATGGCCTTGATGGCCACTTTGTGCTGAGCCCTCCACTTGCCGAGCCTCACCTGACCGTACTGACCGCTGCCCAGCTCCTTCATGAAGGTCAACTCGCTGGGGTTGATCTCCCACTTCTCTGGAGGGACAACAAACAGAGAGAGGTGTTAGGGAGAAACAGGTTTTTGCCTCCACCATCCATCAAGCTGCAGTTTACCTCCATAACATATGAAGTGAAGACTTTCTGCACAACATGATGTCATAGTGAAGCTGACCTTTGACCTTTTAGATAGAAAATGTCATCACTTCATCATTTCAGCCTGTGAGACATTTGAGTGAATTTTTGTCTGAATTGGTGAATGAATTCTTGAAACTGGAAGCGTGACGTCTTCAGCCATCGTCGGCATGGAGGAATACCAGCGAGCAGAGCTCTGTCGGGTCTCACCGTAGCTGAAGCCGGCGGTGGACGGAGCAGACTTGTCCTGTTTCCCTACAGGGTACCTCAACCTGGCAACCAGACCTGACAGACAGACAGACAGACAGACAGACAGACAGACAAGGCTGGTTATTGATTTTAACAGTCCGTTTGGTTTTCCAGTCACGTTTGGGGTTATTTTGCAAGCTAATGACCTTCTCCATCATCCTCACCTGGGGTTTGTGTTTAGGGCTAATTAGCAAATGTTAGCATGCTAACAACCTAAGCAATGATGGTGGACATGTTAAACACCACGTCTGATAATATGTTGGCAGTGTCATTATGAGCATGCTAACATTAGCATTTAGCTAAAAGAACACAGCCTCACTTTCGCTAATATCTGGATAGCGACGAGGTTAGTTTGAGGCGCACAGGTCTGAACAGATGCAGCAGACACTGTGGTGTGTTGTTTACCTGCTGCGTTGTGTTTGTGGTACTCGATCAGTTCAGGGATGGAGTCGAACAAGTGTTTCTCAGCCAGGTAAAACTGCTGAGGCGAGCTTTGTGTCCGCTTGATGTGGTAATGTTTTATAGCTGCGCCTCCGTCCCTACAAACAACAACAACAACAATAACAACAACAAAACAACTTCTGTTAATTTCTGGACAGTATGAACACAAACAAACTCTTGAAACCTGACTTGACTTTTCAATAGAAATAACAATGAAAAGCCGTCAGTAAAAGAAACCTATTAAAGCTGAAAGTGTAAAAATCATCAGTGGGAACGTGAACTGTGTGTGATTTGTAGTTTGGAAAGTAGAGCTGCTCGTTTTAGCTCATCGTAGTTGCTTAAAGACGTCCTCAGTGTCTTTACCCTGCAGCAGACTTGGCGTACAGAGACACCGTGTATGTCCCTGCAGTGCTGGAGTCTCTGACGATGAAGGCTCCTTCTTTGTCCTGCAGGGGGCGACACAGAGACAAACTGAGCTTTTACACCCTGTTTTCATTTCAAGTTTCAAGCTTGTTTTCTCTCACTGGATCACAAAATCAAACATCTGATACAGTATTTGAGTGCATTTTATGTCCATCAGAGAGTCGACCTGAGGGGACCTGACAGGAAGAGTGTGTCCAATGGCAAGTAGAGGGACGACAGGAGGACAGAGGAGAGGACAGAGCAGCGAAGAGGTGATGATGAATAGAGGAGATGCTTTCAGACAAAGGCTCACCTCCTTCCTCAGCAGCTCCTCGGCCTTGTTCCTGTTGACCTGTTTACTGTACCAACTGGAGCAAACAAACACATTTTCATTTTAATGAGCTGAATCCAAACTGAACACAGAACTCGCATCACCAATCTGTCAGCAAAACACGTGAAAAAGAAAAAGTCGACGGCTGAGAAATGATTAACAAACTCACACAAACTGCACCAGGTTTCCGGATTGCTTCTCTGTCACGTAGTTACTTGGGATGTAGCCTTCCTCGCTGTGAGACACAAACACACAAGGAACAAAATCAATAATAATTAAACTGAGAGGAGCTACAACAACCAGTGACCCTGAACCAGACGCTCAGCCGAGTCCAGTCCACCAGTCCAGGGTCCGTAAAGGAACCCTGCAGAGGGTTCACTCCACCGAGCGCCTTTCAACTGCTCCAACTGTCATTAATCCAGACAAACATGCACTCTGAAGTAATGCTAACATGCTAACAGCGATGATGCTAACATGCAGATGTTCAGCAGGAACTGTCTCCTCTGGACTGAGGACACTGCGTATTGATGACTGTGATGGAAATCAGAGGATGTGATGGAACGCACACTGACCCGTACTCGTTTCGCGCCTTGTACCAGTTCAAGTCACACTTCTCCAGGATGACGTACTCGCCTCCTTTGACTAGACTCAGGTCGTGCGGCTCGGCGCCCGGGAAGTCGTACAGCGCCACCACCACCTCCTCCTCTTCATCGTCATCATCGTCATCTTCATCTCCATCATCGTCATCATCGTCAGTGGCCGGAGGAATCGGAGGAGGAGGCCGCCGCTGCTGGACGAGGAAGAATGAGAACATGCTTGGAGGTGGTCGACATTTTAATCATGAGTGTGTGTGTGTGTGTGTGTGTGTGTGTGTGTGTGTGTGTTTTACCCTCTCGTTCTTACGTCCCTCTCCAGGAATCGGAGGCAAAGGTTTTCTGGAAACTAGAAAAGAGGAACAGAAAGTTTGAACACTTTCTTTTTTCTGTCTGCTGTTTGGTCACTGTGACCTCTGACCTTTGACCTCTCTGCTGCCTGTTTGTAACATCGTTTCCTTATCGTGTGATGTTGGTGAAGCTTATCGTAGTGTTGCAGCAGCAGGTCAGTCTGAATGAATCAGCTAACGGCTTAACTTTAACGTTCCAGCGTGACTTCCTGTTTTTCTTCTTCGCTTGGTGAATCAAGTGTTTCAGGTTCTACACTGTAAAAAATATCCATGTTCAATGACCAACACGTAGTATGTAAACATCAGTATTTCACAGTGAAGGATCACTCTGCTGTTTTTACACGTTCTCTTGTATTTACTACAAACCAAGAAACTTTATATTACTGCTGATGAAGTACATTTACCCAAGTACTTCTACTACTGCCCTGTACTTAATGTACATTACAGGTTTGATGTGCCGTACTTCAGTATTTCTACAGGGTACTTTTATGCTTCTGTCACTTTTCAGGTTTTAGACTGAAACGATGGCTGGAATATCTGCTTACTTAGTATAGATAGTATAAGTACTGCTGTCTATATATTGGAAATTGTTTCATTCTTGAGTTTACTGAGGTACTGGAGGTTTAACTGTCCAAACATACATAAACTAGTCAGGTTTCAGCTCTATCAGGACTAAAATACTCTTTAAACATTAATGCATTTATAATTAAGAGCTGCAACGTAACTGCACCCAAATTACTACAGAAAGTACTTGAAGTGCTCTTGACACTGTATGTACTTATCCATACTGTCAGTGTGAAGCTTCAGAACCAAAGGTAGGAGCTAAAAAGGCTAAAAAGCACTACAGACAGGTGAAGTTTGGTAGTATTTTTACAGTATTATGGCACTGTAGTATCGATTCTTCACTGTTCTGAATACTTGTACTACTCGGAGCGCTAACCGTGGTAGAATTCCTGTAAACTGGTCAGTGACGCCGTGCGGCGTTCGAGCGCTTTGGGTTGCGTGTTTCTTACTGTCTCCAAAGAGGTTGTACTCCAAGCAGCCTGGAGCCTGTTTTTCCGCCTGGCGACAGCAGAGCCACGATCCTTCCTGCCAGAACTGAGGGTGGAACTTGGCCAGGACGGCCGGGTTGTCTTTGATCTCTGCGGACAGAAACGTTCTGAGTCGAGGTCACGTGTGAACGGGAATCTGTATTCTGGAATAACAGTTTCCCCGAGATCCAGCGACTTTTCGATGAGTCGTCATTTGTGTGGCTCATGTGAAAGAAAGTATTTCCACGTTGAACACACAAAAAGATTACAATACTTCAACACTTTTTCACGTAATTACTTTCAAAGTAAAGAATTGACTTTTTTGCGTTTGCAAACGTTATGAGAGCCGAGAGAGTGAACCAAACAGCAAGAGTGACGGCTGGAAAACCAGAACAATGAGCTGAAAGATGCTGAAATGTTAGCTTTAGGTTCAAGCCTGAGCTTTTTGGAGAACTCACAGAACTGTAGAACCTCGAGCTGGACTGAGGTGGACCAAAGCCGCTTTCTCATTTGTAACCGCCGGCTGTTAATCTTAATCAGCTATAGCTAGCAAGTTGTTTGCATTTTGTCAAAGTGGCACCATTAGCTGTGAGCAGCTCCTGTTTGTGGTGTATTCATGGACATAGAGAAAATTATCACAGAATCACTTTAATACCGAAGAAAACTTAAAAACATTAAGATTCTGAGGCAAGTTCTGCAGTTAGGAGCGTGTTTGTTGATTTAAGGCTGATGTCAGAGGTAACGACATCCTCACAGAGGAATCTGAACATGTGTGACATGAGTCAGATTCAGAGTCTCACCTGTCTGAACACCACGTCTCAGGTGAAATGTCACAAACAGAGGGGACGCATGGGAACTTTGTCGTGCAGTGGAAACAGCAGGGGCTGCTGGGAGCTTTGACCCATGCGTGAATACCAGTTTCAGACGTGTGGTTTAGAGTGTTAAAACATCTTTGCTCAGCGTTCAGATCAGAAACTGTGGGCGTGATGTGTCACATTTACACCTGTGCAGGCTGTTTTTTTCTTCCAGAGAACAGAGCAGACACTGACCCTCTTTGAGGCTCTGGACCCAGAGACTTCTGCTGTCGTGACTCGGGGCGAATATGTAGAGGGTGTTGGTGTCGTACACCACCTAGACACAAACACACAGACGAGCGTTCCACTTTGAAAAGAGGTGAGGATGGTGTGTAAGGTGCAGCAAAGATACCTGCAGCGTCTCACGGTTTGAAGACGCTCTGTGCTGCTTCAACGTCTATGAGATCACATTAACTCTTCCACTCTGGTTTAATCTCTGTTCACCACATCAGACGTTCTCTATCTGATCACACTTTTAACTCAAGACTACATTTTGGCCTTTCTAGAGCTTTCAGTCAAATTTATCAGCTGGTAAAGATCATGTGACGTGGCTCAAAGACGACCTACAGCTGAGTGCAGTACATTAGCTGTATTTGTACCTGAAAGGGGTATTTGTTCTGGCAGGGGATGATTCCTCCTCCGTTCTTGACGATCTCTGCACACCTGATGCGGCTCAGCTCGATCGAGCCTCTCCTGCACTTCTTCTGTTGACGGAAACAACATGTTTTATTTCTTTTTGCTGTTTTCCTGAACGTGAGCTCAACTTCACCCGGAGACGTTTTGTCCTGAAGCAGAGTTCGCTGCAGTTTATCAGATCAGAGGTGGTTTTTGATAAGAAACCTAAAACAAACTGAGATTTCCTTCAGCAGTGGATGTGACCTGATTATCGCTGTTATAACAGACTCATGGGTGTCGCGCTCTTATTGTGAAAATTAAATGAAAAACAGTCATAAACTAAGACGACAGGTTTTTTACTTACTTAAACTTCAACTTTGTGTTTTGCTTCTGAATCTGTGATGGAAACTGGTTAGCTTTGCATAAAGACCAAGACCTGTCCAAAGGTGACAGAGTCCACCTACCAGCACCTCTAAAGCTTATTGATTGACCTTTGTTTCATTAATACAACAGCTGAAGTCTAAAAATGACAGGATGTGGTTTTACTGCGGGTATGTGTTGCAGTGGCTTCCACACAGAGCCCAGCGAGCTGTTTTCCACTGTTTCTTTATGCTAAGCTCAGCTAACTGACTGTAGCTTCATATTTAACAGACAGACATGAAGGTGGTATCATTCATAAATAACAGCTACCCCTGAACTGAAGGGTAAAGAAGAAGAGCTGATGAAACAAAGCCGACCTCCGCTCGTCCGTCGTAGTACGTCAGTCTGCTCTTCGTGAGGACGAACAGTCTCTCCTTGTAGTTCAGAGGCGACGTTCTCTTCTTCTGCTGCGAACGCTTGATGAGCATCTCCTCCAACAGCAGCTCGGCACTCATCCTGGCCCCGCCCACAGCCTCAGCCCATTGGTGGATGTCGTCAGAACGAGGCGGGCTGTAGCTGAGCTGAGGAGAGACGTGCAGGTTTTCATTCATTCATTCATTCATTCATTCATCAGCTCTTTGGAGTCTTTCAGCACATTTTTGGTTGTCTGGCTCAGAACGTTATTGTCGTGGTTGACTCACGCGGCTCTCATTAGGCTCTATGTTTGCAGCGTGGCCGTCCTGTGAGAACCACGTATCTCCAAAAGTCTGACGAGCTCAGACAAAACAGGCTGTTTTCAGCTTTGTGACGATGCATTTTCAGCTTTTTAAAGAGTTTATTGAGCTGAAGAAGACATGAAGGAACTCTCCATCCTTCAGTTTAGCACAAACACTTAACTCATCTGGAGATACAAGCTTTTCACTGGACAGGAAGGAATCTGACAAGTAACTAAAGCTGTCAGACAAATGTAATGGAGTACAAAGTACAGTATGACGCCTACGTTAGACGTAGTGCAGTAGAAGTATCAAGTACTTTTGTTGTAAGTCATCCAAAAAGGAGACAGTGGTGAAATCTAAGAAAGAACATTTACTCAAGTACAATTTTGAGGTACTTTGAGTATTTCCTGTTCCAGTACTCCATTTTGGAAGCCAGTGTTGTACTTCTGATTTGTGTGGTTAGTTTACAGATTCAGATTATTAACTGAGAATATAAATTCTGGTGTTATTGTGGATGAATCTACCCTTCAGTACATGAAGTCATTGAAATTAGCTTCAGCTCCACCAGCTGCAACATGTAAGTGATGAACACATTAATGATAATCCAGAGATGTGATGTATATTACTGTGAAAGTTCTTCTGCTTCTTGATTCTTCGAGCATGTTTGCTGATAACATTTCCATACTTTCACTGAAGGTATCGATGCAGCACACCTGGCACAGTACTTCTACACTATGGCACTGCAACTTTTACTACAGTAAAACGTCGGAGTACTTCTTCCAGCGCTGCAGAAAACAGATTCATTGGCATTTTAACGCGTCGTCCGTGTTTCCGACAGAACATGAACGCAGCAGAAGGAAGCGAAAAGACATGCGCGCGCTCCCTGCGCCCCGCGCACCTGTTCTCAGGTGAATCGGCCTCATTTCAGTGTGATTGACGTGACAAATACACAAATCTATCACATGAAACACAAGAAGATTCATTAAATACGTGATTATTGAATCTCGTGGTGTCTGTGAGACACTTTGAACCACTTTAAGTTGTTTTGTCCCCTCTTCTGTCTCTAAGTACATTCCAGCAGTATTACTTCAGTAACTTGTACTTTTCTGTCCTTCTCGTGTAAATGTGGTGTTTCACAGAAGCTGAAGTCAGTAAAGCAGCAGCAGTTTGTCTCTGTGCGGTCAAACCTGACGCTCCGCGGCTTCCTCACGCGGCGCCGCGGCGCAGATAAAGCGGCAAAAAAAAAAGAAAAAAAAAAAGAGAGAAATAAAGTCAGTGAAGTGTTCGTCTCACCTTCAGTCTCCGTGTCCATGTCTGACTTCAGTCCAGCGCGTCTGTCCCCCATGACACTGCGAGTGAGACAAGAGGGATTCAGGAAGTGAAGAGAGGGAGGCGGACACACACGGCCAGCCCACAAACACACACACGCACGCACGCACAGAGCCCACACACACACACACACACACACAACGGGCAAACCTGTATAGGAGGAAGTGTGCGCGTGTGTGAGAGGGAGGTCAGCGATGTTTGAGATCATTTGACTGTCAAATCATTCAGAAAGCTGAGTGGAAAAATATTTAATCTCTGCAGCTGCAACATCAAACTGTGTGTGTGTGTGTGTGTGTGTGTGTGTGTGTGTGTGTGTGGGTGGGTGGGTGGGTGGGTGGGTGTCTTCAAATTTGGAGGGTGAGGACATTTTCTAAAGTGAGAAGATTCAGGTTCAGGTTGGGGCTGCATTATTTCAGACAGGGTCCTCAGAGGTGTGTGTGTGTGTGTGTGTGTGTGTGTGTGTGTGTGTTTGTTTGTGTGTGTGTGTGTGTGTGTGTGTGTGTGTGTGTGAGTGTGTGAGAAAATGAAAGCGTCCTCTGAAACCTTCGAGTTCAGTCACAATCAGCTGACGTGTGGCGTGAGTCCAGATCAGGACTGTTCGGCCGAGCTGAGCGTCGCCTGCGATCGATCTCCTGCTCAGATCGCCTCTTTAATGTCGGCCAGCAGCTGGTTTTCATTTCTTTTCTTAGAAAATCTGCTAACAGAGACTTGAAACTTCCTGTGGGGACACAGTTCATCAGACTGATGCATCACTGTTAGTATTTTTAGAAGCAGTAGCAGCAGCAGCAGCGGCGGTGGTGGAGGTAAGAGTAAAATTAGTGATGGTAGGAAGAATTTACATGCAGCTAATTGAAGCCACACTGCTGCTGTGACTGAACCCTGACACAAAAAGCATGTAAATAACAGAAATCAGCTGGTGTTCTGCACCTGTGTGCCTGTGCTGACAGAGGGAAATCTTACTCAAGACGTGTTGTGACTGTACATTTTCTCCATTGGTTTACATCTTAGCAGGTTAGTTTGGATCCATTCACAGCGGCCGGTGAAGCAAACCAAAGCATTTCCTCAATATTCAGCCTTCCCTGTGAACATGGACCCTGTGTTCACATCATATCTGATGTTTCTCGCTTGTCCTTTGTCAGTAATCTTTGGTAAATTTTGCTTCCTCCATACAAGGAATGTCTCGTTCACAACATTTTTCCAATTTTCTGATAGGAGAGTGAAGTACTTGAGACGTCTTTCTAACTTTTTGAAACGCCCACCTTCACGAGCTGCGCTGGTTTAGGAAGGATTTGGCGTCAGAGGCTCGTGTGCAATGCATTCTGGTACATGTAGGCACTGACGCCTGTCACGCCTGCTCGGTCAGTATAACAAACTTAAGAATTTATTGCTTTATTGTCCACATTTACTCATTGGACGTCCACCTGAAATATGGTTAAATTCCTTAAGATTCCGAACAGTCGCAGGAATTAGCTTTGACTTTGGCTAACAGTTACGACATGATGCCGTCGCTACTAACGTCAGCTATCTCTGGGGACTTGTTACTTTGGCATTGAAGCTTTGTCGATGTTAGGCCACTGGGGCATAAAGATAATCTAAAACACTCTTGCTATGGGTTAAAACTAAAAAGATGTTGCAGAAAATTGCATTTTCACTTCCTGTAGACAATCCGCAAAGGTAAACTAGGACAACCCTGAGTGGGGAACCTCCAGCCTCTGGGCCGTATACGACCCACGAGACCGTTTAGCCCACCTGCAAGGCAAATCAGACTCACACGTTTTTCACACAAAACGTTGATCTCATGGCACCTGTCAACTAAACGTAAGTGGACGTGGTGTAGAGGAAAACCAGTGTGTCTGTTGGTTTGAGCGGACGAGCTCTCAGTGGTGGAAAAAGGCTAATCTGAAGAGTCATTACAGCCACGAACGTGCTACAGGGACGAGCTGCAGGACAAATGCTTTTGGATGAAGTTAACGCTCTTCAGGGGAGTTTGATGCCCAACAAGCAGCTTCCACAGACCTCATTCTGACAGTGTTCTGCAGGCAGGTTTATGCTGAGCGAGCTAACGGCTAAGCAGCTAAAACCTCATTCAGAAGAAGCATTAGTCGCTGCTGTGGAGCTGTTAGCGCTGGACAAGGTCAAAGTCAGCGATCGCACCTGTCTCTGATTCGTCCTTCATGGTGGACGTAACCAAGAACCTCCCGAGCTGAACCTGGCAGTCTTCATCTGACCTCCATCATCATGCCTGCCATGCTAACACTGTCACTGTGAGTGTGTTAGCATGCTGATGTTAGCATTTAGCACAGAGCACCGCAGCCTCGCAGTGCTGCCGTGGTTATGGTGATAAAAACCTAATGAGGTATGAAACAGGAGTTCATTTTTGTGTTATGACTTCAACTGTGTGTGTGTGTGTGTGTGTGTGTGAGAATGAGTGTGTTCTTCCTGGAGTTATTCACAGAGACGGATGCTTTGTGGTTTCGTTTTACGTCATTCTTTCATTTCCTCTCCATCTCTTTGTCCTCGTTGCTCTCTGTGAACGCTGCACGTATGAACAACTGAATGTTTTCAAATCAAACTTTATCGGTGTGGCTGAAGCAGACAAAGACAGACGTAAATAATATCCTTCTTCTTCTTTCTGCCCTTGCCTTCTCTCCATTGTCCTCTCTTCTTCACCTCTCTTTGTCACCTTTTCTACTTCCTCCACCCACCTCCCTCTCCCTCTCCCTCTCTCTCTCTCTCTCTCTCCCCCTCTCTCTCCTTTTCTTCATCTCTCTCCCTTTGTCTCGGTCGATCAACTGTTTCAAGGTTTCCTAACCTGTGGCATCATATCGGCCTCGTCGACACAGCTGATCACAGAGAAATCATCGCTGACCGTAAAGACTCAAGCTGAAGAAGCAAAGCTGGAGCCGCAGAAGTAATAGAAGAAGAGGAGAGGAGGAGGAGGAGGAGGAGGGAGAAAGAGAAGACGAGGAAGAAGAGGAGACGTAAAGACAAACAATCATGATTCACTCAAGTAAGTACCTTTAGCTTCTGTACAGAATGTGCAGATTAAACTCGTTTTACAGACGAGGATTTAACAAGCACATCGAGCTTTTGTGGAAAAAGTCGTGACACGAAACACAAATGTTCTTCCTTTTGAAACAGCGGCAGGATACAGCAGACGAAAACTAAATGATTTCAATGCTTTGAGCAAGACGTGAGGAACATGCATTTCAGCCCGGTTTGTCTGTGAAAAGTGGGAATAAACCGCAGAGAGTTCACCGAGTCAAGAGTCAGATAAACCCTGGTCTATTAAAGTGTGCAGTGTGCATGTCTATCAGAGAGATTTAGAATTAGGTGAAGTCAACAGCGGTTACATCAGTGTGAGTGAAAGGCTGCCGGCCGGTTCACATCCCCAGAAAACTCATTATTTCCCTTAAATTTGTCCTAATGTAGCATCAACATTCGAAACATCTTTCACTAAACTGCCATCAATTCAGCAACTAAATCTGGAGCTAAAACCGCAAAGATCAGGAAAATTAGACCAGTACGACATTCAGAAGTGATGGTTTGCTTTGAGTCGTCATTCGGGATGAGACGACAACAACAACAGACGTTTGGTATCGTTTTAACGTTGTGACGTGCAGAGAGGCGGAAGTGGAGGCTGAAGGCTCCAGAGGTAGAAACACCTGCCCTCACCTCTGATCTGCTGACTGCGTAGAAACAGTTAGCGGTTTCGCTTCTGTTTGTCTCACTGGCACAAAGGGACAGTTACCCGGACAGGAAGTCTGAAGTGTCCCTTTAAAGCCAAACAGCGTCTTTCAGAACTGCTCTGCATTAATTTTAGTCCATTTTTGTGTCATGTATTATTGTTACAGCCATGTCAGAGTTTAGCATCTGCTTTCCTAAATATCTGAGGAACAGTCTACATCCATGCTAGCAGCTGTGAGGCTGCACTGTACTTAGACACTTAGCTAATTGCAAATGCTACCATGGCATTATGCTCATAATGACTGCTAACATGGCAAATATAACATTGTCTGTTTTTTGTAAGCATGCTTACATTTGCATACTTTGCATGTTGAACACAAAGTACAGCTGAGGCTGAACGTTCTTAGTTTAGCAGAAATGTGTTCATATAAAAAAGTTTGAAACAAATTCAAACTCTGACCTGACGAAATGTTGAAGGATCATCAAAGTTATGACGATTCATCCTGAGAGGATCATGAATGTCTGCACCGAGTTTCAATCCAATCAATCCAGTAGCTGTTGAGACATTTCTGTCCCTCGAGCTGCTAGCATGGCTAAAAAGGAAATATGTTTGAGGAAGTCCAGTTTGAGTAACAGTATTAGTTTAAAGCAGATGTTTTCAAATTGTGAGGCACGCAAACCCTGTAACCCTACGACCCTAACTCAGTAATACCGACCCTAAATTGGGGCTAAATTGGCGAAGGGATGGCTGCCCTACTCTGCCTCTAACTGGCCAGTACATGTTGCCTTTGTTGGTGAGGTTTAGGCATGAGGAGTGATGATTGGTTAGGGTTAGGTTAAGAATCAATGGGTCAGCCAATCAGTGCCTGACTAAGGTGGGTCGTTCCTTCGCCTCGGTCAGATTCATAAATTTACACCCAGAGAGAAGATAGAAAGTTTGAATTCCTCCTCCAAGTCTTCACTCCGTCAGACCTGAACACACAGACATGACGCACATAGTTTTAGGTTCGGGGTGAGTTCCACTTCCTGAGGATGTCAATGTCTGTGTGTCCGTTTCAAACGTTTCTCCACACGTCTGTAGTTTCAACTGCAGAACGAGAGATGTTCATACATGCGTTTATCTCCGCTCTCAGTGTCGCCTTTAACACACTCTTGTCTCACTCTGTACATCTGCACTCGATCGTCTGCAGGCCACAGTTCTGCCGCAAGACGACTCAACGGGTCAGGCGACGCTCTCACGTCAGCCCTAATCTCAGATCTTTGCGCCGGCTGCTTGTCGCACATCAGAGTTTAAAATTCTCACCCTAACTGGTCAAATACGCTAAATTAGCTGCCAGTCCCACATGTTCACCTCAGGGCCACCGTAGTGATGGAGCATGGAGGCCGTCGCTGCTGCCTAAACGTTGCCTGAAGCTCAGCCTGTTAAACTGTATGAGGACCTTTTAAAGCACGTTGTGCATCGTACACCGACTGTTTACATGAAGATTAATCTGCAAGCTCTGGAAAGTGGGACATCTCCCTGTGAAGTGCACTGAAATAGAAGTATAATGAAGTATGAAATTTAAGTAAAGTACCTTCAAATCAACCTCTGGACGTACACTTATCTTTATCCTTAAAGGTCAAAACCAAACCAAAAAAACAAAACAAATTCTTTTCTGCATTGGATTTTCTTGTATCCGTATCACAGTTTGATACAGATTCAGTGTGAAGAAGTTTATTCGTTAGTCTTCATTTGTCCAAAAACCCGAAGTTTTTAATCTGCCTGTGGAGGAAGGAACTGGGTTAGAAAAGCACCAGAGGAAGTGTGTTGATGGGATGTCGGTTCACCACAAACCACCAGAGGAGTTCATCGCTCCTCATGGCATCGACGAAGCTCTGGAGGGGGCGCTTTTATTTTGGAAGCCACCTTTGAATCACAAGACCCTTAGTGCAGATGTGTGTGTGCATGTGTGCGTGTGTGTGTGCGTGTGTGCGTGTGTGCGTGTGTGCGTGTGTGCGTGTGTGTGTTCACCACCGTCTGACTCAGACACACAAAGAAACAGGAAGATATGCAGCACACATACATAGAACACAACTGGTGAGAAAATGACCCGCACACACCTGTCTACATTCGCACACACACACACACACACACACACACACACACACACACACTCTGAGAAAAAGAGTGTGTTAGTTCTGTAGAAAAGGAAACTACACTTCCTGACAAAGACCTCCCACTCAAAGCCACAAAGAACTCGACTAAAACAAAACTCAGAAACAAAAAGACTCTGTGAGAGCCGTCGAACTGTTTAACTCCATCGACCCTGTTTTTATTGATCCTGTCAATCAATCAACACATCGGTAACTTCGATCCTGAGGAGCAACGTTAGCATCACGCCAGGTGGTAACCTGTTGTCACATATAGTTACGGCAACGTGAGCGTCAAAGTTTGTCGCCCCATTCAAAGAAGTTATTTCTGATTTCTGATGCTTTAGTGACCTTTGACCTTCATGAAATAGTAAAACCTGAGTTTGGTTAATGAGTTTGTCAATTTTTTGATTAATAAATTATTTTTTTCTCACATTTGTCCAGAAAATGTCAAAAATGACACCTAAGGTCGACCAAAAGGATGAAAAGTGTCAGTGTTTCAGTGATGTTTCGGGGTTTTTTGCTGATTTATTGTGAAGCAGACGCTGTGTTAACACGTCTTCATCATGCTAACACGTCTTCATCATGCTAACTTCCAGATCACTCCATCCACTCGGTGTTCTGCTGCTGCTGCGCCGTGCAGACCAGGTACGATCTGTTTCAGAGGCTCTGACGATGACGATGAACTCTCACATTCTTAAATGGATTCTTAAAAACAGCAGCTCTATTATTTCTCTTCCATTTTGTAATCTGCTTCTGTTTTGTGCTTCCCTTAATATAAACCTGACTGTTTTCAATGACATGTTCAACCAGTTCAGCTCAACACGTGAGGCTCATTCACTTCCATTCAAACCCAAACAGCAAAGCCATTCACTTTTGATTCAGTGAAATTCACTTTCTGAGGAGTTTCAAGTTGAGCCAACATCTGAGTCAGTCAGCGAGGTTTTTACATTAAAGAGCTAACGTTAGCACTGAGCCATAGCACACATGTGAGTGAGCATTTTTTTATTTCATGCAAATTCAGGGTGAAGTTACTCATCTGTGAGGCTGTACCTGCTTTGAGCTAATGTTGGCATGCTAGCATGCTGATGTTTAGTATAATGTTCACCATGTTCAGAGGCTTAGTTAATTGTGTTAGCATGCTAATATTGCTAATTAGCACTAAACAGAACGTACAGCTGAGGCTGATGGGAATGTCGTTAGTTTCGCAAGTTTTTTTCATCATAAATTAATGAACAAATGAAGATTTTGACCTGCTGTTGGCGACTCACAGGCAGAATAACTCTACCATCCGTAGCGCTAAGCTGTTAGCATGGCGAAAACACTCAGAGCAGGCAGCACAGCCTGGATGATCTGTCTGCAGCAGTGTCATGACTCAGATGTTTTCAGAGTGACCTGAAATGGAAATGGAAGGAAATAAATGTTAGAAATATCACATAAATATAATGTTAAGTTTATTTCGGAAGATGATCAGTACTGCTGGTCGGAGCTAAATCTTATGAACAGGTTGTTTTGCTGCTTTGAAAGCTGAGATCACAGAGACGAATGTGTGACGGCAAATATGTATTGATTGATCGATTTCAGGGAGTTCAGCACCCGCATGGAGCTGGAGGGAAGCACCTCGCTGTGTTTCCAGAGCCGGCGATACCCAGGCCAAGCCCGCCGGGTAAGAGTGTGTGTGTGTGTGTGTGTGTGTGTGTGTTGTGTTGTGTTGTGTTTGTGTTTGTGTTGTTCATTTTTTTTAAATTTTTTTTATTTATTTTCTCTCTCTCAGGTCGAGAGGTCGAGGAGGAAGCTCCCCCTCCCCCCTCCTGAGCATGAGGATGGTGATGGTGAGGGGTTGCTAAGTGTTGTCGCCATGTATGACTTCAAAGCGAAGGAGGACACTGACCTCACACTCAAACAGGTGCCCGCTCACACACACACACACACACACACACACACACACACACACACACACAGCAGTAGATGTGTGATGACGCAGTGTGTGGTGTCCACAGGGGGAAGAGTACGTCATCCTCCACAAACAGGACCAGCTGTGGTGGCGAGCGCAGGACAAACACGGGTCGGTCAAATTCAGAATATTCAACACGAAACAACACAAATGTATTTTCTGTTTGTCGATGACAACTGTTTAACACGGGTTTATGTTTGTTTTCTCAAACTTAATTAATGAAATGTCTCAGTTATTGGATGAGTTACCATGAAATTTGGTTCAGACGTTCATGTTCCCCTCAGGATGAACTGTTTGTCCTCTGGCGCCACCATCAGGTCGAAGTTTTCAACTGTCACTCGCAAACGAATGACATTCCCCTCAGCCTCAGCTGGACTTTGTGCTTAGTGTAATCAGCAAATGCTAGCACGCTAACGAGGCGAACTAAGATGATGCCCACAGTTATCATTATACAAGCATGTTAGCATTGTAATTGTAAGTATGTTAGCATGCTGACAATAGCGGTTAGCTCAACACACTGCTCTTCCTAAACAGGTGTGAATGTCAGATTGCCGGTTTTGGAAAGTTACAGAAGTAATCGGACAAAAACTCCAAATTCCAGCGTAGGAAAGGTCGGGGGGGGGTTCAGAAGACGTTCAACCATCCAGTGTTGCCGTGGTAACATTAGCACACCGGCTCTGCTGATTCTCGACTCTGACAGTGAAGAGTTGAACCTGACAAACTGAGCGTGAAAATGTCGTAAAAGGCCAATTTTAAACCTTGAAGATCGTTCATGTCGTCTCTGCTTGTTTCTCAGGAATAAAGGCTTCATCCCCAGCAACTACGTGACAGAGAAAAACAGAATTGAGGCGAACCCGTGAGTTTCGTACACATCTTATTCTTTTTATCAAACATATCAACTGTGATGTTTGATGATGTAACAGTTAAACTCTGCTTGTTCTCCTGCCTGGAGGTGGTACTGCAAGAACATCACCAGGACAGAAGCTGAGCAGCTGCTGAGACAGGAGGTACCCACCTGTCTGTCTACCTGTCGCTCTGCTTCAGTATGTCTGCTAGATCCGCTCACTGAAGTCTTTCTGGTGGTTTTCCAGGACAAAGAGGGCGGTTTCGTGGTGCGAGAGTCTAGTCAGAAGGGAGTCTACACCGTCTCCGTCTACACCAAAACTTTAAGGTGACTCACGTCACACCTGAGGACACAGATCATCAACTCTTACCTGCAAACTGAACTTCTCACTTCTCTGCTTGTGTACGTCTGCAGTGCTAACGGGGACATCAGGCATTACCAGATCAAAATAAGTGACACCGGACAGTTTTTCTTGGCTGAGAAACACACGTTCAAGTCCATACCTGATGTCATACACTACCATGAACACAACGCAGCAGGTACATCCACTCACACGCTCTGCATGCTGCGATGAGACGACTGAGCTGCACACTTCATTTGATGAGGCTTGGTGTGTGTGTGTGTGTGTGTGTGTGTGTGTGTGTGTGTGTGTGTGTGTGTGTGTAGGTCTGGTGACCAGGTTGCGGTATGCAGTGGGGCCAATGGGAAGGTGTACACCTGCCACGTCAGGATTCAGCTCAGGTGAGTAAATAAATACACACACACAGACGTTTAGTTGAAGCTGTGTAATGTCATTTCACAACCAGGTGACACACACGTCTTGAATTTAGTTGTTTTCTCATGACACACGTGCGAATAAATAAAGAAGAAGTCATAGCAGACCTAACTTGTGTCTCTCCTCCTTCTGTTTGTACTGTCTCCCTTCCTCCTGCCCCTCCTCTTCCTCTCCGCGTCCCTCCCATAGAGACGTGGGAGATCAACCCCAGCGAGCTGACCTTCATGAAGGAGCTGGGCAGCGGTCAGTTCGGTCTGGTGCGGCTCGGCAAGTGGAGGGCTCAGCAGAGAGTCGCCATCAAGGCCATCAGGGAGGGAGCCATGTACGAGGAGGACTTCATCGAGGAGGCCAAGGTCATGATGTAAGGAGGAGGGAGGCGCTGGCAGGAGGATACCAGGATGTAGACAGAGAGGAAAGAGGGAGCACAGAAAGAGTTTGGCAGCTTCCTTGTTGTCGACACTAGAAAGTGAAACTGTGTGTTTGTTGTGGCTCCCAGGAGGCTTTGCCACCCGAAACTGGTTCAGCTGTACGGCGTTTGCTTGCAGCAGCGCCCCCTGCTGATCGTGGCCGAGTTCATGGAGAACGGCTGCCTGCTGAACTTCCTGCGACAGAGGGGGCGGGGCCTGAAGGAGGCATGGCTTCTGTCCATGTGCCAGGACGTCTGTGAGGGGATGGAGTACCTGGAGGCACATAGTTTCATCCACAGAGACCTGGTGAGCCTGTTTTCAGCTGTGTGACGATGCTTTTTACCATAAAGAAACACTTTGTCCTTCAGTGACTAGAATCTGACTTTCTGACAACTTACCATAAAACATGCTAACTGCTAGCTGTTGCTAAAGCTAATTTACCCACTTTTTCCTGTTTCCTGGGGTTGAAAACTAAATTTTCATGCTCCAACACCTCAAGAATTAAGCTTGTTATACTACCAGAATGTAGTCCTGCTAAAAGCTAACTAGCCTAGCTTAGCAGAGTGGCAGAAACAGCTGTTTCTGCAGCCCTGTGGAATTCACCTGATTTGCTGTTTTAACCACTTTCAAATCAAATATGTAAATGTGTATATTTAAGGATTATTTGTGTAATTATGTGCACTTTTCAGCCTTCAGGTGCATCTGTCTGAGGTTTCTGGTCATTTTTCTCTTTCCAGGCGGCCAGGAACTGTCTGGTTAATGAGCACAACGTGGTGAAGGTCTGCGACTTTGGGATGACCAGGTACACGCCACCGACTTTCAAGCTCCAAAGGAACAGTTCGATATTTTGGGAAGAGAGAGCAGAAATTTTCATAAGAAAATCCACTCATATCTGTCGCAGCCAGCCGCTGGTTAGTTTAGCTTAGCTTAGCTTAGCTTAGCTTAGCTTAGAAAAGTCTGCAACACGTCACCCTGCAAAACTGCAAATTGTAAGTCTTAAATTTTATTTTTGAACAGACTGAAAAAACAAGTTACAGATACTTTGACAGATCCAGGCTAGCTGTTTCCCCTTGTTTTCAGTCTTTGTGCTAAGCTAAGCTAAACTGGCAGCTGGGTTTTATATTTAAGAGAGATATTGATCTTATCAAATAAACAAACTCATCTCCTACGATGTCGAACTCTTCCTTTAAGTAAACTCATAGATTCAGATTTTTAACGGTCCGCTGTGTTTCAGCTGTGCTCCTGCTGCTCTGGTCTTTTGACTCCATGTTCACGTTGGCAGGTATGTTCTAGACAACCAGTACACCAGTTCTAGTGGTGCTAAGTTCCCGGTGAAGTGGTCTCCTCCTGAAGTTCTCCACTACAGTAAATACAGCAGCAAGTCTGACGTCTGGTCGTTCGGTGAGGATCCACAGACTCACTGCACCACCAGCTCGCTCCCACCAGCAATTCTTGTGTATAGACAGTAATAAATTCAGAAATCACCTTTCAGACAGCAGATCCAGTTTTTTTTTTTCAACAAACTTCGATAGAGAATCCCGGAAACAGGCAGAACAAATGAAAATAGATCAAATGTATTGATGTGTGTGCAGGTGTGGTGATGTGGGAGATCTACTCGGACGGTCGCACTCCGTTTGAAAACTGCACCAACTTGGACGTGGTTAATGACATCACCAGAGGAGTCCGGCTGTACCGGCCGCACCGCGCCTCGCAGCCACTGTACACCATCATGTACCGCTGCTGGCACGAGGTACATCACTGAGACGCTCACTCACTCATTCACTCATTCATTCGTTCAGTGAGAACATATCAGGGATGTAACCGAATTCAGCTGGACCAGGTTTTCCTCTTCCTCGGTGCTTCTGGAGCTTTCAGCCACGTTTTCCTCTGTTGTTGAACAGCCCGTAGGAACACCATGTGATCATGTGTTCCTGAGTCCATGTGTTCATCTCCTTCAGCCAATCATGTGTTCACACAGTGGTGAACCTCGCTCCATGCTGAGTTGTGGCATGAGGGAAAAGGCTGATCTGAACACAAACACGCAGACATGTCGGTGTGTCCGTTGTTAGCTAGCTTACAGCTAACACAACTGAAGAAAATTCACTTTGTCTGGAGAAAATGTGGCTGAAAGTTTCAGAAACATCACTTACAGGTTCTGATGAGAACCTTAAAGCAGAAACGGAGCTGATCCAGTTTAACCAGTTTAGTTAAATCTCTCTCCTGAACGCAGCTTTGTCCTGTTGTACTTCACACTGATGATGATCACACATTGTGTTCAACATTGCATCACATCATCTTCATCCTCTTTTTTCCTCCCTTCACCTCAAACCCTCCTGGTCTCCTCCTGTTCATCCGCTCTTCTTCGGTGGTGGTTGGTGGTGTAGAGGCCTGATGGACGGCCGTCTTTCTCAGAACTGCTGGAGGAAATCAGAAAACTGGCAGAAAATTCAGATTAACACACAAATTATGTTGCTGATTTTCAAACTGTTTTATCACTGTTATCATTAATGTACACAGAGTATTTTTTTGTCACTGTAAATAACTATTTTTTCATTAAAATCTTTTCTAGTAACCTTTTAGATGTGTTTCTTTCTTTAAGTGATGTTTTAATAGTCTCTAAAAGTGGTGGAAGAAATCTATTTTATACACATGTAATACAACCCCGCAGCATCACAAACTGCAGCCTCTGAAAGTACCATGAATTGTGCAGTACATCGGCCGTGGCAGCAGGTGGCGGTAGAGGAGCTGTGGAGGCCAGAAACCGAAGCAGATGTATCCCAATTCTTTGTGCTCACAGCATTAAACCAATACAATACAATCAGACCAGTGGAGGGCATTGAACGCATCACTGATGAGTTCAATATGTGAGTGGATTTGAACCATATTTTAGGTTTGATTTTAAATGTAAGACAAAGGTTCATGTAGTGTTTAAACTTTCAAGATGAAAAGTAAACAGGATACAGGATAAAAGAAATCAACTATGTACAATATGTAAAGTTTATAAAACAAAAAAAATATACAGCAAAATAGGAATTGCATCAAATGAAATTAATAATGTGAGCATATATTAGCATTGATAAAATAAATGCAAACACTAAAAATTATATGTTCAAAAAAAAAAAAAAGATTAGAAGAAGACAATTTGATCTTAGACTTAAACTCAGTAGAAACATGAAGTCATTTCAGAGCAGTGATAAATCTGCACATTAATATTTACAGTTTAAACTCCTTTAAGTGGTCTCATATTTAATAAGCAGCGTCCAGACCCCGCGGCGTCTGACGTTCGACGACGTGCTGACGTCAGGCTGTAGCGCTGCCTGGAGCGTAGCGGGGGCCGTTACCGTGGCAACGTGTTGGGTGACCGCAGGTAATTGCTAGGACGCACGCACACACACACACACACACACACGAAACGTCACGCCGGTGATCACGCTGATAACAGAAGCTCATCGATTTCAGTGATTAAGGAATTCCCGCAAGGTGAGTGTGCGTGCGTGTATGTGCGCGTGTGTATGTGCGCACGTGTATATGCTCTCTTATATTTCCAGACCACCACGGCCGTTTCTTTTCTTCTTTGGTGTTTTTTATTCATGTCCCTGTAATGTTCACTGATTCAGAGGTGGAGGAAGTACTGCAGTACTAGAGTATCTATACTCTAAATACTCTGTTACAAGTTAAGTTGAACAAAAATCTCAATTTGTAAAGTAATTAGTTTGTTAAACTGTCAAATTAATGTAACATGAAAATAAAATATTAAGTACGAGTACCTCAAAACTGCAGTAAAAGTACTTCCATTCCAGCACTGAGTTTGTAGTGATCTCATTGTATGTTTACATTCAGACCTCGACCAGCTGCAGCACTAAAGCAGTTTCAGTAACAACTCCAAGCTGTAATATATGAGAATATGTACCTCAAACAAGCCTTTTTTTTTGCATATGAAGTACTTTCATTTATTAAACTTGAAGTAGTTCTCGTTGATGACATTTTTGTATTTTGTAATTGAATGCAGGACTTTTACTTGTAATGTAGTACTTCTACAAGTTACATTTACTTAAGTATCTGAGAGTTTTAATATAACAAATGATTATATTTGAAATATTTACTGGATACATTAAAGATCTCCTGCTTTCTTCTTCTCTCATTTCTTGCCTTTAATTCACTCTCCTTCACCTTTTGGATCCTTCAGATCAAAGTGCTTTCATTTTACAGTAGATGTAGAAATTTGCAAAATGTATTTTGGAGTGATTATTCGCGATGTGTCGTAATGAATGTCTGTTCAGGGTCTGATGGAGCGTTACGAGTCTCTGGGTCTGGTCGGCGAGGGAAGCTACGGCACCGTGCTGAAGTGCCGTCACAGAGACTCCGGCCGCCTCGTCGCCATCAAGAAGTTCATGGACTCGGACGATGACAAGACGGTGAAGAAGATCGCTCAGAGGGAGATCAAGCTGCTGAGGGTAGCTGTCAATCAATCCGTCAGCCAATCAGTCACTGAGCATCGAGCGGTCTGTATGAGCAGGAAACCTGAGTGAGGCCACGCACAAAAGCAGCCTGTCAATCATAAGACAAACAAACCTCAAACAACTGAGTCAGATTCTCACGATTACTTGACAGGAGAGGAAACATGAGGAGCTGAGAGGAAAAAGATGAGTGTAGTCTCAGTCTTTGATACGTCAGTGTCTTCAAATTGAACAGACAATGGCAGATTGATGCATTAATATGAAGAAAATGACACTCATCACTAGTGTTCAGTCAAGATGTAGGCAGCTTTAATGTGTTTTACCTGTTTTTATCCAGTAACCATGTCCAGCTTCAAATTCACAAACGCTTCCTCTGCTCTCGTCTTTTTAACCATTAAGCAACTGCGTCACGACAACCTGGTGAACCTTCTAGAAGTGTGGAAGCGCCGCCGCCGCTGGTATCTGGTGTTCGAGTTCGTGGAGCGAACGCTTCTGGACGATTTGGAGCAAAACCCGAACGGGCTGGACCTGAACACCAGCCGGCAGTACCTGTACCAGATCCTGAGGGCTGCAGCCTTCTGCCACGAGCAACATGTGAGGACATCTGAGTGTGTTTGCGTGGAAGCGCAAGATGTTTATGTGTGGAAAGAGTCAAGTTTCAACCGATCCGGCACCTTTGGGCTCGTCTCAGTTCCAGGTCAGATCCAACTACTGATATCAACGAGGTTTCAGTTCAATCACCGTACATGGACTTGAAACAGGCTTGAATAAAATGATCTTTTTTTGAGGGTGAGTACAGGTGTGGTACTTCATAGAAGAGTCCCACAAAGGCCTGAAACTGAGACCCAAACCCAGCCTGTACCCGTGTCTTCTGGACCTGATCCAGCTGTTACCATTTACCAGGCTAATGCTACAAGTTAGCTAAAGTGCCTCTTTCTTTCCAAGGTCGTACACCGTGACATCAAACCCGAGAACATACTCATCTCCCAGGGCGGCGTGATCAAGCTGTGCGACTTTGGTTTTGCCCGAACTGTGGCGTCGCCTGCTGATGGGGGCGTCTATACCGACTATGTGGCCACTCGCTGGTACAGAGCGCCTGAACTGCTGGTGGGAGACACCAAGTATGGCAAGTAAGTGTTAGCATGTAGACCTGAGGATGTGTTAGCATAGACTGTCTGTTGATAAAGGTGTGTGTGTGTGTGTGTGTGTGTGTGTGCAGACCAGTAGATGTGTGGGCTGTTGGTTGTCTGTTAATAGAGATGTTAACAGGTCAGCCTCTGTTTCCCGGAGACTCCGACCTCGACCAAATTTACCACATCATCAGGTGCTTCGGTAAGCACACACACCAAAACATTCGTTCAATGAAATCTCCTCTTTAAATGCTCTCAGTAGAACTGTCCTCATCGGGCTCTCCCCTTTTCAATGGCAGGTAACCTAACAGCTCATCATCAGGAGTTGTTCTACAGGAATCCGGGTTTTTCTGGAGTCAGACTGCCTGAATGTTCTGGCAGAGTCCCGTTAGAGCAGCGCTTCCCTACAATCACAACCGCCGCCCTGGACTTGGCACAGGTACGGTTTAGTTATTGGCCTAAATGTCACAGTACAAATACTTACAATTAAAAACTTTACCTGATCAAATATAAACATGCAGACTAAATACTAAAACCGCATACTTGTACAACAAGAGCTGGGTCAGATTAAATACAGTGTCTAACTTCACTAACAGGTGTTTGAGGGGGGGGCTTCTAAAGCCTTGAGTTTGCCACCTTGTTCACTGACACACAGAAAATCCATAATTAGATAACAGGATGGAGCTTTTGTGCAGTTGAGATGAGATTTTTTAGCTAGTTCCTGTTCCACTTGCTTTTGTTGTCTTTCATCAGTCTCTCTGAAAAGCTGATAGTTGAGTTTTCCATCCATATTATTTTGTTGGGACAGTAGCATCCCGAAGAGGTGGTGCATGTCAGCTGAAGCTTCTGGCATGTCGGTTTACATAGAAAGCAGGGTCTTATGTGTGTGGGTGTTATGGTGAGCATTATATGCCACTTCTGAGTGTGTTCCCTGTTGGGCTTTCTGTGTCCAAACAATGACTCCTAAAATCCCCCCAAGACACACATTAGAAGATCAGAAACCACCAACTCAGAGCCGAACGTCTCGGTGATACATTGGCTTTGAGGAATTGGGAATATTCTCACTTCCTCTTCTACCTTTACATTGTTCTTCCATTTAATCTGAACTACACTTTTCCAGTATTTCAGTAAGTTAAAGACATCAGAATCAGAAATACTTTTGTGTCGTCTCTTTCAGAGTTGTCTCCAGATGGAGCCAGAAAGACGAGCTCAGTGTTCAGAACTGTTAGAGCATCCTCTGTTCACACAAGATTCTTTCCATATCAGGTATGTTTGTGTTACAAATAAACTACAGAGGTGGAGCAAAGAATCCAACCATCAACCTACTGACTGTTGAGTAGCCTCCAATTATGTTAACTGACTTGCTGCATCAATCTATGTATCCAAACAGGGTTTTGGATGAGCTGAATGCTAAGATCCAGAAAGACCACAGAGAAAACTCTACCCTTCCCAAAATAGCCAAAACCCCAAGACGAGAAAAGGATGAAGGCGATGACAAGAACCGGAGAGGCAAAGACAAGAAACAGTCTGAAGATATGGATGAGAAAGTCAACAAGGAAAAGGAAAAGAGAGAGAGCAGAGAAGAAAAGAGGTGGAAAACAAAAGGCAAGCAACCATCAAAGCCTCCTAAAACCATTTGGAGTACCTCAGAACCTTTGATGTCCACCAAACAGTCCAAAACATCAGGCGGCAAGATAATCAATAATGCAGCCAAAATGACTGTGGCCATGAGAAGTAAACCAGGAAAAGCTACAGGTGCAGTGCTGAGACAGGAACCTGAGATTTCTAAACCAACTAACACCTTTACTTCTGATTCATTGGAGGCTTCAAAGGCTGCGACAGATCTGAAGGACGATACCACAATGGCAGCTAAACACTGGAAAGTTGCTTCTCCAGAGCCAAGAGAGAGTCATTCAAAAAATACAGACACAAAAGACAAAAACTCTACTGACCTGGGTTCTAGTCACTCAGACAACACTGTGTCAAGTGTGACTGACAAAAGTATGATGGACATCTGGAGATCTTCCAAATCAGACCCAAGTCAAGGCATTGGGAAAAGCTGGAACAACTCAAACACAAAGGTTCCCAAATTGACTAAAAACTCAACCACTGGCCATCCATATGACAGTTCATCTCCAAAAGCTTCCTTGAAATCAACCATGGATCCTACAGACATTAACTTGACACAGAAAATGGGTCAAATTTCTGCAACAGAATACCCTGAAGGGGCTGCAACAGCTGTAGCTTCTAAGATATCAAATAGTGTCCAAGTAGACATAAGCTTGACACTGAAGGAGTCTAAACCACCCAGCAGTGACTACATTGAGGTTAACTCCCCAACCATCCCTTCTGTCACCAAGCCATGCAAGACAACTACTACTTCAGAGCAACAGACCAATCATTCACACATGGACAAAGAGCAAAGACTGACCTCTGAATGTCCAAAAGTCTTACCCTCAAACTCACCAAACAAGCCATCTAAGACTACCTCAAACTTTGTCCCAACATTGACCAAAGACAACACATCTTTGTGCACCAGCCCATCAAAGACTCTTACCTCAGATCTTTCAATACAGTCCTCCACAGGTTTCATAGAGGCCAGTCCTGCCCATAGCACTCCAACACTCGCTAAAGGAACCCTCCAAACTGGCTCATCTTCAGATATTAAACCCACAAATGACACCACATGTATACCCAACAAACCTTCCAGGGGCCTTTCAACGGATAGGGAACTTACAGAACTATGTATCACAACCAAAAATCAGCAGGATAGTTGTACTACTTCATACAAGGACATCAGGGAGGACTGTGGATTCTTGAAGATGAGCCAGACCCCCAAAATGACTGCAAACCACATTGAGATACCCAATGACTTAGGTGATTATAAAGAGAATCCTGAATCTTCTGAGCTCTGCAGTATCCATCAGCAGAGCACTTTGAAGTCCAAGACCACCACAGAATCCAGAACAACTTCAACTTCCATGCCAATTGAAATCCCTAAAACCAACATGTCAATTGGGACCACTATCCTGAAAACATTAAAAGTCTCCAATAAAGAGAACAGAGAAGATTCAGTGCTTTCTATGTCAATCAGTGCAACAACCAAATCCTTAGTAAATCAAACCTCAAAGTTTTCTATTAGCTCAAATATTGAACAAAAGACCAACAGCAGTGAAGCTGAACCTAACGTGAAATCCTTGAAACCCCCTCACTGCAAATCTTCTGTCGGAGAACCAAAAAAAAAGCTCGGGTCTTTTAGCAACTACCCAAAGTACACCACAACAATGACTCTGAAAACTAGATTTTCTATAGAGGCGAGGAAGAAAAGAGAAAACCCAGAAAGAAATACTACAACAAATATATCCACTATTGCTGATTCAACCTCAGTCGCCTCTACAGCTGCTCAGGACCACAAAGCTGCGACAAGAAGCTCCATATTTCATAACGTGGATGCTGCAGATGTTAATGAGTTGGATTTCAGTGTATCCCATTCCTCTCCACCTCCTCCTCCTCCTCCTCCCTCCTCCACTCCTCTACTCCTCCCTCCATCTTCCACACCCCTTATTCCCTCCTTCTCGGTTGTCAGTACCAACAGCCCAACTGCCAGTGATCACCTTCCTTCGGGGACAGGTTTCCATCCTGAAACCCACAGCCTTTGGTAAGTTTTCACTAAGCAGTACAATAAAGTAACATGGACAGCAATACTAACAATTATTTAACAGTTTCAAGGTTTTAGGACTTAAAGAGAGTTAAAATATTCCTGAACTCGACCTACATCTGTGTTGTCTTTAAAGATCCTTTTGGTTCCAGTCGAGTTTTAGACCACAACTCTTCACTTTCAATCAAATGCAATGAAACATTCGGTCAAAGTGTTTCTCTGTGTGTCTCAGGTGTGTAGACAAGTCAAGGCATCACGGCGGCATTTACAGTCGACTGGCCCAACAAGCTCGGTCCAACCACAATCCAGGATCCCTCACAGCACAGGTAACACTGTGCTTGTGTGTGCATGTGTGTGAATCATAATGGAGAATGTCCTCTTCCAAAGTTACCTGTCTCCTCTCAGGTGTCAGAGAAGAGTCTGAGCTGCGAGCGCTCCTTCCTGTCCGACCGCTGTAACCACAGTAACAGCGATGCTATTACGGTGACCAGAAAGAAGTCAGACATCCATTTCCCAGATCTACGAAGTTCAGTGTTGCCTGAGCTCAGAGGAAGAGAAGGTACGCACACAACACAGCTTAGTAAAGAAAAGGAAAACACGATGATGTTGCACGACGTGTCTGGACCAATCAAAAGCCAGTCTCCTTATGTTAGCATTAACTGTACAAGCCTATTTAGAAGAACAAGGGTTTGAAAAGTAACAAATATCCGTCAAACGTTTCAGCGCTCCCTCAGAAAACAAAGTCCATCATCACTGTCATTTAAGAGCAAAATGTCTCCAGTTTGCACTGATTTCCCCACTTTGCATTGTCTTCACATTAAACGTCCTTCCTCTATCTCACTATCTGTGAATCAAACTAAACTTTCCCTCAGTCTAAAATATACTTAAAAGTCGCACCAGTAAATGCATTTTTGTCCAATGATTCTTGATGATCCAACACATGAACTAAAGGCAGGCTAACTATTAACTGCAACACGTGAAAAATCACAAGGAATTCATGAAATTTCAGGCAAAGAACTCAAATTATTCTGGATTTTGTGATCGCATAAAAACAGTCTAATTGTTTCTGGCTATCACGACACACTGAATATTTATTCGTACATACAACAAACAGTCGAATTGTCGGAATGTTAAATAAAGCCACAATTCCTCTGATGTTACTTCAGGTAAACACAACAAAGGCTTTTCCAAGGACCAGAGGAAAGACAAACAGCTGGCGTCCACCATCCCTCCATCAGAGCCACAGCAGCCCAGATACAGTACGGACTCACACTCACCATAACCGATAATAAACATTAACGTAAAGGCAAAATAGTTTGATGAAGCCAGCAATGTTACATATTCCATGTCTGTAAAGAGTTAAAAACACACATCTTTTTCCCCTCTGCTGAGCTTTTAAATTCACATTTCTTAATTTTTACTCATCACTGAAGTGTCAATATAATCAATGCTGAATTCAGAGATGTGTCGCATGTCGTTCATTCACTTAGCATTAGCTGTGGCTACATGTCGCTAATGCAAATACCAAAATGCTGATATAATCATACAAATATCTAATAATAACAATGTAAATATAAGAATAAAATGACAACGCTGAACGTCTTTGGTCCAAAAAGAGAATGTATGACAATTTTATTAAAGACAGTTGATCAAAGGTTTGTTTCATCATATCACACCTTCATAAAGCAGCAAACAGGTCATTCACATGTGAACACTTATTTCAGAATTATTCAACAAACAGAACATTACTGCAGAAGTTTTAGATTATATGAACAAAGAAGCTTTAATTGGTTGGTTTTGGTTTATGTCGGTGCAACATTTGGCCTCTCATGAAAACCTTTACTGGCTGCTTTATTTCATGGTGATCTTGGGATTTGTGATGTTTTTAGAGGAACCGTTTCCAGAGGGTACCAGCAGGTGTGCTAATCTGTCAAAGATTCTCTGTCTTTCCGATCTTCTCTCGCTGAGCTTTTAAAAACTATAATTCAAAAATGCATCATTTCAAGACTCATCACTCGAGTCCTCTGATGAACTCATTTTCCATCTTTTCTCCTCCCTTCTGCCGATTCTCTTCAGCAAGGCTGCAGCGAATTCATCACTTTCTGACGACGTACTGTAACCTCTGTGAGGAAGCCCTCTTATTGGCTGAGAGATTAAACTGTTGAACCCTGGGAGGGAACCAGCTGCATGTTGTTTGCTACTGGCCAGGAGGAGGTAGAGGAGGCTGTTGATAGGGTTGGAGTGGCTGTCAGTGACTGATCCTGCTGGAGCTGGCAGTGGCCTGATTGGTGAGTCGGTGTGTTTGGTGTTTGGTTTCCTTGGTGGTGATTGGATGGCTGGCTTTTTGGTTGTGGCCACCACCTGCTGGAAAACACATAAGAGATCTAGCGCCATCATGAGGTTGACATTTTTGCTTTTTAATGAAAAAACGATGGCTTCTGGTGCACACGTGCACGACAATTTCACCTTATACAGCAGCACATGGGAAAACCATGTTCCACCTGTGTACCTCTTTGTAAATGCATGTTACAAGTATGTCATCCTTGAAACAAATATCTTGTAATAATGCTTAACACATAACAAGTATACGTGAGTTGTAGCTAGTTAGCTAGCTTGCTAGCCTTGAGAAGCATTGAGTGAATCGGTGATTTTGGAGGATTGTATCGTCAATCTTAAGTGTTTTAGGGACAAAGTGAAGCTACAGCTAACTCTTCAGAGTGATTACCTTCCTGGTGGTGAGTGTAGTTGTGGTTAGAGTTGTTGCAGCTGTGGTTGTGGCGGTGTTGGGTTTAGAATCAGAGAAAATCCTGCAGATGTCCACAGCAGAGCCATCGATCTCTGGGAGATCAAAAGGCAGCAAAGAGAAGGACCGAGCTGATGGAGAGACGTTAGAAGTTGTTCATTAGGAGTTCACTTAGGGTGGTTTTTGGAACTGTAGTTCATTTGTGTTCATTCAGGAACTAACTTGTGCTTTGGTTCAAAAGTTGTTTTCATTGTGTTTATGTTGTTAATATACAAGTGGCCAACACCTAGACTGTGACTAGAGAACAACATATCTCCTCAAGAGTTCACTGTCAGACATGAACGCTGCTGAGTGAAAAAGTTGTTCTTCAGACGAGAAAAATGCTCCACATTTCAAAACAGCTTGTCCAATCAAGCCAGAATTGAATAGACCCTAATTATTTAAACCCAGTACCTGCCTGGTGAACCAGCTGACAGAGCTAACATTAGCTAGCTAATATACCACCTTTTTAGAGTGAAAAGTAAAACAAATAAATGCTGTTTAATAAGGGTGTAAAGATTTTAAATTACAGTTAACAGAAATGACATAAAACAGCTGGTGAGGGAACTAAATGATGTCCATTCAGAAAGCATAACCAGATGTTTCCCACTCATTCATGAACTATACAAATACTGCTATTTACAAAGGTTTGGATATTAAGTTATTATGTCTCCCTAAAACTAGACTACAGTGACATTTGATTGGACAGAGCTGATGTTCCCTTTTCTTCTTTTAATGGTGAAACTTTATTTAGCATATCTCTAGTTTCATTATTCTGTCTTAGAGGGGCATCACACCCTGAGCATGCTCAGGGTGTGGGATGTTATTGTCCCCCAAAATCAACCAAGTATCCATAACATTTATGAAAATAACAAATCATTAAATGGAACAAAACACGTTTGCTGCGTATAGTTATTCAAATGTGAGGAACTGGATCCTGGTAATTTGTGATTCAGCATTTCTTGAGCCTTTTGAGACTAAACAGACTACACAATTAATGAATCAGAACAATAATTAATATTTTTTGATAATAAATCAATAAGATAGGATAGGATTCATGGTCTTAAAGACCACGGCTGCTTTTCAAAAACCTGAAAACCATACCGACTGCTTTTTTACTGTGAACCTTTAGCTCACCTGTACTGAGGTCAACAGGTGCTGCAGCCTGTTAATGTGCATTTCTGTGTACATTAAGGTGTCTGTTCTGCTACCTGATCTGTCAGTCATTACTGCATATTTCATGATGACAGGTCTAAGGTGTGTTGTTCTCTTGTCTTTTCTTTGTGGCAAAGCTAATGTCAAAGGTCCAGTTATGGCAGCTGTTTGCTTTTTTATCTTATCTTTTGAAGTACAAATTAAAACTGGGTTGCGATCAGAAAGAGATTGTCCAGATTAAGACAAGCATGCCAGTACTCACCGTGATTCAAGCTGATGCTCTGAACTCTGAGGATGAGGATAATAAAGAGAGGCAGAGCTGAGGAGCTGCAGGGCATGACTATAGCTGGAGGAAAACAGCCGACAAAGAACAGAGTGAAAAAGAAAGAAAGCCAAGACTAGAAAACGAAAGTGTTTAAGGAGGACAGACTGCAGACTGACTGAAGAAGACTTGAGATGAGGAAGGTGGAGGATTAAAGGGAGTGGAGAGATGAAGGGAAAAGACTGATAATGTCTAGACTGTGCAGTTTTGTCTGAGCAGATCTGTCACGGTTTGTGGTTCAGAGTTGCAACAGACTTAATCCTCACTGCTTTTTAAAACTCTATTCATTGGTTGGCGGAGCCGCAACCACCAGCAACGCCCTGTTTCTCACTCACGTTTCACACTCAGTTCACTTATTTATTGTTTTCACTTATTTTCACTTACTGCAAATTCCAGTAATCCAGTAACTGTCTCAAGCTTTAGTGTTAAAAAATGGCACATATACACTAATAATTCTTAGCAGTTTGTGAATCAGTGGTTTCTTGATTTCAGACTGAGGAAACATCTGCTCATTCCCATCTGAAACAACAACTATCCCAGCAGATTCTTTCAGGTGGAGCTAGCTAGCAAATTAAGCTAACACGCATTGCTTGGATATGGTCTCCAAAATTATTACAAAAAACAAAAACAGTGACACAGAAGGTGCCGAGATTAAAGAAAAGGGAACAAGATACAGAATAGAAAACAACTATGTATATGTACATTATGTACGGATTAGAAAAATACTACATGCCCTGCTGCCCTTAAAAAGTACGATTGCCAATATTCTTATGAGAAAATCTACTAATGTCATATATTGTATTGTGCTTGAGAAGTGATAGGTCTTTGTATATGCACAGATATACAGTTTATAGAAATTCTGTTGCCAACATGGATAATAAATAGTGTTTCTGCACAGTTGAGAAAAATCATACAACAACCTAGAAAATGCACCAGATGAAATGGATAATGTGAGCAGATATTAGCATTGTTTTAATCTAGTTTAATCAGTAAATGTTGGGAAAATGTTAGATCGGACTCTTATGTATACGTAAAGCTATCTTGTTTTTCCTCAAAGTTACATGGAAACGGAATGGAATAGCTGCTAAGTTTGGAAAACACTGCACTTTCTTGATGTTAATGTTGCTGGAGTGTAGACAAATGCGCTAATGTTAGCCTAAACTCTGACAGCATCAAAAACTGGCTTCCACTGCTTTTTTTTAACGTTAATGTAACACCCCCCCAAAAATGTAGTTAGTTAATGAAGGTAGGGCTGGATGCTCAATACTCGTAAGCTAGTCAGCTGAACATGCATTTCTTTGCAGTAATATGTTGGAGCAGATAAACACACTGTTTAATACATTCATTAACAGATTTGTTCAAAAAACAAAAAAGTGGATGAATTCCAAAGCATACAGTCTGCTGTCTTTCGATACAGTTACTAAGTTATGATTGGACCATCGCTATTGCTAAAAGCTATTTACACTGAGAGTAGCTAACTTAGACAAAGCTAACTTAGACAAAGCTAACATTAGCTTGCTAACATATGACACATTTAGAGTGAACACATAAATGCTGGTTAACAATGATGTCAACTGGGAAGGTTTAAAATTACATTTCCACAAAAATAACAAAATGTTAGGCCAATAATGTTTGACCAGATAATGTCAGTTACATCATTAGCATATGATTGGACAACTTTGCTGCTCAGGGGAGGGGCTTAGCAAATGATCAGCTGACCACTAAATCCAGTAAAGTTGCATTACGTCAAACCAAATTCTTGTTCAGTCGATTCAAATTTGTTTAGCTTCTACCCACAAACATAACCAGCTGTTAGCTTCTTTTGAGAAACAATATTTAATTTCACGTCTATTCATTAATAAATGTGAAATATAGATTTTCTAAATATGAAGGCTTGTGTCCTGATATCGGTGTTTTGTAGCTTCTCATCCACTGCGATGGAGCAGATTTATTGAATGAACAGGAGCAGTCAGTGCTTCCTGTTTGGAGTCAGTGAGCCTGAGGCAAACCTGGCAGGGAAACCTGGAGTTTCCTTTAACGACTTCCTAAACCTCGTGATAGCTTGTGTAATTTGTTCCAGCTGAGATAAGTGAAGCAACGTCTCAGCCTCATTTGATCTGTATGATGACGGAAAGAGAAATTATCACCGTGATACTGTGGTTCAGTCCGTCAGGGATCCAGTCGTGACTTCAGTTTTCTACCTGCCAGCATGATGTTTTATGATTTAGGTTTCTCACTGCAGCCAAGATGATAAGCAAAACAATACACAGATGTCAAAGTACAATAACATTTATGACATAATTATGAGTGTATGACATCCATAAACCTGAACCATAAACCCTCGTCTTCAACTTTCAAATCTCCACTATTTTTATTTAGTCTGTCACTGTAGTCTTCATAGAGAAATTATCAGTGTTACATTGGTGTGTTTTAGTGTATTCTGTCTCAGCAGTCGATCAGTCACTGCCTTGCTCAGCAGCACGTTTATGGAAACATTTAGGTCCTCGTTCACCTCCCACACCAAGATTCCCCTGAACACACCCCAACACAAAGTGTGTGTCTAACCCCCACCTGTATCCCTCCAGCCATGACTGATGTTACTCAACTGCAGCTCAAAGTTTCGTAACATCACACACGTGTGTGCGTGCTGGGACTGTTTATAGCCACAGTCGCTATGGAGGCGAGTGTCTGCTTACATACACACACACACACGCCTACTTTTCAGCCAACCGTGGTGCTCTAATCTCGTGTGTGCACGTGTTTGAGTTAATGATCCTCTCCCAGTATCATGTTGTAAACAAACAAAAGGCACATTGCTTTTAGCAGCTGGCAGCACGGACGTGTGGATAGCTGTGCTGTTCGCTTTGGATCAGGCTGAAATATGTTAGCATGTGTTGGATGGATTGGCGTGACCTCATGTTTCCTCCAGCGCCACCATGGGGTTTACATTTATGATTTCCAGTGAAATGTCTCAACAACTATTGGATGGATAACCAAGAAATTTGGTTCAGACATTCATGGTCCCCTGAGGATGAATTGTAATAACTTTTTTATTTAGCACCATCATCGGGTCAAAATTAGCTAAATTCTAGACTAAATACCTGCTGAACTCACGCCATTCCCATCCGCCTTAGTTCTCCTTTGAGTTTAATGCTAGTTAATTGTTAGCATGCTAAGAAGCTAACCTCTAAATTCCACCGGCACATCGGACGAATTGCTGTCATTCTAGCCAGAGATTAGCATTTAGCTCACAGCAGCACTGTTCCTTAAGCACTGACTCACAGAGCTGCTAGCATGGCTGTTGACTCTTAGTCTTCCATCTTTAACATTTTCTACTTAAACTGAAGTTGTGCGACAAGTTTTGGTCTGTTTAAAGTTTGACCTAAAAGCCCAAAGTTTCAGGCTAAATGTTGCTGAAAGGGAAATAAGGTCAGTTTTATCTCAAATGTGCCTGAAGGGACTTCGCAATCTAAGACAAATTATTAGCTCAAGGTCCACTTACAGCTTTCAACCACATCTCGTGGTCTTTATCAGCAGATGAAGTTTGCTCAGATGTCGTCATGACACCAGTTATCACAAGCTTTTGTCACATGATAACTGGCAAACTCCCTCTGCAGATGAAGACTGTGAGATAATGTTGGAGGTGCTCAGAAAAGCCCCAGAATGATTCAAAAGAGATGTGTTTTGACCCTCAGGGCTCATCCCCTGAGCCAGTTTCCATTAAACTGATGTCGAAATCACAGATGCGAGCAAGAAAAATAATATTGAAAATGAAAAAAACACATTCAAAATGCAATTTCAGTGTTTTATTTTATAAAAATTCATAAATATAAACTGCTTGTATTTGTGGAGAAAATCACGTCTTTCTGAACTTTAAAGTGCAAAAATCACGTCGCAGTTCATTGTTAGTTAATACACTGAAGCACTTTGGTGTTAGTGAGGAGTGCAAACAATTACAAACTTGTCAGTACATCTCCATAAACAACAAATATTTATTTTACAAACAACTGATCAATGTTAGAGATCTGGAGGATGACTTATTTTATCACATGAATCAGCTGAAACTGAAAGAGAACAAGCTAACTGAGCTGGAATTTAAAAAAAAAAAAAACATCACATCATATCTGGAAAAAAGTACAAAGACATTCCTGAGCTGTTTACATTAAGCTACCATGGTGACAATGCAGTGATGAGGATGACGTTGATGACGGTGATGTGGCGCTGATGAAGGTCTAGGTGAACTTCCTGATGAAGCGCAGTTTGAGGTAAGTGATCGTGAGAAAGCAGAAAATCATGATGCCCAAAGCCATGTGGTTCTGCCAGAAGCCCCAGATGGAGTAATCCACACCCTGCTCCGTCAGAAACTCCTCCCCTGTGCAACTGGAACACAACACAAAGGTTCCTCAATCACCAAATAAACCACTAGATCCCAGAGTGAGTGATCTCTGCCTGACTGGAAGCCTTTGATCCATGCATTGAAGCAGAAACTTGAAAGAGTTAACTTCAACTACAGAAGAGTTCCTATGTTGCAAATCAATAGGCTCGTCTTTTAGTAACCAAGCATCTGTAGCCCAAACCAACAGACTTGAACCTTAAAGGACCCGTGTGGAGGATTCAGGGCAATCTATTAGTAGAAATGTAATTTAATATTCATAATTATTTACATATACAGCTTAAATTGAGCTCTGGTAAATAACTAACCAACCACATGTCAATCACATGGACTAACCACTTGGCACACTTTTAAACAACTAGCTAACCTTTTAGCTAAATAATTGATTTAACTAGTAAACTGGCAAATTGTATGCATTATACAATCTACCAACATGCTACCATATAAGTTAAAAAAAAATTCATTGACATACTATAGTATGTGTTAAAAAAAAAAAAATTACGCCATACTAGAGTATGTGTTAAAAAAAATTCAATGACATACTATAGTACGTGTTAAAAAAATAAAAATTTACGACACACTTCCATATGTTGAAAAATAATTGACATACTACCCTATGAGTTAAAAAATAGCATGTCACAACATACTACAATATGTGTTGAAAAAAAGTAAAATTTCACGACATATTGTAGTATGTTGAATAAAATATATAATCTATCAACACTGAAAAAAATCAGCATACTACTGTATGTGTGTTAAAAAAATTAACAATTTACTACAGTATGTGTAAAAAAAATACATTCAACACATTGTGTTGAAAAAAAAATCGACTTACTACCCTGTTTGTTCAAAAAATAAAATTCAATGACATACTATAGTATGTGTTAAAAAAATAAAAATTTACGACATACTATAGATTGTTAAAAAAAACTATACAATCTACCAACATTGAAAAAAATCAGCATAGTACTATATGTGTGTTAAAAAAATTCACGATTTACTACAGTATGTGTTAAAAAAATACATTTAATGACATACTGTGTTGAAAAAAATCGACTTACTAACCTATTTGTTAAAAAAATAAAATTCCATAACTTGTGTTTAAAAAATTCAAATTTACGAAATACTGTACTATGTGTTAAAAAAATACAATCACCGACATACTACAGTATATTGGAAAAAAAATCAACATACTTCCCTATGAGTGAAACAATAGCATGTCACAACATACTATAGTATGTGTCAAAAAGTAAAATTTTATGAGATACTATAATGTGTCAAAAAGAGTAAAATTTTACAAGATACTATAATATGTGTCAAAAAGAGTAAAATTTTATGAGATACTATAATATGTGTCAAAAAGAGTAAAATTTTACGACATACTATAATGTGTGTCAGAAAGAGTAATATTTTATGACATACTATAGTATGTGTTTAAAAACACAAAATTTAACGACATTCTACAGTGTGTGAAAAAATTTACAATTTTATGACATACTATAGTATGTGTCAAAAAGAGTAAAATTTTACGACATACTATAGTACATGTCAAAAAGTAAAATTTTACAAGATACTATAATATGTGTCAAAAAAAGTAACATTTTACGACATACTATAGTATGTGTATAAAAAAGTAAAATTTTACGACATACTATAGCATGAGTCAAAAAGAAAAATTTTACAAGATACTATATGTGTCAAAAATAGTAACATTTTACGACATACTATAGTATGTGTTTAAAAAAACAAAATTTAACGACATACCATAGTGTGTCAAAAAGAGTAAAATTTCACAACATACTATAGTACGTGTTAAAAAAAATGTAACGACATTCTATAGTATTTGTTAAAAAAATAAAAATTTTACGACATACTATGTGTCAAAAAGAGTAAAATCTTACGACATACTAGAGTGTTTCAAAAAGAGTAAAATTTTACGAGATGCTATAATATGTGTCCAAAAGAGTAAAATTTTACGACATACTATAGTATGTGTTTAA
This sequence comes from Chaetodon auriga, assembly GCF_051107435.1. Classification (NCBI taxonomy): domain Eukaryota; kingdom Metazoa; phylum Chordata; class Actinopteri; order Chaetodontiformes; family Chaetodontidae; genus Chaetodon; species Chaetodon auriga. Next base: position 1,912,694 of record NC_135097.1, read on the forward strand.
AAAAGTAAAATTTTACGACATACTATAATGTGTGTCAAAAAGAGTAAAATTTTACGGCATACTATAGTGTGTGAAAAAAGTACATTTTTAGGACATACTATAATGTGTGTTGAAAAAGTAAAATTATATAACATACTTTTGTATGTTTTAAAAAAATTAAAAATTTTCGACATACTATAGTATGTGTCAAAAGAGTAAAATTCTAAGACATACTATAGTATGTGTCAGAAAGTAGAATTTTACGAGATACTATGTGTAAAAAAAAAAGTAAAATTTTACGACATACTATAATGTGTGAAAAAAACAAAATTTAACGATATTCTATAGTATGTTAAAAAAAGTAAAATTATACAACATACTTTTGTATGTGTTGAAAAAATAAAAATTTTATGACATACTATGTGTGTCAAAAAGCGTAAAATTTTACGACATACTAGAGTGTTTCAAAAAGAGTAAAATTTTATGAGATACTACAATATGTGTCCAAAAGAGTAAAATTTTACGACATACTATAGTATGTGTTTAAAAAAGTAAAATTTTACGACATACTATAATGTGTGTCAAAAAGAGTAAAATTTTACGGCATACTATAGTGTGTGAAAAAAGTACATTTTTACGACATACTATAATGTGTGTTGAAAAAGTAAAATTATATAACATACTTTTGTATGTTTTAAAAAAATTTAAATTTTCGACATACTATAGTATGTGTCAAAAAGAGAAAAATTTTACGACATAATATAGTATGTGTCAGAAAGTAGAATTTTACGAGATACTATGTGTAAAAAAAAGTAAAATTTTACGACATACTATAATGTGTGAAAAAAACAAAATTTAACGATATTCTATAGTATGTTAAAAAAAGTAAAATTATACAACATACTTTTGTATGTGTTGAAAAAATAAAAAATTTTCGACATACTATGTGTGTCAAAAAGCGTAAAATTTTACGACGTACTATAATGTGTGTGAGAGAGTAAAATTTTATGACATACTATGGTATGTGTTTAAAAACACAAAATTTAACGACATTCTATAATGTGAAAAAATTGCAATTTTACAACACACTATAATATGTGTCAAAAAAATAAAAAAAATTTCGACATACTATAGTATGTGTCAAAAAGGAAAATTTTACGACGTCCTATGTGTCAAAAAGTAAAATTTTATGACACACTATAGTATGTGTCAAAAAAGTAAAATTTTATGACATACTATAGTATGTGTTCAAAAAAGTAAAATTTTACGGCATACTATAATATGTTAAAAAAGTAAAATTTTACAACATACTTTAATGTGTTAAAAAAGTACAATTTTACAACATACTATAGTATTTGTTAAAAAAAATTAAAAAGATTTTCGACATACTATAGTATGTCAAAAAAGTAAAATTTTACAACATACTTTAATGTGTTAAAAAAAGTACAATTTTACAACATACTATAGTATATATCAAAAAGAACAAAAAAAACAAAATTTAACGATATTCTGTAGTATGTGTTAAAGTAAAATTTAACGACATTCTATGGTATATGTTTAAAAAAGTAAAATTTCTATGACATACTATAATGTGTTAAAAAAATAAAAATTTACCACATAATATAGTATGTATTAAAAAAATCCAAATTTTATGACATACTATAGTATGTGTTAAAGTAAAATTTTATGACATACTATAGTATGTCTTTAAAAAAGTAGAATTTTACGACATATTACAGTGCGTGTTAAAAAAATACAATCTACCGACATACCACAGTATGTTGGAAAAAAAAATCAACATACTTCCCTATGAGTTAAAAAATAGCATGTTGCAACATATGATAGTATGTGTTAAAAAATGTCAAAACCTATGACATATTATAGTATGTATTAAAAAAGTTAAATTTTACGACATACTATAGTATGTTGCAAAAAATCTACTCTACCAACACTGAAAAAAATGTTAGAAAAATTAACGATTTACTACAGTATGTATTAAAAAAAAAATTTAATGACACACTGTGTTGAAAAAAACTGACTTACTACCCTATTTGTTAAAAAGATAAAATCCAATAACTTACTATAGTAAGTGTTAAAAAAAATTCAAATTTACGACATACTGTAGTATGTGTTAAAAAAACAAAATTTAACGACATATTACAGTGCGTGTTAAAAATAAAAATACAATCTACTGACATAGTACAGTATGTTGGAAAAAAATCAACACTATCCTATGAGTTAAAAAATAGCATGTCATAATGCTATAATGATACTATAATGTGTCAAAAAAGTAACATTTTGCGACATACTAAAGTATGTGTTTAAAAAAACAAAATTTAACGACATACCATAGTGTGTCAAAAAGAGTAAAATTTTACAACATACTATAGTACGTGTTAAAAAAAATTAACGACTTTCTATAGTATGTGTTAAAAAAATAAAAATTTTACGACATACTATGTGTGTCAAAAAGAGTAAAATTTTACGACATACTATACTATGTGTTTAAAAAACAAAATTTAACGACATACCATAGTGTGTCAGAAAGAGTAAAATTTTACAACATACTATAGTACGTGTTAAAAAAAAATTTAACGACATTCTATAGTATGTGTTAAAAAAATAAAAATTTTACGACATACTATGTGTGTCAAAAAGTAAAATTTTACGAGATACTATAATATGTGTCCAAAAGAGTAAAATTTTACGACATACTATAGTATGTGTTTAAAAAAGTAAAATTTTACGACATACTATAGTATGTCAAAAAGAGTAAAATTTTACGAGATACTATAATATGTGTCCAAAAGAGTAAACTTTTACGACATGCTATAATGTGTATTGAAAAAGTAAAATTATACAACATACTTTTGTATGTTTTTAAAAAATTAAAATTTTTCGACATACTATAGTATGTCAAAAAGAGGAAAATTTTACGACATACTATAGTATGTGTCAAAAAGTAGAATTTTACGAGATACTATGTGTGTCAAAAAGAGTAAAATTTTATGACATACTATAGTATGTGTTTAAAAACACAAAATTTAACGACATTCTATAGTGTGTGAAAAAATTGTAATTTTACGACATACTATAGTATGTGTCAAAAAAAATAATTTTTTTTTCGACATACCATAGTATGTGTCAAAAAGAGTAAAATTTTACGACATACTATAGTATGTGTCAAAAAAAGTACAATTTTACGACATATTATAATATGTGTTAAAAAAAAGTAAAATTTTACGACATACTATAGTATGTGTTTAAAAAAACAAAATTTAACGACATTCTATAGTGTATGAAAAAAAGTAAAATTTTACGACATACTATAGTATGTGTCAAAAAAGGAAAAAATTACGACATACTATATGTGTTGAAAAAAGTTTAAACTTTACGACATACTATAGTATATGTAAAAAAAATAGAAATTTTTCGACATACTATAGTATGTCAAAAAAAGTACAATTTTACGACACACTATAGTATGTGTCAAAAAAGTAAAATTTTATGACATACTACCTTATGTTGAAAAAATATATATAATCTATCGACATACTACAGTATGTTGAAAAAAATCAACATGCCACCTTATGAGTTAAGAAAAAAAATAAACTACCAACATAACTAACCAATGACATAACTAGCAAACTTACCAGTTATTACTCAGCAGCAAAGCAGGAAGGCTAATAACTGACTAACTTGGGGTTTAAATGACCAAATGACTGACTGGTTAGCAAACTGACAAAAACAAACAGATCTCTGGAACGTCATTCTGTCCTTTAAATAAGTTACCATTCAGGTACCGTTAGGCATAAATACGCAGGCTTGGCTGTGTGTCAGTGTTTCTTACACAAGTCCAGGTGGGATGTTGCTGCTGTTGAAGCCTTGACAAAAGTTCAGCCCAGAAAACTCATTAACCTGCAAAGCCTGGAGAGACACAAATATCACCATCACGAGCTGAATGAAATCAAGCTACAGCTCCAGGAACTGAGCAGAAGGTGTGTGTACGTACGCTGAGGCCATATCTTGGAATACTGAGGTATTTCAACCAAGCGAGCCAGCCGACGATGGAGGGGAGGTTCACGAGCAAACCTGCAAAGATCTGCAGAAAAAGTGATTCACAGGTCAAATTTCCAGTGAAGTGCTTCTTTTTTCAACACAGCAGTGATGGCGTCTGGGTGCTGTTAAGGTTTTCTATAATATAGAACATATGTGAACGGTGGTTTCAGATCATGGTCATAAAACTGCCTGCAAGTTCCAAAAAAACACCGTCTGAGCATGAAATTAGTCTTTGATAATAACATGATGATAATAACCCCGTTACCAAAGTATGAAGCTGATTTATCTAAGAAATGTGATCGATATCGGCTCTGAATGACTCAGCAAACATCATAAACTGTGTGAGAACGGAGTGATTAACAGCTGCATGAACAGTAAATAAGGGGGGCGGGACTTAAACAACAGTCCATTAATGGCACATGTAAGTTTTTGCGCTGCTGTGCGTTGACACGTGTGTACATCACCATCATGAATACGGTGGTGATGGTCATGAAAATGCTGGCAATCGCCACCACGGTCTGGTCGGCTGAGATGGCCAGAGCCATGGAGGTGGCAGTGTAGGAGACCAGAGCCATGGTCAACATGAAGGAGAAGAAGGCCTCAACTGTCGGCTTCAGACCTGCACACACACATTTCAAGTGAAAATATTTGTAAATAGGCTATGCCTCCAAACAAATAGTCTAAAAATATTATTTGCTAATAAAAAGAAGTGTAAATGATGACAACAAACAGGACGATGATTTTCTGATCATTTCCATCACCAATGAACCTCTTTTTTTTTTTTTAATGTATTGATTAATCTTGCAATCTGGAAAATGTCAGTTTACAAGTAACCAAAGCTTGAAGGTAAATTCCTCGAAACAGTTCAATTCAATTACAAAAAATTAAAAATTCTCACATTTGAGGACCTGGAACCAGAGATTTTTTTGCTGACACACAACATAGCATAGCTACCCACCAATCATGAAGTACGCCACGCAGCTGAACACAATGGCGGGGATGGTCCTCAGGGCGATTATGTCGGACAGGACCTTAGACAGGAAGTACACAGACACCCTGTAGTAACCGCTGATGTACTCGTGACTGAAAATACAACAAAAGTTTTATTAATAAACCTCATCTGTGCAGTTTGTGACCGCTGGAAAACACAAATGCCAGACGGGTATCAGTTTGAAGTTCAAACACTGAGAGGAATCATTTGGATTTGGTTGTTTGCAGTCACATGACATTAAATTCAGATGGAGGGCAGGAAGTGAAAACCGCAATGGACGGATGGAGGAAATGTTCTTCTTGTGCTTGTTATGAAATTAAGAGAGAAATGTACGAACAGAAAATCAGAACATATGTTGGATGTGACTCTTATGAAGAGGAGCCATTTTTCAGGTGAACTGACAAAAGTGTGGAGGCAAACAACTTTCTTGTTAGCACTTGGGTCGATGGCCTCAGTACCAGAGTGCTCTAGGATGACTGTTGTTTAGCTTTTATTATCCTGTGGATTAACTGAGCAAAAAACGTTCAGCACTGTGGTGCTGAATGTTGTCATTTACGCTGCGGTTGTTTGCTGGGTTAACTACACGGAAAGGTCCGGTGAAATGCCGCTAAAAACATGGATTGTCATGAAAGACGGTACATTATTTACGTTCAGCTGTCTTATGTGAACTCTTAACATTGATTTAACAAGTTAAATCTATCACCATAGATTTAAAACAATAGCTAGTGTTACATCATTAGCTGACCCGGCTCCTCACAACTGCTGATGGTTAACAAGACATTTTTCTGGCGTTTTCTGCCTTTTTTTTTTGGCATTTTTCACCCTTTTGGTACTTGATAAAAGCTCCTTGTGGTTTCTCGGTTTGATTGATTTGTGCAACCGTAGAAGACACAAAACAGGCATTTTGAGTCCGTTTTAGTGTTTCCTATGGAGAAAATAACTTCCTGCCCTCCATCTGCAGTTCGCGGCGAAACAAAAGAGTGACATGATGTCATATGCAAACGACCTATTCATTGTGCAACACTGTGAGAGGTCCTGCAAACTACACAGAGGCTGACGAGTCACGGCAATGATGTCATAGATGTACAGTATGTGTGTGCATACTTAAACACATTGTGGGGACACATTTCACGTCCCCACAAGGTTAAACTTTTGACTTAAGGGAACAGCTTGTCTGTCGGAGGGAATGAACAAGATTGACATCAGTGTCATTTCTTGTGCTGGAGTCTGGATGTGGTTACATAGCTTAGCATAAAGACTGAAAACAGTGAAACTAGCACATAGCTTTCCAAAGTTTCTAACTTGTCCATTTACATTTCTGTATATATCGGAATTCAATGAATGAGACAAACAAATCAGCTTTAGAGGTGTTGGTAGGCATATTTTCAAACATCGTCCAGACCCAGGCTAGCAGCTTCCCTCCATTTCCAGTCTTTATGCTAAGCTAAGCTAACCACGTCCTGACTCCAGCACAAGAAATGACACTGATGTCAATCTTCTCGTTCTCTCACTCTCAGAAAGTCAAGTTGCGATCAAGTTGCGAAATGGACGATTCCTTAAAAGTAAAACGTTAACCTTGTGAGGACCTGATGGGAAGGGAGTGCCCACAATGTGATCCCGCACAGATTGATACCGATCTTCTCATGTCGTCATAAGTAAGTGCGTGTTTGTGTGTCAAACCCACATGAAGAGTTTTCTCTGAGAGATGAAGAGTTCAGCAGACGAGAGGGAGCTGAAACACTGATTCACAACGACGAAGAACAGAACGCCGAACCTGAAAACACAACAATCAATACACAGATTGATACGTATACACACACATGCTTCTCACATTAAAAGGCGAAAACTGTTAGAACTCTCTTGTTGATGAAGTTGCACCAAATACTTTGTTGTACATTATGTAATGGATGAAAGCAGAGTGGAGTAGGATAGAATACCTGTTCTGAATTCCAGTTTGATCCTCCTTGATGTCAAAGAAAAGGGCTCCTATGACCAGAGCGAGGAACACGGTTACCGCTACCTAAACAGAAGTTTTGTTTTTACAATTCAGTTGTTGTACAGATTAAACAAATTACACATAACATGTTAACTGGCTGAGGTGGGAATCTTTGGGAATCAACTGCAGTTCTTGGGTTTCTGATTGAAACCCTGCTGATTTTCTCTATTTAATGAATTATGATGGTTATGATAAACTTTATTTATATAGCAGTTTTCTTAATGTTGCAAAGGCTTAGCACATGGGAATAAATACAATAAAATGAAGTCAATAAGATGAAATAAAGAGGAATAAAAACAGTTAAAAATAGATAAAGGGGGCACTGTTTTCATTCTGCCTGCGCAGTTGAACTCCAGCTTTTTTATTCGGTCATCATCACGATATTAACTTCAAAAACTGACTGAAAATGTAGTTTTATATTTGTGAACAATTCCCAGTCATAGGAGATACAGATCAAGATGTTATGTTACTGCTTCAGATGTAGCCATGTTAGCAGTCCCCCCCTGTTTCCGGGTCTTTATGCTAAGCTATAGCCTTGTATTGGATATGAGAGTTGTATTGATTTTCTCATCCAGCTCATGGCCAGAAAACCAATAAACATTTTTCAAAATATCAAACTTCTGCTGTCAAGTTGCACTTCTTTGACATTGATGTCCCAATTTTGGGAAGAATTTCCAGTCACGGACAAAAGCTGAGCAGTAGAACAAACTCTAGGCTTTAAAACATCCGTTCATAAACCGTAAAATCCGCCACACTTTTCTACACTTTCTGATGAACCTGCCGACCGTAATACTTAAAAATGTAAGTTTGATTCCCGTACAGTTGCACTTTACACTGATATAAGTCAGTATGGCCTTTTTAAGACTGAAGCCTGCTCGATGTTCATACCTGAGCTATGGAGGTCTGAGGGTTGAGCAGGAGGTTGCGGAACGTTCTCTTGAGAACCCATCTGAACTGGGTCAGGAAGCTGGTGTTGTAGGTGATGATTCTGGTGTGAGAGGGCCTGGAAGTCGGCTTCCCTTCCATTATCCTTTCTGAGAGGCAGGAGGTGACAATGGTTTCGATTTGAGTAGAGTACTATGTCACTTTGAATCTGTACTGTTACTCTAAAACTTGCACCATTGTTGGAAAGTAATATTTGCTAAAGTACTTAAGTGCAATTTTAAGGTACTTGTACTTTCTATTTTATGTAGCTTTACACTTCTACTGCACTATATGTCACGTTGACTCCCAGGGGAAATTCACAAGTTACCAGCTGTATATGAAGTGTACTCAAAGTAGCTCCAGCAGCTGAAACACTGCAGAGATTTACATTTACATTTGAATGCATCATTTCAACCATTCACATAATTTACATTACTTGAAATGGTCCATTCTGAATAATGAGTAGTTTTCTTTTGTGTACCTTAATGCTAATACTTTTGTAGTTTTACTTAAGTAGAATTTTGAATGCAGGACTTTTTTCTACACTGTGGTATTACTACTTTTACTTAAATAATAAAGTTTTTTTCGGGTACCCACCCAGCTCTGTTTGGGTCTGTTTGAAGTAGTAGCAGTTTCTGTATTCCTCCACCAGTTTTTCCTCGACCCCCAGTCTGGACTTGGATATGGATTCTAAATCAGGTTCTGGAGAGTGAGTGAGTGAGTGAGTGAGTGAGTAAACAAACAAACAAACAAACAAACAAATAAAGCCCTTCAGATTAAACAAACAGGGAAAAATAAATTCAAAGATACAAAAATACTGTGTTTATATGAGCCCTGTTGGACTATTTGAAACCAGTTTTTCCTGACATGAAATCTGACCTGAACACACACACCTGTGCCGTCATCGTCGCCACTGAGGGCGTTGGCCATCAAGTCTCCATTAATGATGTCCAGGAAGAAGTCAGCAGGGTTGTTGTGGGGCTCACAGGTGTATCCTGGGAAATGAAGTTCCAAACCGAATCACATACATCACCTTTGCATCAGGTCACGTTACACTGGATTAAAGTAAACTTCACGTTCCTACCGATGTCCGAGAAATACTCCAGCGCTCTCTGTGCCGGCCCGTGGAAAACCTGAGCGGTTCAATCAATGACAACATGAATTCATGTGTTAACAGAGTCCACTCAACAGAAAGCATGACAATAGCTCATGTGTTTTCTAGAGGCGAGAAGGAAAAGAATGAGTGATGAGAAATGAAAAGTGACAAAAAACGAAACAAAGAGATGAAAAGAGCAAACAATAAGGAGGGACGAGAAAGAGAGAGACGATAAAAGGCGGCAAAACGAGACCGAAAGAAAGAAAGAAAAAGATAAACAAAAAAAAGAAAACAAAGAGCAAGAAATAAGAAAGAGAAAGAGAAAGAGAGAGGAGCCAAGAAAAAGAGAGAAAATCAAGGAAGGAGAACAGGTAAAGACAACAGAAAGAGGTGAGAGGTAAAGAAACACAGATGAACCGCTGTATGAAAGAAGAAAGAGGATGACGACGATGAAGGGCTGAAGGATGATGAGAAAAGCTGGAAACACTGTGAACGAGCAGAGGACCTGTTTGCCGTTGACCAGCAGCGTGAGGCTGTCGAACAGGCGGTAGATGGAGTATCGAGGCTGGTGGATGGACAGGATGATGGTGCGGCCGTGGTTCGCCATCCTGACGGAGCAACGGGGACACGTTAAAGTCTCCTCAGGCGAGGACGTCACTTAAAACATCCAACAGCTGAGCTTCATCAGTCTGCTGAAGCCCGAAAACATCCGGGGAGCGTACTCATTTCCTTCACGGCTTCTTCTCCGTAACAACAGCAGCTGAGTTACAGTGAAGCGATCAGCTGTAACTCGCTGTCGTATAATGTGAACAATAAATCTAATAATCTGTTCAACACCTGGCTGCTCTGCGTCGCTCGCTAACTGCTGCTGTGTGTCCATCACTGCATTAGACTTGGTTTTAAGGGTCAGGTCGGAGAGTGTGTGTGCGTGCGTGCGTGCGTGCGTGCGCGCGCGCGCGCGCGTGCGTGCGTGTGTGTGTGCGTGTGTGTGCGTGTGCGTGTGCAGACCTTTTGAGCAGCAGCAGCACTGAGTTAGCCGTGTTGGAGTCGAGGCCCGTGGTGGGTTCGTCCAGGAAGAGGACGGGCGGGTCGATGATCAGCTCCATGCCGATGTTCGTCCTCTTCCTCTCGCCACCTGAGATTCCACGAATCAGCTGAGTGCCCACCTGCACAAACACACACAGGTGTGTTCTTGTATGCTTGTGAGGACCCTCGGTGACGTTCCCAAACCATCGTTACGCCTCGTCTTTCCTTCTTTTCATCCTTGTTTCTTTCTTCTTTGTTTGTCACTCATTTTCCTTTTTCTTGTCTTTTTTGTCCTCTTTCTTTTCAGTTATTCTTGCCTTCCTTACTTTTCCTCACCCTCTTCCTTCTTCCCTTCTGTAGCCCTCCCTCTCTTTACTTCTTTCATACAGTGTTTCCATCCTTTCTTTCGTTCTTTCTTTCTTTCTTTCTTTCCATGTTTCTGCCTTGAACCTTCCCTCCGTACCTCTTTTTTTTATAACTCTTCTTGTCGTTTACTTTTCTCTTCCTCCCTTTCTCCTCACCTTGGAGTCGGCCACACGGCCCAGGCCCAGCTCCTGGATCAGGGTGTTGACTTTTTGCTCCTTCTCCCTCTGAGAGATGGACGTCGGGAGGCGCAGCGCCGCCGAGAAGCTGAAGTTCTCTCTGACCGTCAGAGTTCCCATCACCACGTCGTCCTGAAGACAAAAACCATCGAACACAACATCAAATCAGCTGCTGATGGACGTTCTTTCATTTCAAGGACATCTTTTCATGTTAGATTTTACGTTTGGTGGTGTGACCTTTGACCTTTAATGTGTGCAGCATGTCTGAACCAGACTTGTCCTGAGGAGCCGCTCTTATTGTTCATGCCCCCCCCCCCCCCCCCCGGCAGGAAACTCTCCTGAATCAACCTGTTCTGCCAGATCCTGTCACAGACTTGGCGTCTGTAGATTTGACTTCCTGTCTGTCTCCCCGTCTGTCTCACCCACCTGCACCACATATCCAGACAGACACTTGAAGTTTGGTGGCTGAGGAGCTCCGTCGATCAGAACTTCTCCTGTCAGGCCTGTAGGGTCCTTCCTGGCTGCCAGAACATCCAGGAACCTGAACCGCAGACGACATGACGTCTGTCAAAGAAGCTCCTGTCCGTCCATCACAAAAGGTGTACGAGACACCCTCCATCATCACAACACCTAATGAAACTGCTTTATCTGTCCATGATGATGGACATGAAGACACTCACGAGGACTTGCCGCTTCCCGTCGCTCCCATGATGGCGTTCAGACCCGGCCTCATGATCCCACTGACAGACACAGGAAATATGAAGAGCGGAGAAATTCAGTATGAGTTTCTATCATTCTGTCATTTTGCATTTTTCCTCCTAAATATTTTATTTCTCAGCAGGTTGAAGGAGAAACACAGTTTTTTTAATGTGCAACTGAGGATGTAACATGTCATTCGTGGTCATATGTGACACAAATATTCAAATATGCCCCATTTTTTTTACAAGTTAAACCTGTTTTCCAAACATTTTCCCTCAAATTTGAATAAAACTCACTTTCACTGTAGTTAACACTGCGGCTCAAAGGATTCTTGTTGATACATTTGCATCCTCAAACATGAGGATTTGCTGTTTAGCCCCTGGAGAACACTGTGATGCACGCTGCCATGTAAATACGCTCCTTTACTTTATCCGTTTACCATTTCAAAGGAACAGTTTGACAGTTTGGGAAATGCGCTTAGTCGCTTTCTTGCTGAGAGTTTTACGAGCAGGTTGATCCCGCTCTCATGTTTGTGCAGTAAATACGAAGCTACAGCTAGCAGCCGTTAGCTTAGCTCAACACAAAAGCAAAGAGAGACAGAAAAACATGAAATCACTCAATGAAACCAGATAAAATGTGTTTTAAGATGCTGGTGGGAGGCAGAACTAGGCTAGCTGTTTCCCCCTGTTTGCAGTCTTTGTGCTAAGCTAAGCTAACAGTCTGCTCGTGTTGCTCATTCACCTCGGTTGTGATGTTTAAAATGGTTTGTCTGGAATGACGAGGCGCTTTCAGTTCTGCGTTCCTGTGAATCGACTGTTCGTGAACTTTCATGCCGTCACATTTTCGAGGAACTGAAAGAGATTTTTGTGGTTTTCTGAACTGAGAAAATGGTGACTGTTCAGCTTTTGGTGAAGCTGTTTCACAATAGTTTGATTCATCTCTGCGTCTTTTTGCTGACTCAGGGATTTCACCCCGTCCCCCGTCTGTCAGGTCCTTCATTCAGCAGAATTTAAGTTCACACAACACTGACTGTCAACATTTCATCCAGTGACACTGCAGTTTAAGGGTTTTTTTTTTTTTGAACTTTTTATGAAACTGTTCGGAAAGGGTTTTTTTTTTTTTTTTTAAGGCTAACAAACCGCTGGGCGACACTTCCCCCTGAGCAGCGTCTGTCAGGTCACAGGTCTGCAAACCGTGACGCTGTGGTTTGTTTTCAGCACTCTTTTCTTGTCTTTCTTTCTGTTTGCCTTGTCTTCATGGCCTGTTTTCTAAAAGCACTTCATCCACAGAAGCTGCAGTGCTTAGCTTCTCCAAAGAAAAGGTAAAACTGTTCTATGCTCACTCATAAACGATTGTAAAGCACACGGGACAAAAAGCAAGCTGCCAGGACAGTCGACCGGCATCGCTCTCACACCAGCAGATAGTGAGAACAGTAAATTCCTTCTGTAAAACTTTCTGTACAAGCTGCTCAGCCTGAACCAGCCTTCAACTTTGAGTCCGACTGGTCAATGATTACACACACTGAACAATAAAATACCAACACACACGCTGCACTTTGAACAATTGCATTTTTCATAACATGCATCCATAATCAAAGACTCTTTTTCCTAAGAAAGCATAATCAGAGACCTTGAAGGTTTGTAATCACATGCTGGCGACTCAGAGACGGACAGACAGACAGACAGACAGACAGACAGGCAGAACACACTTTAATCTGAGTTCTAATAGTCTTGAAGGAAACGGTTCACTTCGACCTGATGATGGCACGATTAAAAGTTAAATGATCACCAATCAAACTTTCATGGCAACTCATCCAATAATAGTTGAGTTATTTCATTCAAAACCACACATGAATGACGTAAATGTTGAGATATTTCCCAGGATAAGATATTTTTCGATCTTCACCACTATCGAGGCAACAATCCAAAGTTTTACCTGATTTCTTCAGGCCGACACGTTTCTCTGGATTTAACAGCCTGAACTTTCTCACTGAGTCAACTTTCAAAGGTCTGGAGGCAGTTTGGAGGCATCCTGCCACTGAGTCTGTTTGTTGGCTTAAGCCGGGAGTCATTGTTTTCTAACAAGCGTGTGTGTGTCGCAGACGCAAAGTGGGAACCCGAGTTTCTCCACAAAGCAAACTTCCTTCCTTCGCCTCCCAATGTGTGTGTGTGTGTGTGTGTGTGTGTGTGTGTGTGTGTGTGTGTTTGATCCGAGTGGGCCTTGATCGTGTCACGTTTGCCTCCCCGGTGGGCTCGTGTCGGCACGTAGACAAACAAACACACAATAAGCGCACATGCAGAGCGTTCAGCCTCAGTTCACCGAACTCAGCTCAAACTTTCAGTCCTCAGAGGCTGAAGGCGTCTTTGTGTTTGGGTTTCGCCAAACGTGAGGTGATGAAATTTCAATGGAATCAGAAGCACAGGTGGGTCAACTTGTGGGGTGAAGTAAATCCAAGCAAATTTGCTCTGTTGAGTTCAACTGTGGTGAACTTTGACACTTAAATTCACACCACTGACCAATAGCAAGCTACCTTCTGACCTTTGGAAGAGCTACAGACCAATCAAACTGGAGGAAGCTGTTGTAGCTTCTTAGCTGTGTTTCACACATACAGTTTTATTTTACCTCCTATGTCAGAGTAGAAGCTGCCCCAAAGGGAATATTTTACCCTTATGATCCAGGAGTCGATAGTATAGATATGTGCTTTAAATTAACTGTGTACTTATTGTCCCATTAGCGACAGAGCTAACAAGCTCGCTAAAGGTATGGTTACACCAGAAAGCAGAAAACCAAAATTCATACGTGTATCTACGCAAAATATTTTGTGAGCTAACTGTTTGCATGCTTGCCAGCTGCAGAGATGGACAGACACTGTGACACTGGTTCTCTATTGGCTAAAGCTCAGACTCTTAACAGGTACAACCTTTTATTATATTAAAGTCTGTAGCCTGCATGAATTATGGTTGATGTAGTTTTTTTTTTTTTTTTTAACTGGTGAGGGACATAAATATAGGGAGCCCACATCCACGTGACCACGCCCACCTCCATCCCAAATTTCACCTTTCCTCACCTGCTCAGCCAACATTAACTCTTGTCTAATTATGTAGAACATTAGGACTGCTATGATTGTTCTGTGGCCGTAGTGGTCTTTAAAATAAGCTTTTCACAAGGAAGTAAGTCGCCATGAATCATCACATTCCACTGCTAAAAACTGCTGATGTAGTCAGTAACAAGTGTGTTTTAGTCCACTCAGTTCACTCTGGAAATCTTCTGATTCTCAACCCAAACAGACCAGATTGGCGTCTCTCCTCAGACTTGCTCAGTTCAGTGTCTGGTTCAACATGAAGCACTGTGTGATATGAGGACTTGTCCACGCACCAAAGCACATAGCTTATGTTAAAAAGCTGTTCAGGGACTGGTTTCACTGCACCGCGTGGTGGTTTTAGAAACTTCAGTGTACTCACTTGAGGTCATTGAGGATTTCTTTGGTGGTCTTCTTCTTCCCGATCAGGCAGCCTCCTCCCAGTGTCACCTTGTAATGGATGTTGTGGAAGCTGACGGTGGCGCCCTGCTGGCCCGGACCTGCTAACTGAAAACAGCGAATTCAGCCCGAAACACTTTGCGCAGAAGTCACACTGACATGTTTCCAAAATGTGTGATATTAGCATCAGGAAAGGAAGGAAGCGAGGAAGGAAGGAAGGAGGGAAGGAAGGTACCTGGTGTTTTGAGGCTCCATTCAGCCCGAGCTCCATCATCCCTTGGTCGTCTGACATCCTCGACCTCTTTCCTCCTGAATGCAAAGCACTGAGGAAACACTTGAGTTAACACCTCTGACAGAAAGCTTTAGTCCGGCCCACTTTCAGAGCCAGCTCAGCTTTGTCACCAGATAAGTCTGAGGGGTCGCGAGATAAATGGAAAAGGAAAGAAAACAAAGCTCTGACACCCAAATTTTGATGATATATCTCAAAATCAGTCATTTAAGTGAATCCATTCGAGAGGTTTAGAGGGGAAATGTCTCTTTGGTGGAACTGCTGACTTACAGAAATCTGATAAAGTAAAAGCATAGAACACCATGAACTGGAAATATTCAAATAAAAAAAAACTCAAAATGTACATCACAGTATGCAGTAAATGTACTTAGTTACTTTCCATCGCTGGTGACATCTGGCCTTTGACCAGCTCACTGCTCAGTTTCCTGCGTTTGTTTAGCTGATGCTGGTTCTCAACCGGAACCGGTTCTCGATACCCCAATATTTAAACAGTGTTCGTTTTGTTTAGGTTTCCTTAGTCAAAGAAAAAGAAAATCCACTAATCCTCTGATGTTAACATAACGTTGGATATTTACCTGCTGTAAAGACTGCAAAGCTGGAATACAAATAAACTTGTTTGTAGAGTTTTAAAAATACAGCATTCCTGGAAATTAAGGCCGTTCCAAACTCTCACTTCACGTTATAAAAGTAAAACTGTCGTCGTCCTTCTCTGTGAAATGAAGCCACGCTCAGCACCGTTTCTCCCTTCATGTGAAAGATAACTGGAGTTTACTGTTGTTGTTTTGGGAGGCACAGCTGTCAGGAAAACATGCCGGTATCGATGAAATCAGGTGCGCGATTCCAATAGATCAGAACATTTGGAACCAGTTCTCAACTGGAAATGGTTCTTGATTCCCATCTCTAGACAGACGCAGCCAAAGTCAAGTTTCACTACCCATTTCAGTCCTACAAACAAAATGATTCAGCCAAAAAGGCTCTTACCTCACTCTGCTTGGACCTGATACAGACTCATTTCAGCCACAGCAGCACAGACCTCAGATTAATCATCATACAAAGATTACAACAACAGCCCTTTAAGGTTTACGGCTCACCTGCTGAAGCCACAAAGTCCCTGTGAGAGCAGCTGCTGACGGACATCCAAAGGACGCTGACTGCAGGATCAATGAGGGGCAGCAGGCTGTTGCTTTATGGCTGAAGGCTCGATAAGAGAAGCAGGGAGAAGGCCAGTCGAGTTTGTGTGACTCCCTCTCTCCTATAGGCATGGGAAGATGTATTTAAATCCTTCAGTAAACTTCAGTAAAGGTAGTAATACCTCAATGTAAATGCAGTCTGTTACAAGTGGTGCATTCAGAGCTGTGTTGAAGGACATGCAGATTATCAGCAAAAAGTTCTTCAAGCAACAAAAATAATTGAACCTGTTATGCAAAAAGCAGTGAAGGCAGCCCAGCATCAGTGTCACATCAGTATACGACTGGAGTACTATTACTGCAAACGGTGCTTCAGTGAGTGGAGGCTCATGAGGAATCTGTGTTCAGTTTTGGTTTGTTGAATTTGTCACAGAGCATCATGTTCGACACTGGCGACATGTAAGAACTTAAGATTATTTTAGAAAACTTACCCTGAATGAGGAAACACCGCGTCACGCCAGCTCGCCTCCTCTCTGGAGTCTCCTCCGGATCAATCAGACTAATCAGACAATCAGAAAACAGCTGCTGCTGATGATGATGATGACGACTTCAGCCTGACACACATCAAAGAAGCACAACAGCATGATTTCCAGCTGAAATCACATTAATTGTCCTTTTTGCATTCAAACACAACATCAACATTCTTTGTTTTCTTCTTAAGACTTTTGTCCATTTCATGCAGATTTTACTGGCTTTGATTGGCTGGAAATACATACAAATAATACATATACACACCCTGGACTCCTCATCCACAGGGATCCACATAAATACATAACACCAATCCATGATCTCCCCCTGCTGGTGACTGGTCGTAACTACAGCAGCTCTGACAAAACATCTAACAGCTGTACTTCTGTTGAAGGCCTGTTCATTTCTGAACTTTGATATTTGTTTTAATGATACGCACAGAGGACACCTTTAAACAATCTGTCAACTCCACAAAATCAGAACCAAACTCTGCTGCTGTCCTGGAACCAGCTGACCATCAGATCCACATGAAGCCATGAAGACCAGAGACCCCCACAGAGTCAGACCCTGACCTCTGGACACCAGACACAATAGCATGATGTCTCATGTCTCAGCAGAGCTGGACAACAGCTTTACAGTTTAACTGCCCGACAGTGAACACAATAATGATGCCCGGCTAGCATTAGCTATTAGCTCAAAGGCTACCGCCGAGGCTTGCGTGGACTGGGTCATCAGAACAGGAAGCGTGGCAGCAGAACGTGAACCAGACGCTCAAGACAGAAGCTAATCACATCAAACAGACATGAAACCAAAGAAACAGCTGGTGTGAGCATTTAATACGAGATGCAAAGTCTTGAAAACTGTCTACAGAATTGTCTCTAAAGGTTTCCCCTTTTCTGGGCTGGTGGTGTCTGATGTTTGCCTTTCTGATCAGACGCACAGCGTCAGGTGTGCAGACGTGAACAGTTCCCTGAAGCAGTCATTAAACCTCTTTTACAAAAGTCTAATCCAGGCGCATCAGTAATGATAATGATAATGATAACTGCAGGCCATATCGAACCTTTCTTCAGGAGACATCAGTGAAAAGGTGAAATCTTTATTTTTTCATGAACTGTATTTTCACTCGATGCCCGTCGAGCCTCGTGCGCTCTCTGAGCTCCTGTTTCATCTGCAGTGTTTCAGGCTGGAGGGTTAGCGTCAGCTGCCTTCTGCCTTCTTATCATTCAGCCTCGGATGAAGTTTCGTCCCTGCTGCTTGGTATCGTGACAAACTGAGAGAAGACAGGATGAAGAAACCTGAAGCTTGTTCCTCCATCAAACTCTGTCCTGTCAGTGCAACGTCCTCTTATTCATCATCAAATAATAAACGACAAGTTTTATAGAAAGGTTTCTCACAGGAAATACCATCATTTACCTACCCCCCCCCCCCCCCCCCCCACACACACACACACACACACACCCACACACCCCCACACACCCACACACACACATTTTGTGAAGGTCAGCAAACACACAGTTGGTCACAAGGTTTTCTGGGTCAAGTTCTTGTGTGTCAATATGTCGACGGGTGTTTTGTGTCACTGACCTACACTGAGTGTTAATGTGTGTGTGTGTGTGTGTGTGTGTGTGTGTGTGTGTGGTTGCACCTTCGGCATCATCGTATGATCATGTGAAGGAATTGGAGGAAGTTTCTTTATTTACTCACCTGACGCCTGAACGCCTCGTCACTCAGTGGGAAGGCGGAGAAATCCTGTCACATTATTGGACGTCGGAGAGGGAAACCAGCTGTCAATCAAACAGGAGACACTTTCCACATCAGGACTGTGTGACGATGTGTGGCACATGTTCGTGTATACTTTGTGGTCAGAGTATTGCAGTATTTCAGGAGCATGAGCAGTGAATTCTGTCTGTCTGTGTAAATGAACAGTGTGTCCCTGACCATCAAAGAGTGTGTGTGTGTGTGTGTGTGTGTGTGTGTGTGTGTGTGTGTGTGTGTGTGTGTGTGATCACACCACATGTTCCAAATGATGTTAACACAGTAGTGGAGAGTACATTTACTCAAGTACTCCAGTGCAACTTTGATGTACTTTCCATTTCATGCCAGTTCAAACTTCTACTTCACCACATTTCAGTGAAACATTGTCCTTTTTTACTGCACTCTGTCTGTTTTATAACTGTGGTTTCTAATAATAACACAAAATATAATAAACAAATACGAGTAAAGATAGAACTTTAAGTTAAACTACGACATAAAAACTAGAGAAACAATAACAGACGATCAACAAGCTGCAGTGTTACTGTGGTTTTTATTTCTGTGCGTCGTGTTTGCCGTCGTCTCCCTTCATGACTTCAGACTCAGTTTAATCTTCATCACTGTGTGTTGTCATGTGGTTCACCTCTCAGGTGCAGAAGGATCACTGTGTGAAAGCCTCCTCTGATTACACTAATTTACATTTAATGTCATCATTATTTTCACACGAGTCAAAGTTTGAGGTCAAAGTTGACCTGACGGCACCATGTGACCACGGTGGCGGTGGTGGGTCACACACTGCTGACTGCAGAATCAACGCTAGGGCCAACACTGCTGAGGGTCATCCTGAGGGTCATCCTGAGGGTCGACCCGAGGGTTGGGGCTGGATTCAGGTTGATAACAGATCATTTTGAGTTTGAAAAGGTCTGAAAAGTTTGTGTCCTTCAGGTCCAACTCGTCCTGCTGGCGACGTTTTTCTACGCCCATCTCCCGCTCGAAGCGAAGGTCCTGCTCATGCTGTAGACGGCGGTGGAGGTCTGATGTTTTCCCCACGCTCCGAAAGGCACGACGACGATCGTGGCGTTGTCCTCTGAGCCGTACTGCAGCGCCTTAAAGACACACACATTACTGTTGCTATCTTACAGCTCCTCAGTTTCCTCTCAACAACGACGAGGGCGAGATAATCCCACCAGGGGGTTCTGAGTGTCGGGTACCTGCTGGGCGATGACATCAGCAGCCTCCGTGGGGTCTTGGCACTGGCTGATGACATCACAGATCTCCTGGTCACTCAGCAGGAAGTTGATGCCGTCGGTGGTCAGAGCCAGGAAGGAGTCGCTGGCGTGCTGGACCTGCAGAGACGGACAGTCAGAAGCTCCTGCGTTTTTAAGGTGGATTCATGTTTTTCTGACTTCTTATTGCAGTTTGCATCAGCAGTTATTGGTTCCAGGTTGGTTTCATTTTGTAGTTTTGTTACACTTTGATCAATACAAATATTTCCTAAAAACACGTTGAAAAGTGACGTTAACCTCATAATCCAATCAGCTTTCAAGACCTGTCAAAGAGTAAGACGTTTTAAAACAATTAAAAACTCAGATTATTGGATTTTAGACTCAGTGGGACGTTCAGGGACCTGCAGACGCCTCAATGTAAAAAGGCTGAAGGTCAAAGGTCAGGTGACACTGAAGAGGGACTCACAGTGAGCCGCTGCGTGTCCGGCTCAGCGATGACGCCGCTGGTCTTCAGGTGGAAGTCTCCGATGCTGCGAGTCATGGCGAGCCGGCCGTTCACGTTAGCCTGGCCGACGCTGTTCCACGTGACGAAGCCGCCGGAGCTCTGGATCCTGAACACACACACAACGAGTCAGCGTGGCCGCACTGACGGCGGGTTTTACACATTTAGACGACTGCAGCTTTAAGATGAATCAGTGTCAGGCCGGGACCGTTGAGGACTTTGACTTAATGCGTCTGTGGGTCTCAGAAACTCAACACTGAAGCGCTGACATGTGATTGGATGATCTCCAGAGTTAAACATAGCCTCGCTCGGCTGTTACATAACTCCAGCTGCTCCGAGCTGAAGGGAAACCCGTCAGCCTGCAGGTTACTTCATCTGCAGGAGGAACCGGACCTCATGTACGCACAGGGTCCCTGACAAGACACCGACCGTCTCCCAGCTGCAACATACCAGCGGCGGCTATTTCCAACCCGACCGGCTGCAGAAACCTGAACCCTGCTGCCTGCACCTGAGCCACATTTGGACTTTATGTTTGACCACATCCATAAAACTCTGTCTTTACAGGTGAAATATAACGAGTGTCCCTCTCCCTGTCCCTCTCCCTGTCCCTTTCCCTGTCCCTCTCCGTGTCTCCATCTGTCTTCCCTGCCGTCGTCTTTGATTAAAGTGAGCAAACTCACTTCAGACACTTTCAGAGTCTCCACACGCTGCAGTAACAGTACTATGAATCATGTATGCTGATAATACTATTACAGTAGTAGTAGTAGTAGTAGTAGTAGTATGAGTGAGTACCGGTGTCTCTCGTCCTTGCGGTCGGGTGTGTGGTCTTTGCTCAGTTTCTGGGCTCGTCCCTTCCTGCACAGCATCGCCCTGCTGTCTCCAACGCTGCCCACCACCAGCTCCACCCCGTCCCGAAGCAGAGCAACCGTGGCGGTGGTGCCAGCTGTCAGGAAGGGTGCTGGGAAGGATGGACACGCAGTACTTAGTACTTTTTAAGTACATTTTACTAGCTCTTAGTATGTACTTTCTGTGTTATGTGATGTTTTTCTGCCTCTTTTAAAAGTAGGAGTTCAGGACGCAGTAAATACAGGATGTACTCATGAGAGGTACTGCGTACTGATTACACTCCGTCTGTACTTCTGTGTGTGTGTGTGTGTGTGTGTGTGTGTGTGTGTGTGTGAGTCTCACCGTGGTTGAAGTAGCTGAGGTGTGTGTGTAGAGCCTTGTCAGCATCTAAAAAGGCTTTCTTTAAAACCGTCTCCAGATCGTCGTCCTGCTCCAAAGCGTCTCTGCACAAAACATCCAATGAGAGCGTCAGAAACAGCCGCGACGGTACGAACGCTCCGTCAGTGCAGCGTCATAAACACCTGACCACACCTGATGAACGTCTCCATGAAGGTGTAGCAGTAGTCGGCGGCGTGCGGGCCGCCGTGGCCGTCGAACACGGCGAAGTACAGCAGGTTGTCGTGAATACGGCCGATGCGGAGGCGGTCCTCGTTCTGCTTCCTGAGACCCAAAACCGACGCGCTGCCGACCCGGGACAGACTGACCTGAGAGTTCATTCATTCATTCATTCATTCATTCATTCATCTGGTTATTCATGAATTTATCTGACCATGGAGCCAAATTCATCCAACTCCTTTTATCCATCATTCAAATTCATCCCTTCATCCATTCACCCTGTCATGCGCTGACTCTTCCGTCCTTCCGTCACTTACCTGTGGGATGGGTTTTCCGTATCTGATGCTGGAGGGCAGCAGGATCGGCTCCTCTATCCTGTTGTCCCAGATTCCGAATGAGTCCCAGGCGACCGGCCGGCCGCTGTCCGGGCGGACCGCGCCGCTGGCCAGCCGCACGCCGACCGACGGCCCGTCCACCTGCGGGCAGCGGTTCACACCGTCAGGCAGGTGTTTTCTGACCTTTGATTTCGCGGTAGCATCAGGAGTGCACTCACCTGTCCGGACGCTGTGGAGGTTTCTGATGAGGAGCGCGCCACGAGGAAGGTCTGTCTGAGGGTGGAGCGAGCACAACGCAGCAGAACAGCGGACGACATGACGGAGCGTCTTGAACAGGTGAGGAGAAACACCTGACCGGGCTGCAGCTCTCTGAAACACACGGAGTCTCCATGAGGGGAAGTGAAAACTAACGTGTTAACACACTTTGTTACAGGTGAAGCTTCATCTCATTCCTCAGTTTTTACCTGTTTCCAAGCTTCTGTGTGACGTTCTGTCAGGTGCGTCATAATCAATAACAAAAACACTGATCACCTCAGCTGCTCTGACGTGTGTGTGTGTGTGTGTGTGTGTGTGTGTGTGTGTGTGTGTGTGTGTGGATTCAGTGTGTGATGACCTTTACATGGCGGCCAGAACAGCATGTTCACACTGAAGCTCGTGAGAGTTGACAAACACAACAAAGCACCACACACACACACACACACACACACACACACACACACGCACGCACGCACGCACGCACGCACGCGCACACGCACACGCACACGCACACACACACGCTCTTTCTGGACCTGATTTTAATCACACTGACAATCATCAAAGTACTGTTGGATGGAATGAAGCCAAAACTTCAAATACATGTTATTCAGACCGGAAAAATACTGCAAAACATAAATATTCTGAAAACATTAAAATTTCTTTCTAAGTTTCTTCACCTCATTATAAAATACAAGTACATTTACTCAAGTTCTGTACTTGCAGACAAGTCTGAGGTACTTGTCTATTTATAGTGTCTATTTATACTACTTTTACAGTTCAGAGGGAATCACTGTACTTCTGTAGTACTTCTGACTCCGCGTAGTTTTACTCCAGAATGCATCCTGTTGTATCAGGTCATCAAATGTTTTCTATGTCAAATAAATTAAAGCAAAACTAAGAAAACAGGAAATAAAACAGTTTCAATCAGCTGCAGCTCAGCGAACAGTAAAACATGATGACACCTGAACGCATCATTGCTAATAATCCAGGAGAGAATCAGAAAATATTTAAAATTCATTTTTAGCAACATGAGCGTTTGAACCTGAACTCTTTTTGACTGACTGTTGTCAGAACCTGCTGTTTTATCCTTTAAACACCTGAAAGACTGAACGGAAACTCCTGGTGAGTCTGTCATTAACTGGTCAACAGGACAGTGACGTCACGTGACGGCTGAACAAACTCACCTTTTCAGGTGTCTTTTGGGTGATTTTCCCGCCGGTGCTGTTTCCGTCGGCTGTCTCGAACCGTCAGTCGCCCGCTCCGGCTCTTAAGGTGCAGGGGAGTGGGCTCCTGTCAGCCCAGCCTCCAATCAGCATCCGAGAAGTCCTGACGTCATCACCGAAAACGCGTGTGACTGTTTTTGGCGCCAAGCCAGGTGTGAGGAGGGAGTGTGTGAGCGCGTGGGTCTGTTTCTCCTCATGTTTGTTTGTTTCTGGAGGTTTTTTCTGTTTTCTGCTGCTTTGATTCAACTCCTCCACAGTTCAGAGGTCACGCTCAACTTTTACTCATTTCTAACTTTTATTTTAGCTAATTTACAGAATTCAAGTGATTTTACAACAACTGTCAAATTATGGCAGCAGCATTACAACTTTTAGAATTATAACTAACGTTTAACGATTAAAAATAAAGAGGCTCATCAGCTCATAATTACTTCATAATTATCAATATGTGCAATAATTCAATAGTGAATTGGTTTATATGTATATTTACACTGCGTATTTGTACTGCATTACTAGTAGTATTATATTATTACTTTTGTTACTAATATTAATAAACACTTTTTATTACTATCTCTATAATTAAATATCATTATTATTATTGTTAGTGATTTTATTATTGGTATTGTTACAGTATTAGTATTAGCAGTAGTAGTACTGTAGTATTCTAGGAGGATATGTGAAGACGTCACTGCAGAAAAATTCAATGAAAATAAAACAGATGATGCCTTCAGGTTCTCTGTCATGTTTTCCTGCTACACTTCTGTAACAATGAGCCATTTTTAATTAACGTCTTTTCTTGTTTTTATTATAAAAAGTCTGCAGTGAAAAAGGTCTTGAGTGATTTTAAGCTTTTAGCCTTTAGGTGGCAGCAAAGCCTCGTGACTAAAAATACTTTCAGTGTCTTTACTGGTGTTATGTAATAAAGAGCAACACAGTACAGCCTGTCCCTCCAGCTGTTTAAAGGTACCAGTACTGTACTGAAGGACAAATCTGAGGTACTTGTACTCTTTTCTTTTCATGCCACTTTCTACTTGGGACATATTGTACTTTTCATGTTCAAATATTGCCCGTGTACACACTGAGAAAATAAAAGTACAAATATTTTTAATTACACTTTGGTAGTTTTGTACGTCATTAAAACTTTTGACTCTTATTCACAAACAGCAATTAAAACTTTCACTTGTCAAATGTCATCATGAGTAACAGCATTATACGTGTTCATCCTTCTTTTTCTTCTTTGGTCCTTTTCTTTGTTTCATTTCTGTTGTTTCACCGGTTTTGATGTTGGTCTGTTCTTTTCTGGTTTTTATACCCTTGTTCTGTTTGGTGTTGTGAAGTGATAAACACGTATTTCTGTAGTTTTTGTAGGTTTTACTTTATGACTTAAGAGTAGAGAAAGTTCCACATGAAATCTGTTCTGATTTGTTCTGAAAAAACTGAGCTGATAACTGTGACGGCAGTTAAACGCCTAAAAACGGGTGCAAAGATTCACCTTTAACCCCCAGAGCCTAAAATCTATCACCTTAAACTAGCCAACCAATCAGAGGGCTGGGAGGGAAACCGCATGACTCACCTTGGACAGGTGCACGCTCCTCTTCAGCTCTGTTCTCAGTCCTTTGTGTCCACGCAGCATTTCCACCTCCAGGCCGAGTCTCCTGCTCTCTGATTGGTCAATGGCAGGTGCAGCGAGAACAAAGCTTTTCTCTCAACATATTTCTGTTTCTTTTTCAAAAACTCATCAAATGTTTTCACTTCAGTTATGGAGAAATTGTTTGCTGTCTGAATGTCTTTCACACACACGGGGAAACATCTGTATGCTGACGAGGAAGCAGCTTTCATGCAGTTTGCAGTGAGAATGAAATATCAGATTTTTGACTAAAAATGGAAAGAAATGTGTGATAAACTAACAAGTCCTGCACAGAGTATTTCACATTTTATGTCTAATTCATAAACTTTAAAATAACTTGAGGAAGACTTTGGTAAAGCACCATGATGGAGTTCGTCTGTGTCCCTCAGTGTCTCCGAGCTGAATAAAACATGGAGCACACTCGCTTGTTAACATGAGCGTGACTTTAATGTTTCTGAATAATTCAGAGGAGCAAGCCGGAGCTCCATCAACAACACGACTCCACTGCAGGAGGAGCTGAGGAGGAGCAGGAAACAGAAGGAGAGCGAGCTGAGGAGGGCGAGGAGAGAGGAAGAGAGTCAGAGGGAAAGATGGACAAGAAGACAGAGACATGATGGACTGAGACACGAGATGATGAAGACAGAGGAGACGAAGATGATGAGCCTTTGAATATATCAATGAAAGTTTAAGTTCATGTTTTCAGATAATGAGAAAACCTGCCGGTGTGTCGCCCCCTGCATTACATCATGAAGGAAAGGACTGGAAACGACAGGAAAGGATGGATAAGGAAAGGCAACAGCATGGAAAGGAAAGGAAAGGGAAAAAGAAGAAAGGAAAGGAAAGGAAAGGAAAGGAAAGGAAAGGAAAGGAAAGGAAGGGAAAAGCGAGGAAAGGGAAGGAGGAAAGGAAAAATAAATGGAAAGGAAAGCAAAGCAAAGAGGAAGAAAGGCAAGGAAATGAAAGGATAGGAAAAGATTGGAAAGAAAATGGAAAGGAGGAAAGGAAAGGAAAAGACTTTAAGGATAGGAAAAGGAGGAAAGGAAAGGAAAGGAAAGGAAAGGAAAGGAAAGGAAAGAAAGGAAAGGGGATGGAGGTATAGTGACTTTCCATCTTACACATTTACAGAAAACAAATAAACACACTCTCTCTCTCTAACACACACACACACACACACACACACACACACTCACACTCTCATACACACACGCACGCACGCACACACGCACGCACGCACGCACGCACGCACGCAAACACACACACACACACACACACACACACACACACACACACTCGAGTGGTCTCGACTCGTCCTGAAGAAAGCGG
The DNA here is from genome assembly GCF_051107435.1 of Chaetodon auriga. NCBI lineage: Eukaryota > Metazoa > Chordata > Actinopteri > Chaetodontiformes > Chaetodontidae > Chaetodon > Chaetodon auriga. The sequence goes on from NC_135097.1 coordinate 1,939,069, forward strand.
ATGAAATATTTAGCAGCAGTGAAGAACTGAGAGCTGCTGTCGTCTCCGCTCCACCTCAAAAACTGGAAGTACACAGAAAACTGAAGTATTACTGCCTGTCACACCACCGGCTGAAAGTACTGCTGGACACAAATGACTGTGATGTGTACTATAATACTGCTGCTGTGATACTAATACTGCAACATATTAACATAAGGAGCAGTATTAGCAGCACAGTTAGCATAACGAAAAAAAATCAGCGAGAATCGAACACAGTGGAAACCTCGTAGCTCCCACCTGGTAAATTTAATACTCTTTACTTATACTGGAGGGAATAAACACTCCTCTGGTGTTGACAAACATCTCACAAACAATCCTGTCAGACCCTTCAAAAAACATGAAGAATGAAGTAAAAATCAGACAAAAAATAAAACAAACGTCACCGTTAAAATGTGATGACTTGTGTTACTTCGCCCACATTGAGCTGGTTTAGCTTGTGCAGTTTTACTCTATTTGTGGTCAAAAACTAAATGAAAACGTATTCGTGAGTGACGGCGTGTTGAAATGAATGCAGGCGTGTTAGCAAACACAGGTGTAACACGAGTGTAAGTGTCCTGTCTGCATACAGTTGGGTTTTAAAGTCAGAGACTAGTCAGCCACAGCAGGCGCCTTCCTGCAGCATCCCAGAATCCCTCCTCTCCTCTTCCTCCTGTTCTTCATCTTGTACCCTCTGAGGCTGCTGCTGGAGCAGATGGACTTCCTCAGAGTGGTGATGTGTTTCTCCTGCTCACGAATCTTTGACTCCAGGTGGGACTGGATGGCCATGCCAAGGCACTCCAGGTCCACCGAGGCGCCGTACACCTCCCACGTCATTCCCTGTTTGTCCCACGCCACCTCCCGTGGCTTCACCGTTTCTTTCCTTTCCTCTTCCTCCTTGTTTTGCCCCCTTGCTACTTTATATTCTCCTTCCTCCTCCTCTTCCTCCTCGTCCTCCCAGATGCTCTCAACACTTATGTCTCTGTCCCGGATTTGTCCGAGCTGTAGGTCTGAACCAAGGACGGGGCTGTGCTGGAAGCTGTATGTACGCAGACAGGCGGGGAGGGAACTGGCCTTGTCAGTCACAACGGAGGGAGGCACGGACTGGCTGCGCAGCTCGATGTCGATCTTGCAGATATGCTGGGGGGGCGACTGGCCGTCAGGGACGCAGCACGGTGAAGGGAACGTCGGCACGGTCAAACTACCTGACTGACAGCTGGTAGAGCCAATCGGAGAGCAGTTGGGGGGTCCCCCGTGCAGGTTGGAGCCTGTGGAAGACGAGCGTTCGACCACTTCCACCTGCACTTGGATGCCCACCTCTCTCCGCTCCGCTCCCTGCAGACAGCGCCAGTCACTGGGGTCGGTCATGGTCGCTGTCTCCCTGACTGTCTTGGAGCTCGCAAAATGAGTGGAAGGCTGAGGAAGAGGATGAAGGGGAGACAAAGGAGAGAGAGAACAAGCACTTTGATCTTTCTGTTTAACCCTCTCCTGCTTCTTCTCTTCCTGTTGGAGGTTGCTGCCAGCAGTGATGGCATTTGCGTCTCCCAGGTGACTCGGTTTGTTCAGTGCCTTGTCAGTCACATCTGCCCCTCGCACGGCCTCCTGGGATACCACCATTCCTCCTGCAGCTGCCATTTTGGTCTCTGGTGGTTTTGGATGTTCTGCCTCATCGGCAGCTCCTGTTTGTGCCGGTGCCTTAGTTATAGAATCAAAGATAAGACCCCGAGTAAGACTGGTATTATGGGGTGTTCTGCTGGTGTTAGTTTCCACAGCAACAGATCCAACTGCTGCAGGTTCTGGTGTCGATCCTCCCCTTGTTTTCAATACAACAATGGTTCTGGTTTTGGGGCTGGAGGTGGCCAGAGGAGCCAGCAGGCCAGAACCTGCAACCAGGAAAGGAATGTTAGCAATAGACTGACTTATTCTACTTCCTGTAGACTTTATTTTTTCTTTTCTGTAATTTTCTCTTTAACTGTTGAAAGTTTTGTGATAAATACAAGAGAAACTGAAATATTGCGGGCTGGATTCAAGCTGGTTTTATACTCATTTGACCCATCCTTGATAGCATTTTTCTTTTACATACAAAATAATCTTACATTAAGGTCCACATACAATTTTTTCCTGGAACCTTAACAGCAGATGACTTTCATACCATGAAATGTGGATCCATAAAAGTCGACCCTCAGCTAGATTATTTTGTCAAATTTATACCCTCTTGGTACTATGATACCATAACTAATTAATTGATTAACTGATTAAACTCTGTGAATATAATTACCTGGAGCAGCACCAGGACTCCTCTGGACCTCCCTGTTTGGTACAGCTGGAACAGAGCCAAGTCTTTTACCAGGACCAGACCCAGGACTCCTACTTGCTGAACTTGGTCGAGGAGAGAGTGTCAAGGAGGAAGACAACTCTGCCAGAGTTGATTTTGCATTAGACCAAACTGGTCCAGGCTTTGAAGAATCTAAAGCAGTGTTAGCATCTGGACCGGGTTTATCACTGGAGCTCATGGACTTAAGGTTGTCATCTTTAGACCCAGACAGGCGAGTTCTCAAGGATGATGGAGAGACAGACCCATCAAGGCCTATCTGATAGCCAGAGGCCACCAGAGATGGTTTAGAAGTTGAATGGGTCTGGCCAGGTTTGGAACTGGTAGGGACATCAGAATTATAGCTGAGATTCAACTTGGAGCCCGTATTAAAACTCGTGTCCAGGTCCAATGATCCCACCCCAGATTTAGAATAGTCATCCATCTTCAAATCTGGACTGGTTTTGCTTGCTTTGATTTCAGCTGCAGTTTTAGAATCAAGGCTATCTCTAGAACCCATCCCAGACTTACAAGTGGGACTGGCTTTGGAATTGGAGCCAGTTTTCGAGTCTAAGCTGTCCTTTGATCCCCAACTGGTTTTGGAAGCAGAACCGCTTTTAGAATCCAGACTATCTTTGGACCCCATTGTGGTTTTAGGGTTGGGGCTAGCTTTGGAATCAGAGACAGTTTTTGAATCCAGACTGTCCTTTGTCACAGTTGTAGCTTGAGAATTGGATTTGGAACTGGTTTTGGATCCAGAACCAACACTTGAATCTTTACTATCAAGATTCACCTTGGACCCTGATGCATTGCTGTTTCTGGTGTCAGAAGCTTTCCTCTGTGTGGATGGTTTGGGACTTAGAGAACTGGGTTGAGGGGTCTTAGTACTCAGCTGTACCATTTCAGCCCTCTGATTTTGCAGTTTTGGTCCGACAGAGGGTATCTCAGAACTGTGAGTTCTTGAGTTATGCTTGGTCTGCTCATTTGACTTTGAGCTAGCTGGGTCTGGTTTTTGAGTTCTGGCTGTCATTGTTGGGGTTTGATTGGGCAGTTTTGGACTGACAACATTTGAATCTCCTTTCCGATTCTGCACTCTTGGACTTACAGGAAGATTAAGTGTTTTTGGTGACTGTGTCTCGAGGCTAATTTCTTTTCCACCATCTTCTTTCCTGTTTGTTTGCATTTTCAGGCCAAATGTTACTTTATTTGTAGTCTTTGTTGTCGGCTCAGTTGTCAGTGCAATATGTGGTTTGGAGTTGGACACGCTTGCAGATTCTGCTCTCGGTACTTGTGTTTTGACTCTTTCGGTTGTTCTGGGGCTGCTAGCGATCATCGTTTGTTCCATCCGGTGAGGTTTAGGACTTGTGGCCGTGTTGCTGTGAGTATGCGTCTTGGGGCTGAGTGTAGGATTATGTTTAGGGTTTGGGGATTTCAGCCTTTGCTCTCCTCGGCTGTGTGACGATGCCTCAGTTGTTGGCGAGCGAGACAAAGCTGGAATTTTGCTTTTTTGCCGAGACGAATCATCTCTGTCTCCGAGTGACATCACAGTGGTTGTCAGGGAGCTTGATGACTTGCCAGTTTCCGTAGTAACTGTCCCTTTTGCCCCAGATCTCCCACCTCCTTTATTCCCATTGTCCTTTTTGTTCCCTCCATGCAGCTTTGGGGTCTCTGTGGTCAGGCGGGGGGTTCTTGGCGAAGCCAGGTTGAGGTTGAGGTTGAAATTAGGCTCTGCCCTACAGTTGGCATTTGGATCTGTGTTGCTGAAAGATTCTGCTTGCCCCACCTCCCCTGGAATCAGATATTCTGATTGGACGATATCCTTCTTACATTTAGAAGTATTTTGGGAGGTTTCCATGGTGATGGTGCCAGAATTTTGTTTGTAGAATTAGGCAAAGATCAGCACCTCACTGGACATATGGAGAAACAAAGCATCAGTACGAGTCAACGGCAATTTCCAAACCATAAATCATTTATCTACCAACTGTTTCAACAATTAGCCATCTATCATCTGTCACCTACCAAGAGCAAAAATTTTCTGTGCTGTGATGCCAATCATGAAGAAAATGTTACACCTGAATATATTTTCCTGTCTCCTACATATAAAATCAGCCGTTGGCAATTCTCTTCTTTACGACAGGTGAGTCCTCTCGGGATCAGACTCTGTTTGTTTGCTTTTCCCCTGCTGTGACCATCACATCCACAGCCATGACTACATTTGTAAAATGTCAGAAATGTTTTTACTTGTCCCAATTAAGAGTCTAATGATGAAAGATTACTGTGTACTGCACAATATAGTAAAACCCTTTAAGACAACATTGTGATTTGGGGCTTGATTTGACTAAATGAACAAATCAGTTTGTAAAAATCCAGAAAACACTGTGGTTCATTTTACAAGGACACAGTTACAGGATCAAATCATCCATCCATCTAAATCTTTATTAAAATATAGTGATGACACTGCTGGCAATACGACTATTAATCACAATAAATACTATATCACTAAACTGTCGGAGTATCATATGAATGTTTTAGTGGTTTAATAAGAAATGAAGTATCATTGAGCATGACTCACTATAAATCTCAAAGTTAATACTATAGGATTAATGTCATAATAAAATTTAAGAAAAAAGTATAGTAACTTCTTGATGGTAAATATCACATTAAGTCAGTAAGTGTATTACAGACGACTCACTGCAGTAATATAATTATCTTGAACTCATCCCATTGATTCTAAGTCTCTACATACCTATTCAGGGTCCATGGACATCAGCAGAGACGTCGTCCGTGGTTGAAAACCCATCGTGGTGCCTGACGAGCGCCTGCCCTGTCAGAGAAGAATGCTTCAGCTGCTCCGCCGCTCGCACCTCCTCGGTGCTCCACCAGAGGATGCATTTATGAATAAATAAAAGGAGGGAGAGAGGGAGGAAATCAGCTATCATAATCACGGTTTCTCTGCTCCTTGTCCTCCTTTTTATGCCTTCCTCCTCAATTTTCTTCTTTTTCTCCTCTTCCTCATTCTTTTCCTTTCCTCTGTTCGTCTTCCTCAGTCCCTGTTCTTCCTCACACCTTCTCTTCATCCTTGCCTTTTAAACCTCCTTTTTATTCTTGGTCTCTCTCTTCGTCTCCTCCTGTCAACCATCATCTTGTCACCATCCTTGTACTTGTTGTTTATCCTCTTTAATTCTTCTTCTCCTAGTTTCACAAAACGAGTGAATGGGATATTGATAAAACGATTGTCACTGCGATAACTTTCCACAGTTAAACGACCGTTTCATGCAGTATTAAAAACCGCTGTGCAGTGTTTGGGTGTCTGACGAGACCCTGAACTAATCACTCTAATTGACTTCCTAGACCATATTTCATTCATTTGGTTGAATAAGATATAAGATAGGCTTTACTGTCATCCATCTGTGTGCAGTGCAGAAGAGAACATATAGGAACAAACTAGGTCTGCAGAACAGGAAGACTGAGTGATGCAACATTCATTGGGAGTGAAGCAAACAGTCAAACTACACGTAAGGCACAAAATAAAGTGCACATAGAAATGAGAGTATAAGAATAACTGCAAAGAATAAACGCCAGTGTCAGGATGCTAACATGCTCACAGTGACGATGCTAACATGTTCTCCATCTTAGTTCAGTGTGTTAGCTTGCTAACATTTGCTAATTAGGACAAAACATTTGTGCAGGTATTTGGTCATAAACCAAAGTCTTGGAAAAATTATAATTTTGACCATCAGGATTCGTCCTCTGGGCACCATGAATCTCTGAATGAAATTTCATGTCTGTCCGTCTAATAGTTGTTGAGATATTTCAGTCTGGACCAATGTGGTCGAATGTAACCAAAACTACAACTTTTATTAACTTTTTTCACTCAATGACTAAAAATGTTTGCACCACACCCGGTCATCATGGTGACAATGCAGCTTTGATAGTTTGACTTCCTCTGTTTCTGCTTCCTCTAAATTCTAAATTAGAAACACGAAGCTTCTACTTTGTATGTCTGAACATCATCATCATCAGTCTTAAGTGTTAGTTGAGGTAAATGAAGGACTACTTTAGTCTGATTTTGGAGTCTTTTTCTGTCACGCTGATCAAATTTGGCTGAGAGAAGTTGTGGAAGAGGCTGGTAAATTCATCTGTTTGGAACCAAACATCATTTTTGAGTCGTAACTGGAAAAATGTTGATAGTTTCTGAAGAAAAAGCTTTATCTTCATGTCATGACTGTTGGATCGTCTGCACAGTTAAAACTTTTGTTGGCTTATATTTCCTCATCACTCATGTAACTCGATCTTTTCTTACTCTCTTCCTGATGTCAGGATTGATTTCATCCACCAACAGGATCACAAATCGCTTTGGACGTTCAGGATGCATCAGGGACGACTCTTCTTTGAGACCTGAAGGTACGCAAGTCTTTTCAGTAAAGAAGGTTGTTTAAATACTGGAAGAAGTATTCGGATCCTTTAACTACTTACGTAAAAGCAGCGATGCAGCAAAGTAAAAATACTCAATTACAAGAAGTTCTGCATTCAAAATCGAGAATTGTGATCAGTGAAAGGAACTAAAAAGCCTCGTTATGCAGAGAAATGCCCTCCATCAGTGTATATTTTATTATTGGATTTTTTTTACACTTCTGTAATAACACAGGGTATTTTAGAAACTATTAATATCATTTAAAATATTTTACGTAAAATATTGATCAGTGAAGTGACTGGAAACTAGCTGTGAAGTATGAGCAAAAATATAATGAAGCATATCAAATAAATCAAGTACAGTACAAGCACTTACTGTACATAGAGTACTGATGGGAACCGACATCGACGAATCAAGCCAAAGATGAAAATAATAGACTGTTTTTCTATTAATTAATTAGTCTTTATGATGCCATTGTTGGTTAGCAGCTTGTACACCGCTCTAATGCATTACAATAATATACCTTTGTTTCTTTTTGTACATATATTTTTTTGTATCTTTAGCCCATTTTTATGTGTTTCTGTAACATGAATTAGCACTAAACACAATGTATAGCTGAGGCTTATGGCTATACTGGTGGCGCCAGAGGGAACGATTCCATGGATCACCAAAGTCATGAGAGTTGATCCTGAGGGGCAAACATGAAGCTTCAGCTTCGTCAGCATGCTAACAACCTCACAAAGGACAATGCTAACAAGCAGATGTTAGGCAGGTATCATGTTTAGGTCCACGGTCTTAGTTTAGCATGTTAGCATGCTGACATTTGCTAATTAGCACTGAAGTCAAAGTGCAGTTCTATTGATATCCATCCGAACTCAAACTATAAATTTCAGCCTCATACCTGACTTCATGACCTTCCTGAAAATTGCCATCTCTCAAGCCATGCTGCTAGCATGGCTAAAAAAGTACTGCAGAGTAATACCTTATTTCTTCTTTTCTTCTTTCGTCCTCCTCAGATGTGCAGGACTGAACAACAAATATTCTCTGCTGCCAAGTTACTGAAGAAAGTGAAAAAAACCGCGCTGCTCCCAAAGATCAGCATGCGAGCGCTGAGAAGCTGGCCTCTGCTCCTCGTCTTTCTGTCCTTTCTGCTTCATCATTATCCCTCACTGGCTTTTTCACTGAAAAACTGCGCCATTTTCTATTCTGAAAATGCGAATAATCAGTGGGTTACATGCAAAGGCCGTGACCTCACTGCTATTCCAGACGACATTCCCAAAAATGCAACATCTCTGGATCTCAGCTCAAATCACCTCCTAAAGATCAGCAGGACAGATTTAAGAGGTTTATCAAGACTCCTTGGTTTACAAGTTCAAAGTAATTTGATTTCTCACATTGATGATGGAGCTTTTGCAGACTTGGTAGAGTTAAGGGCCTTTACCATGGATAACAATGAACTCACAAACCTGACAGACAACATGTTTCAAGGACTGTCCAAATTAGTCTCACTGTCTCTGTATGGGAACCATATCTCATATATCTCCCCTGTGGCCTTTCAAGCACTGGTCAGCATACAGTCAGTATTTTTGGGCAATAACCACCTACATCAAATTACAGACATTGCACCAATCTTAAAATTACCCACTTTATCTTATTTGTATCTTGGGTATAACCAGTTGACCTCTTTTCAATCAGAGGACCTGCATTTTAATGTCTCAAACCTCAGGTTACTGCAGCTCGGCATGAACCCACTACGAAAGTTCAGCATCACAAAAGACATCTTTCCTTTCCTGACGTCTCTCGACTTTTGCAAGTGTACCAGTGACATCGAATGGAACGTACCAAACAAGACCTTTCTGAGGAACCTGACTACTTTGTCCTTGAGTGGAACTTATATTAGCTTTGAGGGATACAGAGTGATGCTACAGACCACCGACTCAATACGAGTACTTATTCTGTACTTCATGAAGACGTGGATACATGAAGGTCTCATTGATATTGCCTGCCAAATTCCTTCTCTAAGAGTTCTTGATATCATGGTTAGTGACATTGGCACCATAGACGATAACCTGCTGCGGTCTTGCTCTCAGCTAACTGAGCTCAGTTTATCTGCTAATCACCTGTCTGAGCTGTCCGAGCGTTCCTTCAGCTCAATGACAAAACTCAGGCGTCTGATATTGTGCAGTAACCATCTGTCTCAGCTGCCACTTACACTCCGAGGACTTTCCACACTGGAAATTTTGGATCTGAGCTCCAATTTCATCAGTGGGCTTGACTGCAACGACTTCCTGAATTTGACAAGATTAACAGAACTTAAGCTCAACAGCAACCGCATTTCAAAACTACAAGGGTGTGTTTTTCAAAACTTGAACAATTTGAAGGTCCTTGATATTGGAGAAAATGCTCTTTTCACTTTTGACAAGACCTTCAAGGTTAATTTGTGCAAACTAGAATCTTTGAATTTGCACAATAATGTTCTCTTAAATCTCATGCAAGGAGACTTCGGGAATCTGTCTTCCCTCAATTCTTTGGATTTAGAATCAAACACATATTACACTGTATACGAAGGGGCTTTCGACGGACTCAATAATCTGCAAACTCTTAGTGTTTCAGCTGATAGATGCCAAAAAGAGCTCTTCAGAGGACTACCACAATTAGAAAATCTGATGATACATCTTACTTGGAACCAGAAGATTTCTCAACAAAATGATGAGCCACCGTTCTCAAACTTACCCAATTTGAGGAAGCTTGTACTCAAAGTTTATGACAAGTTTCATATGGAAATTTCCCCAGATCTGCTCAAAGGTCTGAAATCTTTAGAATACTTGATGACTGAGAAATTCTTCACCAAATCATTGCACCCAGACACATTTAAATACACTCCCCGACTTAAGGGTCTTCAGATAATCTCCAGCGAGCTGTCAGATTTAACCCCCGAACTGTTCAGGCCAATCCCAAACCTACGGGCACTCGACCTCTCCTCCAATAAAATCAGGTCTTTGGATTTCCTGGCCACAGCCAATCTGCCAGCTGTCACCTGGATAAAACTCAGTGAGAATATGTTGTCGGTCATCAATGCGACAGCCTTCCAATCCCTCCCTGCCTTGACGTATCTTGATCTGACTGGTAACCCTTTAACATGCAAATGTTCTAATTCTGGCTTTAGCCAATGGGTGCAGAGCAACAACCAGACACAGGTTGTTAATGGCCACCAGTACACTTGTGCCTTTCCAGTAAGCCAACAGGGAAACAAGTTCTTGGACTTTGACATCCATTCCTGTTGGATAGACGCTAGCTTTGTCTGCTTCATTTCTAGCACTTGTCTGATTGTGCTGACTCTCCTCACTTCCTTCATCTACCACTTCCTGAGGTGGCACCTCGCCTATACCTACTACCTCTTCTTGGCCTTCCTCTATGATAAGATGAGAAGCAAGAACACCCCTCACCACTACGATGCTTTTGTCTCCTACAATATTCATGATGAGGAGTGGGTCTACAGAGAGATGCTTCCAGTGCTGGAGGGAGAGCAAGGCTGGAGACTCTGTCTGCACCACAGGGACTTTGAACCAGGTACAGATGCTATCTGTTTGCCTTAAAGCTCTTTCTGAATCTGACCCTTGTCTAGTTATCTTTCTCTCTGCTTCCTCTTCCACTGTAATCTGCTAACTCATCTTCCTCCTGTCAGACTTATTTGGAAACAATGACCAATGCCCGGCTTATTTTCTAAACAAGCTGCATTAAAGTGAGAATTTCATATCCCCTAATTTGACATTCACAGTGTTAGAGAGCCGGTGCTCAGTTCACAGTTTTTTGTGGTGTTACTGAGCTTCCAGATCGAAAACAACGCTGCTCTAAAAAAAAAAACACAAAGGCGTTGTTGTTCCTGATACTCGTGTGACATTGAAATGTGATGCAGAAAAGCTGGGTGAAGTAATAAATCAATGGGTCTGACGGCTTATCCACCACTGGGATTAAAACTATGAGACAGGACTTTAGGACTCTAGAGGGTTTTCATGGCAACAATCATCAGAAAGTAAATTGCAGAATAACCCCGGAGGAACGTATGCTTGCAAATGTTGTGATTAGCCACTGCAGGTTGCTGCTGGATGATGTTGCATTGTGTGGAGCAAAGGTTCAATGTGCAGAGATAGCCCCATTGAAAATAATGAGGCAGCTGTACTTTTTTCATGCAATGTTGGTTTGAACAAAGGGGCCACACAGATAACAGATAAACTCTGAAAATAAGTTTTTTCATGAAGGGAGGACAGTGGATTTTGTACCGTTATTGTTTCTTTTTCACTTGATTTGAGCAATATACCCACATGTGCCGCTTGTAATGAAAACAAGATGTCACGGGTACATAATAATAATCTAAGCATTAAAAATAATGTAGAAAAAGATTTATAGTTATCTTCTTAGCAGACATGTTTAATTTCCAGCTGCTGTTGTTTTCTTAGGAAAACCCATTCTAGAGAACATCACAGAGGCCATCTACGGCAGCCGGAAGACCATCTGTGTGATCAGCCGACACTACCTGCAGAGTGAGTGGTGCTCCAAAGAGATCCAGATGGCCAGGTGGGGGCGCTGTCTCTATATCAGTACATGTAATGCTCTTACCTCACTTCGTCCCAAACCGATTGGAGCCGTCAACCTGTCTGTGTTTGCAGCTTTCGCCTGTTTGACGAGCAGAAGGACGTGTTGATCCTGTTGTTTCTGGAGGACATCCCAGCCTATCAGCTGTCCCCGTACTACCAGCTGAGGAGTCTGGTGAAGAGACGCACCTACCTGAGCTGGCTCCAAGCCGGTCAACACACCGGCGTCTTCTGGCAGACCATACGTCGAGCTCTGGAGACAGATGAACGTCCCACTGAGCGCACCCACCTCCTCACTGGACACCCAGGCTTCAGTCAATGAGGGACATTTCCTTCAGAACCAGAGACGAGAAAAGATCATTATATGACGATGAAATCCAAAAATTACAAATTGAAAACAGGCATATTTGTATTTACAGTGTTACAAAGAGCACACGGCTGAGCCACTCATAACTGAAGACTAAAATATCAGGCACAGGTGACATTTCTCTCCAGAACGAGTGCTTTTACTTTGGATACAAGTGCATTTTGCTTTTTTACACTTTTGTGTGATGGACTTACTGTCTTTATCAAATAAATGCTGATTGTCATACAGGTGGTTTTATTACGTACCTGTACTGAACTGTCATACAGACGTGTGTTTTCCTGAATCACATTTTATCCCATTTACTCAAAACAGCACACAGCTGGTTACCTGGATACAAGAGCTGTCTGTCACTGCCACCTGAGGGCTGCGTGTGTGTGTGTGTGTGTGTGTGTGTGTGTGTGTGTGTGTGTGTGTGTGTGTGTGTGTGTGTGTGTGTTCTGACTCTCTCAAACACACAAAAACTGGACTGATAAAACAAACGTGTTTTGGGGCTGAAAACCTGACCTGAGTGAATGTTTCTGTTTTCAGGAAAAGCCTGAAAAAGGTCAAAGGTCATGAAGACTTTTCGTCATTTGTCCTGTGCGACGTAACAAGTTAAACATCTGAATTTTGGAGCTTTTGTATCTGCTAATGAAATCAAGACAATTCAAGACCTTGTTCAGGGTTAAAACTTGAAATTGTCTTTCAGTTGGTTTCCGGCGTCTCACCTGGCCGGAGGAGACTGGACGAACCATAAACTACCAGAAACTTCTCCAGAGTTCTGCCAGCATGTCACTGCCTGAGGCTGCCAGCAGATCCGTGATGTGAGCGAAGCCTCTTGAGATCAGACACCTTCACCAAAGAGTTTTGACTCTCGACTCGTCCCTCTGCTCGTCTGCACCCACTTCAGCTGTCTCAGCCATATTGGACGCCGCAGCAGTGATGCGTCCTGACATCAACAGCTGACTGGTCATTGTCCTGGAGTGTGTTAGCACTCACACCAGAAGTCAGTCTGGTTATCTGGCCGATGGACGTGTGACACAGCCGACAGGAAGAGGAGCAGCTCTTTCTGCTCTGAGGTTCTAATTAAGATAAAGCTGTTTGTCCACCTCACACACACACACACACACACACACACACACACACACACACACACATACACAGCAGACTGAAGATAAGCAGCTGGTGTTTGGACGTCTTCCTGCTGAGACGCAGCATGTGGGAGGAGAGCTTCGATACAGAGCAGTAAGTCACCTCTCCAAAACACGGCAAACATATTTTTATCTGATTTTCAGCCAGACAAAACTTATATAAAAGACATTCATGGTCAGTTACAGCTGTCAATACAAGGCCGCTAGGTATTCCTGTAAAACTACATACATTTATTTTTAATCTTTAATTTTTGGCACAGAGGCAGTATTTTGGCAGAACAAGCAGCCAACAGCTTGTGTATATTTGTCACTTTTTTAAGGTGGATTTAGAGATTTTTCTTTATCTTCTCTTGATTTTATTTTTCAAAAGGAACCAAGAACAAACTCAAGAAACACAGTTAGCTTAGCACTAAACATCCGGTGAGACATCGCCATCGCTGGAGTTAATTTGTGCTACTTGCTTGTTGGAAAATGGTGGAGCTGGAGGTGCTGTTGGTTAGCTAGTAAGACTAGCAAGTCAGGTTAGCAAGTTAGCGAGCCAGCTGGCTTCCACCATCGTGATGTTATAAGTGACAGGAGATGTCAGTGTCATGCATTTAATGTTTAATACTTGAGTTTCTTCTTGTTACTTTGCCATTTCGCTAACAAATGCTCAAATGTTGGGGTTCCTTAGAAGCTCCACCGCCAAGACCATGTTTGTGAAATCGATGATCTGCTGGTATATTCTTGCTAAAAGTATACAGTTTGTGTAGGTATTGTAAAGTGTGTGTGTTTCTGTGTGTCTACATGTCGACCAGCGAGGTTGGCGGTAAAATAGATTACTCGCCGGTGTCCTGGCGGGAATATTTTGACCAAATGGAGGACGTGAACGTGGGGCCGATAGACAGCAGGGACGTCTTCAGGATTTATAAAGCAGGAAGTGAAGGACCACTGCTGGTCCTGCTGCATGGAGGTGGACACTCCGCCCTGTCCTGGGCCGTCTTTACTGTGAGGATCTGTCCAGACGTCTGGTCGACTGAATGACTGACTGATGGGCCCTACATCCTGAATATCAGCAGCGTGTCTTTTTCTGTGTTGCAGACAGCCATCACCAGCAGAGTGACCTGCAGGGTTCTTGCCATGGATCTGAGGGGTCACGGTGAGGCATTATGAAGAAAAAATAGTTTATATACCCAAATAAGGTGGGCTGTTGAGATGTTGTTGTTTGTTCTGGTCTGGGAAATGACTTATTTATTTGTTGATGTTGAAATACTGCAGGTGTTAATGTCACCGGACTTCGCATCACATATTTAATGTCTTAAATCACTTGTTTTCTGTAAATTATGCAGATCAGGGAAGGTTTCTGCCACTGTGAAGACAGTTTGCTTGCACATTACATGAATTTTATCAGTCTGGTTTCAGTCTCTAGTTTTGGTGTGCTTATGTTTTTACCTACTCACTTATCAGTGTACAGCCCTTCGATTTGTGCTATGATGAGGATTTGCTCTCTGTTCAGGTGCCACCCAGGTTCGCCAGTCAGACGACTTCTCAACTCAGACTATGTCCAGGTAACAGCAGGCGAACTTCCATCTTCCACTAATCCTTTACCTCACCAACACCAACACCCTGCATTAAAAACTGTCACTAGTACAAACTGTACTACTACTACCAATGATGCTACAGATACTGCTACTTCTTCTACTATTACCACTCCAGTGACAGTACTGGTGCTAACTGCTACTGTCACCGTTTGCTTCACCCCCCTCAGTGATGTGGCCAATGTGATTCAAGCCTGCTATGGTGAGACTCCTCCCCCTGTCGTCCTGATTGGCCACGGTGTTGGTGGGGCGATCGCAGTGCACACAGCCAGCAACACGCTGCTACCGACCACTGTGGGCCTGGTGGCTATAGACGTTGTGGAGGGTGAGAGTTTACAGGCACTGCGATACACACGCATTGTTAATGGGATATTTCTATGTTATGTACTGGGCTCTTCTTCTTTTCTCCCTGCAGGAAGTGCAATGGAGGCACTCCACAGCATACAGAACTTCCTCAAGGGAAGACCCAAGTCCTTCAAGTCCATGGACCACGCGATAGAGTGGAGGTGAGACTCCTGACGATGTCCAAAAGTTGGATAAACTGGAGCTCTATCGATTCTTTTTTCCACTTTTTTCTCCTTTCAGTGTCAAGAGCGGACAAATCAGGAACCTGGAATCTGCCAGAGTCTCAATGGTTGGTCAGATCAAAAGGTAGGCTGGCTGTGATTGGCTAATGCCTTAACCTGTCTTTCCAATTTGGAAGCAGACTACAGATCGTTTTTTGTTTTTTTTATATATCTAAACTATGTTGAAACACAATAAGTTCTCTATCGTAGATGTAACCTAGATTGTTGACTTCCTCTATTCTCTCACTTCCTGTCTGTTAGATGTGAGGTGGAGGAAGTCGACACTCTGGAGCAGGCCAGCCCGGTGACGGACGTGGTCGTCGAGCGCAACGAAGAGTTCTACGATCAGAGCTACGTCAACGACAAAGAAAACGCCGCCTCAGAGGTGAGCCTCAGCGGAGGCCAGGTATGAAACCACTGCACAGAAACATTGATGGTAAAGTAATATTTTGTTGACTTGCATTCATTGTTAAGCATCCTGCTTTCAACTTTACAAACCCTGCACATCAATCGTTCGCTTTCTTTATCAAAGAGTTATTATTTGCCCTACGTGAGACGAGCCACCGTTGACATTCATTCATTCCAACGTCTTTGAACTCCTAAATAAAAACACCCCTACAATAAAATCCTGTTGAAACTCTTTTAAAGCCTGTATCTCAAATCATGCACACATTAACGTCTTAATGTTTTTTCAGTATTATTACCATGATTATGAACTAACCTCCCTGTGAATGTACGTGTCTGCACATCAGAGTGTGTACAAATGGCGTATAGATCTGTCAAAGTCAGAAAAGTATTGGGACGGCTGGTTTAGAGGAACCTCCAACCTCTTCCTGGCTTGCAACCTGCCCAAGCTCCTGCTATTGGCCGGTAGGTATTTCAAGACCTCAAGAAGTCCTTAAAGGTAGTAAATTCTTGTTTTGTGCAAGTATTTGCTTTGTCTCACAGTGCAGTAAAGCTGCTTCTGTTTGCAGGAATCGACCGACTGGACCGAGATCTGACTATTGGCCAGATGCAAGGTGAGACCCTGATGCAACCCTTCAGTTTTGGTTGAATGAGTTGCTGCACAAAACATGAAGTTCTACAAACAGCTGCTGTCATTGTTGCAGCACTGGGCTAATTTGCATAATCTTGGCAGGTCTGTAGATGCCATGAAAACTCAAATCAAGGAACATTAGTCTTCCTGCAAAGGTTCTTGGGACTTCAGTTTATAAGACTTTTGTTCGCGAAGGTGTTTAACTGGTTTTGCAGAGGAACTAATTATTTAAAGACACCATGATCTGAAAAATTCATTGAGGAGATCAGCTGTGACATTAACTGGCAGGAACACGTTGGGTTTGGAGGGAAATTGGTTTTGACAGACGGTAGAAAGTTTGTAACGTTCAAGTGTTATGTCGCCTCACAGCGAGTATGTACGTGAGCTGGGATCAGAGGTTTGTAGTACTCAGTACTGAGTGAGGAAGTGCAATGCTTCCATTTTGACGGCTGGCAGTTAGTTTGGGTTTCCTGGAGGCAGTACGAACCAGTGTAAACCCAATCAAACCTGAACACTATCAGCAGGGGTGGAGTGTAAGTAATTATATTTACTGAACTACTATATTTCATGTCAAATTCAGGGTACTTGTACTTGAGTATTTTATACAACTTTATGGAAAATACATTGTCACAAAGCTGAAAACAGGTTGTTTTTCTGAGCTTGTCTCACTTTTTGGAGATAAGTGGTTCTCACAGGACAGCCACGCTGCAAACATATGATGATCTTATTGAAATGATGCATTGCTGTAGATTAAAGCAGCCAACAGTTTGTGAAGTAGTTAAGAAGTGCAGGATTTTATTTTTTGTATTAGTACTTTAAGTGAAGGAGCTGAATCCTCTACAAACCTCCAGCTGTTCAGCAGAAGTTTACAGAAATGTACCACGTGTGAACACTGCATGTGGACAACACTGAGATTCTGGCTTTTCACACTGCGTCTCTCCGCTGACTGTGAGGGAAAAGGTGAAGGACGTCCTCACAGAGACACAGAGACACGTTGACACTCAGACAGTCACACCTTGAGGCGGCAGCTCCTCTCCAGAGACAGATGCTGCTGTCAGTCAACAGCCAGGCTGCCAGTGACAGCCCAGCAGGGAGTGTGTGCGTGCGTGTGTGTGATAAAATAGCATCACATATACATGTGTGAGTGAGAGAGAGAGACAGACAGTTCAGAGTGAGTACCTGTCTTGCTGTTTGTCCTCAGGTAAATTCATGATGCAGGTGCTGCCCCCCTGTGGTCACGCAGTGCAAGAAGACAAACCAGACAAGGTAAGAACACTGTTCATGTTTCTGTCATCAGCAGTGGAATTTAACTAAGTACAGGTACTCAAGCACTGGACATAAGTACACTTTCACGGTAGTTGTACTTTACATGAGTATTTCCATTTTATATTACCTTACACCTACACATTTCAGAGGGAAATACTGCACATCTCTGTGAGGGTGAATGTAGCAGTTTTCAAGCTAGTTGCTAACATCAGCATGCTAACAAGCAGATGTTTAGCCAGTATGATGTTTACTGTGTTCACCAAGTACAGCTGAGACTGAAGGAAATGTCATTAATTGAAGTATTTGGTCATATTTTATTGGAGTATTGGACAGAGTGAGAGTTTGATGACGACACAAGAGGAAGTCATGAATGGATGTCTGTGCGTTTCATGGCAATCTGTCCAATAGCTGTTGAGATATTAAGTGAATGCTTCGCCCAGCTGGTGGCGCTGCAGGAAGAATCAGAGGGATTCATCCTCTGGACACCATGACTGCACCAAATTTCACACTAATCCATCAAAACATTGTTGAGGTATTTCAGTCTGGGCCAAAATGGCGGCCTAAAAGGAGAGTAAGATGAGCGCAACTTCAAATTTAAATTAAAAACTTAATGTCAACTTAAACAAGCAGTAAAAGCAGTAAAAGCAATAAAATCCCACCAACAAGCATCGACTGGACGTATTTCGTAATGAAAACGCTGCTGGGTCTGTGTGCAGGTGGCTGAAGCTGTGGCCGCATTCCTGCTCAGACACAAGTTTGCTGAAGCCAGAAAAGAAACCAAGAGGTAAAACCTTCAGATGACAAAGTGTTTTTACAGAAAATACTCCTGAAACTGAAAAAAACCTTCTCCGTTCTCTCTCCAGCTCCAACTCTGTCACACGATGAGGTTTGCAGGTAAGACCGACACCTGTTTCACACCTGCAAAGCCTGACTGCAGTCCTGTCAGTGACGGAGGAAGTATTCAGATTCTTTACTGAAGTAAAAATACTTCATTAAAAGCAAAAGGTCTGCAATGAAAACGAGTGTTACGTTAAAAGAAGACGTACTTAAAGAGCAGTCAGTGCAGAGAAATGGCCCCTGTGTTTGTAGGATATCTAATGGTACTGTACTGTAGTACTTTAGATGATCAATACTGCATTAATGTTGAAGCAGCATTTTCTCTTGTGGTTTGTTGAGGTGAAGCTGATTTTCTGTTTTCTATTAGCCTGAAAAGTAATGATTGGATGATTTGGATTCATCTATCTATTATATCTCTTTAATGTATCTTTGATTTAGTAAAAAGGTAAAAACGAGAAAAGCCATCACAGTTATCCAAAGTGACGTCCAAACCCGAAACCACAAAATGTTTCAGGCATTTCTGCATAACAATTAATCCGGCATGAAAACAGTCGTTTAAGCTTAAATTCGATTCATTTGGTCATAATTTCTATTCTATTTCTATTTGTAAGTCAATTTGTTCTGAACAGTGTTTGAGTTCATGCACTTCCCTCCATCCCACCACTGAACACTGAAATATGGAAATGAAAAGAAATATTGCATATAACTGATATAAAATACGCAGTAAAATTAAATATTTTTTTAAAGCTGACATTTTATATTGTTATCTGGCCAAAATAAAATCTGCAAAATGAGGAAAACGTTTCTGAGCAACAAGTTTAAACAGCCAATCGCTGCAGGGCTTCATGCTTCATGTTTCTCTTCCTCAGGTTTTCTTTCAGACCAGCTCCAAGGAGCTCCAGGTTCAGAGCCGACTGCTTCCACATGCTCCTGAAGACCAGAAAGACCAAAAAGTTGACTTTTCAGGTCAAAACTGGATTGTGACTCACAGTTTACGGTATCAAAGCTATGACAGTAATTAAAAAAATATTGCTAGGTCAACGTCTTAGCTACTAGCTCGCCAGAATAGTGTCAGATTTAACTGTCAAATCTCCATTTAGAGCCGCTTTCAACATCAACTCCACTGTGAATTTCCAGCTGCAACAACAACACAGTAACAGCTAGTTAGCCTGGAGATAAGAGCATCAACATAAGTGAAAATAAAGGGCTGAAGATTTAAGGCATTAGACAACATACGTAAGAGTGACATTACCAACCTTGTTAGCGGTCTCTGCTGCCTTATTAGCATTTTCCTCCCGAAGGACGGTGAACAAAAGTCGCTCACACTGCGGGAGAAGACGTATACGTAGACGGATAGTGAAAAATAACATCTGTTCTGTCGAAGTACTTAACTTGATCTGAGAATGACTGGAGAAAGATGTTTTCCCTTTGTGAACATTAACACACGGAGTGAAACGTGCTAACGTTAGCAAAACTAACTGTTTCCCCGGTGGCTAGGCTAGCAGTTTGTGAACCACGGCTGCTTTCTCCAGCTAGATGTTAGCTCTACTGTTAGTTCTGCTTACTGCTAAATAAATGATGATAAAAATGAACATGGAAAGAATTTTATATTTGTTTGTGTTTAGTCGGTTGTTGTCTTTCAGGGTGTATTAGCATCCGTTCAGCCATGTTGTTAGAAAAATGTTTGTTGTTCAGTATAAAGCTCACTGTCATTTATCCCGGTGCCCTTTATGTGTTTTATAATGTGTGATGTCTTCCATGTTTGGTTTAGAAAAATATGAAAAAATGTATAATTAGCATTAACAACAACCAAAAACCAGTGAGGAAAGAAAGAATTCGTCTCACCTTCAGAAACATGTTGAAGAAAAAAACATGTCCGCATCGTTTCCTTTATCTCCAGCTTGAATGGACTTTATGATTGCTGGATGCTTTAAACTTCTTTTGAACATAATTGGATGATTTTAAACAAATACATGAGCATTGATGAGGAATCAGTCTTTGTTCATTTCTGAAAAATTAACTTCATGTTCAGAAACGTCACCGACAAAACGGAAAAACACTCACACATACAAATCCAGAAGGAAACTTTGAACATGCTGATGTAGACGATCAACATACCGAAAACTAATTTGGGTAAACAAACAACGGCAGATGAGACACAAACACCAGGCTGGGATAAAAACAAAAACTTGCAATAAAATTTTATTTAAATTCTGTCCTGAATCAGAACACGTGCAACAACCGAAACACAGAAACAACATGGCGTCACGCCGCCTTGTATTTACACGTGTATGTAGATATTTTTGTGTTTGCGTGCACCGGACAACCACACAAACAGACGCTCGGTAAAACAATTAATATTGTAGAAACACACACGACACTGTATCACACCCTGTCGCTATGGTAGCAGAGGGGTCAACATGGCTACAGGGTCATCTCAACTTTTGCCATCTCTCTGGAAGGATCTGAAATGCTTGTTTCATTCATCATTCATTTTCTCTTTGCTATAGCAGTCATTAAACACTAACTTAACACCAGCACAACTGCTGAAATGTGTACAATTCCGCCTACAAGCAGGCTGCGTGGAGATTAATACATACCATAATCCCCGAGGGATCACGTGGTTCAGGATTCACCTGGAAACTACAAGACAAAGTACAATATATGGCAAAACGCATGGCAGTCAGTCTACAAATGCACACGATTTGTAGTTTAAAATGGACCAACAAACATTTTTCCAACATCCCACAAAACAATCTGATGTATTTCCGACATGGAAATAACTAAGGAAGACAAGAAAAGAGAGAAAAAACTGGGAAAACCAACAAAAACGGAAGTGGGAAAGCAAAGCAAGGCAAAGTGAAAAGAAAAGGTGGATAGAAAATCTAAATGGCGGAAGAAAGAAGAGACTCATCCAGAACCTTCCAGAGAAACAATTAAAGTGCATCAACAAGACAGGCTGAGCAACCAATCAAAACACAGCACTGGAAACGTAGACCAATCAGACGTCATTACTGGCAGTGACATGAGGGTCCCACGTTAGTTCACCCAAAAGTCGATTCAGGCCAAAATCTGTTAGAGCTGTTAAGATTTTTGGCGTAAAAAAGACGTGATTATCGTCTTCAAACATCGTGTTTATGAATAATTCTAACAGTCATATTTGGAAGTTTTTCAGTTTTGGTAGGAAACTTGTCACATTTAGCATCACAAACAATTTTTTCTGCCTCGTAATCAAAATAAAAACGGGCTTGTGTAAGAGTTAGGTGCTAATGGGAAACATCACTTCACATGTAACGCTAAAGCTTTCCAATTAGCTCGTTAACTAAGCTGTTAACGGCTTTAAGTGACAGAGGAAGACTTCATTTGTCTGTCCAAGGTTCATCTCTGGCCTACATTCTGGATTAATGTAGTATGAACGGCGTTTGGGCTGGTCATCGTTCAAATTTCAATGCTAGTGCTGATACACAAGTTTTCGTATCAAATCAATACTTGTGGTTTTACTTTGTAACAGAATGTTAACTGTGTCTGAACACAAGCAGCCGTTCGGAGCTTCGCTTAATAAAACAGCCTGAAGCTCAATTCAACGCTAGTTTTTCTTATTTAAGGTTTCAGCTGCTGACGAAGCAGCATTTGAGGTCTGATCCTGACACTAAAGGGGTCCGACATGCCACCGCAGCTTCAGTCTCCACCAGAAGAACGTGAGAAACGGATGCGGAGACGTTTCCGCCGACTTTCACCACGACGGCAGCAGATTCGCAGTCACGTAAAAAAGAAAGCGAAACAGTGCAACTGTGAAAGTAACACCATACTTGATTAAATCTCTTGAAAATAAAGCTTATAACACAAAGGAAGTGACTTTAATTAAAACATTATTCACTGAAAATTGGCCAAGACAAAGCATACAAATGCATCATCATTCATATATTACAGCAAGAACGCTCCACGCCACTTTACAGGCGTTTGAATCAACTAGAGTTCGTTACATACGGAAGTGACGCAGCTGAGGGGGAACTGGTCCTCGGCCCCGGTGCTGAACGGCGAGGACAGAGACCAGATCAGGAAGTCTTCCTGGTTTCTGAGAGAGAACCAAGTCGATGGCGGGACTGGAAACACCAACACAGCTACTGCTTCTTAGTTATTCCCCGAAACCAAATGTTTCATCAACCAAATGACACTTCCTGTTAATTATTTACAGAGAGCTGGACGGTAACTACCAATCCCATCAGGCCCCTGTGGGTTTCTCTTCATTTTGGAGTCCAGAGGTTCAGGAAAGTGCTTCCGTTTGACAGACAGCACGACATACACTGACGTCCTAAATTCAGTCTCAGGAGTCAAATGTTGGGATTTTTGTGCTGTTCCTCATTTAGACTGATGAAAACAAAGGTTTTAAAACAGACGTTAGCACCAAACAGAGGTGGGAAATGAACAGTAGAGTGTTGGTGCTCCAGCCTCCATCAGGCTCCATCAGCCATCAAATACTGAAAGTTTACGGACAAACTGTCAAGAGTTCAGATTCGTATGCTCACGGTTCTGTTTGTATGTACAGTTACACAAATGATCGACGCATCAATCCGTCCAATCAGTACTCAGTCACACTGAGAATCACCAGCTCATTGGGGGGGGGGGGGGGGGTCAGTCTCTGCTGCTGGACATTTGCTTCATTACAAAAATAAATGTCTCCTCTGGTATCAAAATAGACGACAATCTTTATCTCTCTTAGTTTCGGGAGGCTTGGCAGCGCCGGCGACCACGGCCCTCCACGGTCTGCACGGCAGCTCGGCAAACCGTGAGCGACGCGGCGTGGCGGCGTGAGTGTGTGGAATACAGGTTTGATATTTACACGCTCGGCTTTGAGCTGAACGACACTGAAGCAGGGAGGGATTCTTCCTAAACGCTGCAGCTCTTACTGTGTTTCTGCGACTGTGATTTGGGTACGAACGTCTCGTCTTTCACGGCTCGTTTCCGTGGTGTTCAACTACAAACGGTGACGGCAGCGAACACCCTTCGCGGTGTGCAGACATGCAGGTTTGAAAAACTCTTTTTAGCTTTGCTGAAGTTCAGAGAAAAGATCCCTGACAAGCCAGTAAAAGATCCGATCCTTGATTGTCGGGTTAAAGGTGTTTTAAAAAGGCATCAAGGCGACGGAAACGAAACACGGACGGCAAAGACAAGCAGCGCTGTCCACAGGGTTCCTGCATGGCGCTTTAACGCTCACTGAAAACGGCCATGATGGAAGGCTGATGAGGAAAGTCTTTCCATCCTTCCCGTGAAGGCGGGCAGACACTGCACCATGAAGCCCGGTCTGAAACCCGACGCCATCAACCCCCGACTCACTTCAGGATCCCACCAAAGTGTTTTTAGCTTGATTAATTACACAAACATTTACTGGTCCGGCTGTCTGGCTCATCTTAAACTGCGGTCGGCCGTCCTGCAGCTTTAAGAGTCTGATTTCCCAACATGGCCGCCACCAAACAATTCATTGGAAACTGCTGTGATACAAAACTGACCTTCACCACAGAACAGACACACCTTAACTTCTGCTTGCAGCATTACGTGTTTCCATCCACCTGTTTTTATGCACATTGTCAATTTTTGCATGAATAAAAAATCTGGAAATGCAGAAAATTAGAAAAAAAATCTTGAACTAACTCAAAGTTTTCACGGTTGGCTGAGAAGCGGCTGAAAGTTTGTAGCGTTGCTAAAAGCAAAACAGCCGCAAACGAAAACATCAGTAGCGTAAAGGAGACGCCACCCTTCGTCAAATTAACACAAGAAACAAACAGAAACTTCAGATTTGCATCCGGTTTCCTGGACTGTTTTGATGTCTGTGTGAGATTTGACTGGGAATCAGTTAATTACATCTTGTGGCGTCCACCATTCCAACATTTGGATGGAAACAAGCTGATGTTGAACACGCGGTCGACTTTATTCGACGTGTCACTGGTTACGAACAGCGAGAGCATTAAGGTCGCAGCTTCAAAGGCCAGTGAGAATATACAAGGTGAATGAAACCATGCAGCGTCTGCCCGGCGTGTCGGATGCTTTTCATGTAATAAAGAGAGAAACTAAAGAGAACAGCTGGAAACTCTTCATCACGGTGGCACTCGTGAGTATTTTCTCTGAATGTGCACGAGGTGAAATTCTACATTTTGTTGACTTTTCTCTTTCGGTATAATAATCTGTTCAGTCCTGCACACAGTCCAGAGCATTTTGTCGTTGTCACACAGAAACCCTGTTTGGAACCACAGGCGAGGACAGGAAGCCTCCAGAGCGAACGCTGCTGGAGTTCGGTGAAGGTAAAGAAATGAACAGACAGGCAGAGAGAAGAAACACAACACTGATCGATACTGCAGTCAAACTGAAGCTCTAACACTGTCACCTTTGAGCAGAACTCTAGAAAAATAAACAAACCGGAGCCTCTGCCCCGAGCCGCTGGTGTGTCCTTTCAAAATAAAAGTCTTCCTTTCCAAAATGAAACTGCAGTCATCGCATGCGTCAACAAACGGCGCCTGGAACGCCGGCGGGCAAATCAACGTGAGCTAAATTAACCAGAGATTAAATCTTCCAAGAATCCGGAGCGGGACACGGAGTCCTGATGATGTGTCCCATCCAGTCTGTTGAGTCGTTGTGCCTCTACCTGGAAAACCAGGTAACAGAATATTCCACAAAGGTCTGAGACAAGAGCGCTCCTTAGTGAAGTAGAACAGGTAGAAATACGAAGGTGAATCTAGACTCCTGGCCTGGAGAGCTCACAGGAACTTTAAAATCCTCTTTTTTGGAGTTCACGTGCATTTATCAAGATCCAGATCAGCTGATGAAGGAGAAAATCCTCTTCTGTCAGTCGACTCTCAGGTTTTACCCTGTTTGACACACTCGTGGTTTCAGAGTAGAAACGTGGCTCCTGGAGCCCCGTTGGTCCTTCAAAGTCCATCAGGTCCGGAGACGAACGTCGAGACGAGATCTGGAATATCTGAAATGAAGGACTGGATTCATATTTGACCTTCTGTCACTGTGGAGTTTGACAGGAGTGGACAGACGGACAGAACCAAGAGAGAAGCTGGATGGTCTACTTCTAGAAACAGCGTGAGCTGAGGCAAACGTGGGCTGATTAAGACATCTGCACGGACAGGCAGACCGAGTCACCCCGGTTCAAAACTGGAAAAAAAACACCAGGAGCCAAAGGAAAGACCAAGGTGAACACACCTGTCCCAGACTGCGTTAGCCCAGGTCAGGTCTGGGGTCCGACCCGTCCAGGAGGAGACTAGAAACGAAGCCAGTCAGTCAGTTTGCTTTGATTCCAGATCAGAACCAGCACACACATTTATTCAGCAAAGGTCCAAAGCCTGGACCCTGAGTCCACCTGGGGCCCAGACAAGTTGGTTTGGTTTAGCAAAAGTTTTGTTTTACACAGGTCCAAAGAGAAAACCCCAGTGTAACACTGGTACTGGTTCCACTAGGAACCAGTCAGAACCAAAACCAGGTCCTGGGTCATGAATGCAGTCAGGATTGGGTCAGATCTGGTTTTGGTCAGGTCGTTCTCTGGAGCTACAGGTCCTCGGAAGTCTGTTAAAAATCTGAACCTGATAGGAGTCTGGCTTGGCCCGGGGTTCTGGTTTGGTTCTGCTGGGCTCCTCTCAGGACTTCTCCCCCAGCTGAGACTGCTCCATGGACCCCTCCTCGTCTGAGAGCCCCGTTTCAACGGTGATGACCAAGGACGCCACTGAGGCGCTGCTCGCCATTGGCTGTAGCTCACCTGGAAGAGGGAGGGAAGACGAGGTCAGAGAGAAGACTGAAGAGCTCTTCGTTTAGACCTGCGTCACCTGAAAATCCACTTTCAGCAGAAACACATGAACCACATGAGAACAGATCTACTAAAGCGACTTTAAGCACAAACGCCATGAAGAAGAGTTATTCAGCAGAAACGCCACAAGGTGTCAGTATAACACCATCATCTGGTCCCTGAACACCACGGGCTCAGAGAGCGTCCAGTGTGTGTGTTTGACCTGTGTGTGTGTGTGTGTGTGTGTGTGTGTGTTTGACCTGTGTGTGTGTCAGTCGTGGCTGTCACAGGGCTGTCTCTCAGGGTGTCAGGGTCCTGGTAGTCCTGCGGGAGTCCCACCCGTCGCACCCCGGGGTCCAGCACCACCGAGGAGCCGCCCTCGCTCAGCGTGCCGTCGCTGGACGCCCCGGACACCACGGCCTCCAGCGCCAAAGCCCCGACCCCGCCCACGCCGCCCACGCCGCCCAGGGCCAGGTCGTAGTCCAGCGGCAGGTCGTCCAGACAATCTGCGTTCAGCTGAGGGAGAGGAGACGCGACAGCAGACACGTTTCCAACCATTACTGGAAGAAAACTTTTCTCCAATCAATAACCATCAAAACTTTCAACGTTCTAACTTTTCAAATTAGCCGCGGCTCTGAGATAAAATACTTCCATGTTTAATGTTTGCTGTAACCTTCGTTATGGTGAGCATGGTTTCCAGTTGGCCTACTTAAACTGGTTTCATGAAGAAAATGAAAAACCGGGCAGCTTCTGTGAAGTAAGCTCGACTTTCCAGGACAAACGAGCTAAAATCAGGCCGACTCACAGCGATGCCCAGAGCTTTGAGGATGTTCATCTTGCACATGGGACACGTGCGATGATCCAGCAGCCACGGGTCCACACAGCTCTTATGGAACAAATGTCTGCGGAGAGGAGAAACACACATTCTGCCGTTAAGACGACGCTGAGTCGAGGCTCCAGCTGCTTCACTCTGAGCAGCCTCACCAGGCCAGAAAGAAAAACAGGCTTTTCTCGTACGACACATAACAAACGGAGGTTGTGGTCACGGCCTCTGCTTTCCAAACAACCCCGAAATACGTTCCTCCGATCACGAGGAAACCGTCCGTCCTGAGCTGAACTCCATCGACACAAAGTCATGTTGTGATCACATGACAACAAAAGCAATCAGCAACAACAATCACACAGAGGTCCTCTTCTCAGCATCATCAAAGAACATCCATCTCTACCCATAAAACACAGTGCAGACAGCCTGACCTCATCTCATTTCATCTTTTTTTACTTGTAGTAGTACTCCCCAGTACTTTGTAAAAACCTGTGTTTCCCTTTATGACAGCAGAGTTTACAGGTTGACTGTGAAGTCAAAGCAGTAAAACTCCATGAAGTCACTGAGAGCAAGTCTAAATGTCAGTAAACATGAAGACACTGAGCGCAGTTTGGAAATAAAGGAGAAAAGAACACAGACAGTCAGCATCATCAGTCCCTCCTCCTCCTCCTCCTCCTCCTCCTCCTCCTCCTCCTCCTCTCTGTGTGCGGGTCTACCTGCAGGGCAGGATGCGGACCACGTCGTTGGCCTTGTACCCCTCGATGCAGACGGCACAGTTGTCGAAGTCGGCCTCCGTCTCCTGGTCGCCCTTCCTGATGGTGCGAACTTGGAGCTTGCTGATGGCCTTCTTCGCCGCGTCGCCGAGCCGCCGCTGTGGGACAGAGACGGGTGGGCAGAGAGGTTTGATGTCAGGCGAGGACGTCTGGGAAACATAAAGACCTTTGAGGGAGTCAAAGCTCCACAGCTGTGACTTCAGATCAACGTGCTGACCTGATCCAGAGAGACCCTGAAGCACCAGACCAGATTCCTGTGGGATCTGATCCTTCCGCTTCTCGTGACTCGACGGCTCCACGACAAAAACCTTCTCTTTGTTCAAGTTAAAAAGAACTTTTCACACAGACGTGAAACACGGTCGCTGATTTAACGTCACAAAGCAGAATGTGATCAGCTGATCTGATCCTTCGTGACGTGAACTGACCTGAAAACAGCTCAGAGTCAAAATATTTATAAATATTTATATATTTAATGTTTTTCAGCTTCACTGATTTTTTTAAATATCTGCTTATTGTGAATCTGATGCAGCAGTTTGTTCATTGATAACAGGTGAGAGTGCTGCAACGTAAAAGTACCTCAAAATAGTTTTTAAGTACCACAAGTTGTTGTATTTAAACTTTCTAAATCTTTTTTGTGCAATAGTGAAAAAAACACTGTAATAAAATACATATAGATATATATGTAGTAGATTTTTAGTTTGTATTTTGTATTTTATTCCTTCTTTGACTTGTTTTATACTCCTGACACTTTTGCTGACTGTAACACCCTAATTTTCCCTACAGGGGTTAATAAAGTCTTATCTTATCTTATCTTATCTTATCTTATCTTATCTATGTCCAAATCACGCAGCTAAACTCGAGCGGCCGTTAGCGTTTAACGGCGCCTGCTGACGGCGTCGTGCTGTGAAGACGACTGATCAGCAAGTTCAAACAAGCGAGTTTCCACAGCAGGTCTGTCTGTTCTCAACCTGCTGAAACACACACACACACACACACACACACACACACACACACACACACACACACAGACACACACACACACAGACACACACACACACACAGAGACACAGACACACACAGACACAGACACACACACACACACAGACACAAACACACACAGACACACACACACACACAGACACACACAGACACACACAGACACACACACACACACAGAGACACAGACACACACAGACACAGACACACACACACACACAGACACAGACACACACAGACACACACACACACACAGACACACACAGACACACACAGACACAGACACACACACACAGACACACACACACAGACACAGACAGACAGACACACACAGTCCACTCTTCGTTCTGTTTGTGCTTTCTTTGAAGGTGCTTTTATTTTATTGGATTCTGTTGTGAAGCACTTTGTAACGAGGTTTTATTTATCATACGTCTGGATACATTTTCAAACTGCTCTCGTTTCACACTCGGACGTGAGTTTTAGGACGTTTGCTCTTCATCGTATCCGCTGTTTGATTCAGGTCTGACATTCTTCAGTAATCCCGCTGACAAACAGACTGAAAACATAACCTACCTGAGATAATAAGTCAGCCATGCTTCTAAAATCTGGACAAAGGGTGAAGATGTTCCCTGGTTACCTACGTGACTGAATATCTCTGAGTGACCTGCTGTGCAGAGCACGTGGAAACGTACTGACTGACTCAGTTTGGTTTGAAGATTGTTCACTTTATTCAGATCAGCAGTGTTTTAATTAAACGTGTTGATGCGTGGTTCTGTGTGTGTGTGTGTGTGTGTGTGTGTGTGTGCGCGTACCTGGTTCCTGTCTCGTGCGTTGGCATATCTGAACCTCTGGATGTAGTAAAAGACGAGCCAGGCCAGGGAGATGATCATCAGCACGATGAAGGAGATGGACACGAACACCACCGACGTCCTGCTCACGTACTTCTGCAGGTTCCTCGTCCCGATGGTGATCGTCATGGTGACGGTCACGTTACGCTCCAGCAGCGACGCTACCTCCCGACCTTTGGGCTCGGGGATCATGATGGCGACCACCTCGCCTGTACCTGAGGGGGAGGAGGATGCTGTCAGTCAGTCAACTGTCAAGTGCTGACCTTCAGAGTAAAACGCTCAGAAAAATGAATGGAGTTTGGTGCGGCCACACATGAGCCGGCGCGAGCCAATCGAGCGCTTTCAAATGTTCTTGGCTAAAAATAATAATTACACAATTTTCTGACGGAGCTCTTTTCAGAAAAAGAAGGGACCTCAGAAAGTGAAATAAAGTTTTTTGGCACTGACATTTAATCACCTTTTTAGCCAATACGATGAAATCGTTAGCAAACAGCTGCTCATTTACACATTCAGGGTGTTCAGAGCAGCGTGATCTTTCATTTGGAGTCGTGTTCGTGTCACCTGCTGAATTCCAGCTCAGTATCGACTCTTTCAGCTGCTTTTTGGTCTCTTCCAGTCGACCAGCTGTGAAATGATGAACTATTGTTATCATTATTTCATGTCCATCAGTTACAGCGACCCCTGAGGGAATGAAAACAGCCAAAATAAAAGCACGAGAGCGCTGAGAGGAGCCGTGATGGTGAAGTCTGAGGTCCTCGAGTGAAACTCAGCATAAAGACGAGAGGAGCTGCAGATTCAGCTGAGTCAGGTTCATCACTCTGAGCGACGCCTTTCAACCACATCGCCATAAAAATATCCTGTGTGACCATTAAAGCTTATTATTAGCTATTAGCTTCATCAGACGTGAAGTGAAACCACGTCCACGCACTACTTCCTATCACAGGCTGCACTCGTCCGACAGATTCCTCCTCCATCCAATGAAAACTTCTCCTCAAACTCCCCCCGTCACTATGACGACCAGCTCCTCGCCCACCCGCCACAGACAGCCGGTCTAAAAATAACCATCAACCCTCGATGTGGCGGATGACGCGTCGCATCGCTCCATCTGAGCTTCAGCACCAGATTATGTAAGTGACTACAGGAGTACTACAGTTACTACAGAGGCAGTACACGTCTATAGTACCTGAAGGCATCACAGTCCAACACACACACACACACACACACACACACACACACCATTAAAATGGCTGCACTTGCTTTTAGCTAAATGCTAACGTTAGCACTGAAACACAGTGACAGTGCAGACGCTGATGTTTGATCGGTGACATGTTTAATGCTCTACAGATGTGTCCCTGACGTGAAACCGTTGGTCAGCGTGAACGAGTCAAAACATTTCTGAAGATTCGACTGAAGAGTGACGAATGAGGAGGAGGAAGAGGAAAGCAGAAGGAGAAGCAAAAGAAGAAGCGGTGGTTAGCACATTAAGCTAATCGGAGGTCAAAGGTGAGACCGAGTGGCCTGTGGTGATTTCCTGTGCTGCCCCTCAGCCGCTGCTCGCTCGGCGGCAGCGTGAACATAAACACAAGTTTGTGTTTGACGCTCTGAGGTCGTCTCGTGACTGAGGCCTGACCAAGCCAGCCTCACGTGACCCCGGAGGTGGAAGAAAACACTCCTGAGGGAGACTCACGACACGGGAACAACACCAACACGCCTCGTTAACGTGTTAAATATTTACCAGCAAAAAGCAGTTCATGTGCGAAAAGTCTCAGTTCTGAACGCCTGAACGGAGACGAAGACTAACGTCTCACACGCAGACAGACGCAGGAAACGCTGACGGGACAGTTTGTGCCGAGACAGAAGTGAAGTGGAACCAAAACCAGTGTGAACTGGACCTTCTGATCAGCATCTCACGACCCTCTGAGCTTCTACGGAGAGGAAAACGGCATCATTTGACAACATGTCTGCACGATATGAGGAAAAATCTGAAAATATGACAATGACGACACGACCCTCAACAAATAAACACAGGCTGAAGTGTGTGTGCAGCAGATACACTTCCTGTCTGTCTGCTTTAATACACACAGACCTCAAACGCCCAATAAAGAAACAAACTGCGCAAACGCCGCAGTCGTGGCCAATCAGGTGAAGCCGGGCTGACTTTAAGATTAGGCACTTTATGGATCCCACGGCGGCGAAATGAGGATGTTACAGCCAGCAAAGTATTAAAAAATAGGCAAAAGCAGTGGCACAGAAGGATCATGTGTACAATATGTGCAGATCAGAAAAATACCTGAGCCAGTATGGACAGTAAACGCAGCGTTTGTCCTGTTACACAGTAAACATGATCAGCACAGAGCTGCACTAACTGAAGCTGGAGGTCAACAGTTGGACAGCCAATGACCCAACAGTGACTCAGCACTTTTACTCAAACGTTTCAGTCACTTTTAGCACAGAGCATCGGGTCAGTTTTTCAGCTGCAGATATCTCATTCAGCCTTTAACGTCGAAGTTTAACCACGCAGGCGTGAAAGAACAGATTGATCGAAACATTCTGGGGAAAATAAGAAGTTTGCTATGATGGAAGCTGATATAACACCTGTGTGTGTGTGTGTGTGTGTGTGTGTGTGTGTGTGTGTGAGATAAACTACCCCGAGGCCGGCGCTGAACTCCCATCAACCCCTCAAAAAGAGCACCAAAAATTGATTAGTCTCTGCCTAAAAATACACCCCCAGGGTCGATGCCGCTCTCTCCCACACATACACGTTTGTCCTTCTATACCTGTGAGGACCGTCACTGCAAACACAGGACAGAGAGGACCAACGGCCTCTGAACCAGTGACAGCTGGACCGGATGTTCACGTCCTGCTTCAACTGAAGACGCATCATAAAAGGTCGTGATACAGACAGAGGACACACACACACACACGGTGTAGGCCCATCACTTCCTGTTTCTCTGCACATGGACGACCAATCACAGCACACCTTCTGCTTCTGTTTCTTCAGTTTACCCGTTAGCACGTCGCTGCGCTAACCAGCTTGCTGTTGTTGCAGCTCTGGGCTAATCTGTGGATGAAGGCAGGAATGATAAATCCATCTGACTCCACGGTTGGATTAACGCTCTTTCACAGATGAAAGGTCTGACGGACCACAGATGCACCATCAGGGTTTTCTCGCCCAGCACGCTCTTTACCATTTAAAGTCGGCCTCGTCTCAGAGATGTTTGTTTTCATGTTGATTTGTTCAGAGGAAATGTTTCAGAGGATGCACCCGATGGGATTTCTGCAGATATGTGGATACATCTTCTCTCTCCTGTGTCAGCCCTCTCTTATCGCTACGGCTCGCTAACAGACGCAGACGTTAAACACACTTTTCAAAATGTCCACATTCAACAGGCAAAGTTAGAAAACCACCGCACAGTTTCATATCACCGCTCCCCTTTGATCTGCCGGCTCTGAAGTAACAGGAAACTAACTTCAAAGTGTCGAAGCAGTCTGACTCAGCCTCCGAACAAACCACCAGCTGATCGACGCTCAAACAGGCAAGCTACGCTAACGTGATCGCTAACGAGCTAGCAGCTGTTCTCTTTTCTCTTGTAGGGATCAGAACAAGTTCCTTCCAGCCCAACATGGAAGTGCAGCAGCTTCAGCGTCGGCCAAGACGACTGCGACTGGTTTAAGAAGCAGAAAACCGGAAAGTTTTCCTGCAGCCCATCATAAAGGTGAAGCCAGACCAGCACCGACCCCGAGCTATCACTGAAAACACCACCTTCGCTCTCCATTTGGGCCTCCACACACCACATCCAAGCAATCACAGCATTTATTAGCCCCACCTTCAGCAGCTGCAACATTAATGATGTTTATTTTCTAATTCAGCAATAATTAGAATCCATGTACTTTGGGTACTTGAAGTATATTTTGATGCTAACACTTCAGTACTGTTACTTAAGGACTTGTGCACGGGGACTTTCTCACATTTAAAGACTCAACATCTTCATCGTTTCAGTCATTTTTCAAGCAAAAAGCAAAAATTTGCAGGTTCCAGGTTCTCGTGAAGAAGATTTGCTGCTTTTCTTTGTCTTAAATGACCATAAACTGAATATCTTTGACTTCTGTCTGACAAAAAAAACGAGAATCTGAAGGTGACACGTGGTGCTCAAACCAATATTTATCATTATTATCTGACTTCTATGTACGATCAATAAAATATTCAGCGGATGAACCGATGATGAAAATAATCATTATCAATCACAAGAATCACCAAGAACCTTTTCAGACTCAGATCAAATCCAAACAGCACGACGTTACATGTATCTGGACAAGAAGCTGACCTTTGAACGCAGCACAGACGCTATTTCTAGACTAAACAAAGATTCCCAGGAAGTTCAGCGAGGAGGAGGAGGAAGAGGAGGAGAAGGAGGGAAAACTGCCAGACCGACTGCAGCTCCCATCAGAAAACGACCCTGACACTGAAAGCATCGTGAGAAAGTTGATTCAAAGCAAACAGAGTTGGTGTTTGTGCGCGTGGGGACCTCCGGGGATCCCTGAAGGGGTCTCCAGCTGACAGAGGAACAGCTGTGAGTCCTCACTTCCCTCAGCAGCACCGACACCCGGCATAAAAACAACCATTCAGACTGAAGAGGCCGTCTGTTACGTAACACTTATTCATAGCTGCTGACAAATGTCACGATGAGTTTCTGTGGACGGATTCGGGTGAGAAAAGCCTGGTTTCTGTCACTCGACGCGGGGATCCCCCCGACCGAAAACGCATCAAAGAAATACTAAATGTGATCAAATCTGATGCTTTCAGGACGCAGCAGGAAACTGGTCCAGCAGCATCAGAGACCTGCAGTCAGCAGTTTGTCTGCTGGCACCAGAAGCAAGTCTGAAAACCAGTTAGGACAGACTGGGATCCAGTTCAGTTCAGTTTTCTGTGCAGCAGAAAATTGAACTCAAAGAAATTCAGTTTGCAACAATAAAAAGCAGCAAATTGTCACATCTGAATGTTACTGAACTGTAAATATGTCTGTGTCACTATATTCTGACATAATAAAGAGCAAAGAGCTTAATTAATGATGTATAATTAATTAGATTAAAGGATACATTGAAAACCAGCATTAGCTGCAGCTGTGCTTCATTCTGCTGCTGACAGCTGGTAAAATCTGACACCACAAACCTCAAATCAGCGGCGACCGCCTTCTAAAAACACAGTTAATGCCCATGAATGAGTCACCTGCACACAGAAAAACATCTGAAAATGTCAAAGGTTTGTCGCCTCTCTCTGCCTGCAGACGCTGGCTGGTGATGATTATCAGAATAATTTCAGATATTGACAAAATTAACCAATGTACCACTAATTCATTTCAACAATCTGGACTTTTTTCTTGCATAACTTTTAATTTGCAAGTGTGGCTCTGTGGAAAAAATTAAAAACCCAATTAAAGCTTCAGGTGACACAGAGAAGTTAACCTGCACCTGCACACCTGAACTCCTGCCACCATGTTTCCAATGTCACCAATCAATCTGCCAATCGATCAGCTCTCTCCCTATCACAGAGACAAATGAAAGCCATTGATCCCTGGAGTCACATCTGTCATACTGCCCATTCACACGTCTAAACTCGGGATCACCGCCGTACCTGGATGAGGCATCGTGATGGTGTCGTTGGGGTTCGCGGACCCCACGTTGAAGATGACCACCGCTGAGGCGTTGTGGGATGCGGCGTGGCGGATCTTGTCCTTGTAGGTGCAGTTGCCCCGGGCTATCAGCGCGACCCAGGCTCCGGCCTGTGGGGGCACGGCGAAGCGGTTGTTGGGGTCGCAGGCCTGGCGGTCGTGCGGGGCGGCAGGCAGGACCACCACCCCCTTGGCGTCCCGCTTCGGCGAGTGCTCCCCGTAGCGCCCGCACTCAGTCTTCTCGGTGCGGAGCTCCGAGGTGGCTGGGTCCACGTAGGTGATGTTGACGAAGGCGGTGTACCACTCCTCCCGTTCGGCCACGGTGAAGTCCAGGCACAGCAGGTGGACGAAGCAGAAGGAGAGCAGCCACGTAGAGAGGGCCAGGCTGCGGCAGGCCGCCACAAGAGAGCCGGGGGCCATGGTGATCCTCCCCGGTGATAGCGAACCGTCGGTCGGTCGGTCGGAGGAGCCCGATAGCGTCTACACCGAAGACGCCTACGCCACCATTCTACCAGTGGGGCGACCAGGAGGTTACTAAATCCGCCTCTCGTTTTAATTTCGACGCCCTCTCCTTTCGCTAATTTTTTACAGTGTTATGTCCGTGCTTTCAGCCGCTCCCCACCGCCGCTCTCAGGCTAACTAGTAGCCTGTTAGCCGTTTCCATTCCCAACCGTCACCGAGAACAAAACAAAACCACCCACGGGAAAAGCCTGCACACAGAAACAGCTGTGGACAAACTCAACCGCGGGGACGACGAGACTTAACCTCGCCGAAGGAAAGCATCCGGCAGTGGGTTCACTTTTCGACAAAGTTAGCTGTTCGTGTGGTGAATATTTGCGGCTAGCTGAAGGCAGCAGGCCACCGAAACTGCATTGTTTTGACTGGGCCTGAGCGGACCAGTGTGAAGCTAGCGCCAGTGGGAAACAGCACTTCCGGTCATTTAGTCGAAAATAAAGGATGTGTTATTCAATTAAAAGCTTGTATCGGCAAATTACAGCTTTAATCACACACACTGTAATGAAGCTTGAATGTTCTTTCTGAAATCTGTTATTCAAGACGCCCTACCATTTAAGTTTCACTAGTGATACACTTTTCCTTTTGATTTTGAAGAACTAAAACTTTTATTTCCGTTATGAATTGGTCTGACTCTGTTTGACTTGACGCGGCTCTGTGTGCAGAAATCCCGAACAGCGCCACCTGGCAGCCCGGCAGAGAAACTGCCGCTGTACCCCCAAAACAATACAATTTATGGAACTAATTTTACGGGATTCAAGCTTTGATTTCCTTTTTTTTATTTTGTGTTTTATTTTTAATTTTGAAATACAAACGTAAAAATAGAAAAGCATGACATCAATACCGTTGCAGGGTAATAGAAGCACATACTCTTACAAGTAAAAGTCCTGCATTCAAACTCTTAAAATACAAAGATATCAGCATCAAAAGTAAAACTACTAATTTCACAATCACATTGTAATACTGGATAATAATTACTGATGCATTTATGTGTTCATCACTTTACTGCTGCAGCTGGTAAAGCTGATTTTTGTTACTTTACACACTGCTAGGTAACTTTATCTATAATAATACATCATTTATGAATCGGTTTATATTTTCTATAAATAATCTAAATCTGCAAAGTATTCAATAATTGTAGTGCAGTAAAAAGTATATTTGTCTCTGAGAGAAGTAGAGAGTAGCATAACATGGAAATACTGAAATAAAGTACCTCTAAATTGTAGTAAATGTACTCAGTTACAAAACTGTTTAACTGTTCAAGTCATTTTTAAAAACTTTGACAGCACTTCTGAAATAAAACTCATCTCCGTTCAGTTACAGAGAACCTTTGGGGCCCTGGACCCTAAGGAGGCACAAAGACCCCCTGGTTATCTGCTGTGATGAAATTTGATCTTTTTCCCTCTTCGGACTGGACTGGCCCCTCATGAGGCTCCTGCATTTCACCTAAACCTGAGGTCCAACTGAAGGACGACGTGTCGAAATGCAGTAAACTGATGTTCCAGTTACATGATGAATATTTTTAAAACGTGTATTTAATCACAAACTAACTGACAAGCAACAAACGATAAATGCTTGTTGGTTTGTGGTACAAACTGTGGGACCTGAAGGGGGCCCCCTACAGGTGTAATCCGGCCCTGCAGCGCTCAGCACCATCAGCCATTTGTTTGAATACATTTGATATTTGACAGAAATAAATCAAATGTTCATTTATTGCAGAACTGTTTGTGAATCAAACACCTGCAGCCACAGCGAACAGCACAGAGGATGATGAAGAACACTTACACACATATAAAACACAGCAGACACTTCACACACACTGAAACCATCAGAGTAAAAACTGAAACTAAACTTCAGCGTTCGTCATCCGAAGCTGCCGTCTGGAGGTCGGTACAGTTTGGGGAAAGTGAGGAGCTGAACGCTGCTGAAGGCGAACTTCCTGCTGCCCACGTTCTTCTGCACGTTCTCCATCCTGCAACCATCCCTGCATACACACACACACACATTACACAAACACACGCACACACAGAGCTTCATCAGTAATTATCACAAAACAAAAACGCACACACGCCTGCATGATAAGTTCTAGCGTGAAAATCGTGAATAAATCAAAGTTTCTCAGCACAGAGAAGAAAAGAAAGAGCTTTTGTCCTCATGCATGAACGACTCTGATCGATGACTCCGATCAGTAAACCTGGCTGTGATTGGTGCAGCTCTCTGCAGCAGACGGCATCCAATCGTCTGATGTCTTGTATAAGAAATCAGACAGACGCTTTTTATGGTCGTGTTCGATCGTTTCCTCTTTCTCTGACGACCCTGCTGGCAGCGGCGTCGTTCATGTTTCCTCACACGACTCCTGACGCTGCTGAACCTGTTCTGACTCGAAGCTCCGCAGAGTGAAATTCTTTTGACTCTTTGGAAACATGAAACCAGCCCACCAGCAGCAGAGCAGACGCCGTCCAGTTTCTGAACAAGAAGAAGAAAACGCTCCTGTTCAGGGCTAAAAACTGACGTCATCCACGCAGTCCAGCGTTCCCAGTCTGCGCTGCTCTACTGGTATCTGGCCAGCAGTATAACCAGGCTGAGGATGAGCCACAGGACCAGCAGGTGAGAGGTCACCAGAAGGAAGGCCACGGGGTACAGGTGACGCCTGGGAGCTTTGGGGGCCAAACACAGCGGCAGCCAGGAGCTCCGGAGGCCCGAAGGACGCTGCTCAGGGTCTAACCCACAGACAGTGAACCCTGCCTGGGCCTGACAGCCCAGCATCTGCCCCCAGGACAGGTGAGACCTGGAGGAGCAGCAGGAGGAGTGCGCGTGTGTGTGTGTGATGAAGGGAGGTGAAAACAGGAAGAGGACGAAAAAAAGAAAAACAGATGAAAGAAGACAAAGAGAAAACAAGGATGAAGATGGGAGAATGACACAAAGTAAAAGAAGAAAAACAAAAAGAAAGATTAAACCAAAAATGTCCTGCAACATAAAAATAAGAGGAGACAAAAACAGGAGCAAAGGAGGAAGGAGAGGAGGGAGGAGAGATGAGGGAGGAGAGGAGGGAGGAGAGACGAGGGAGGAGAGACGAAGGAGGAGAGACGAGGGAGGAGAGGAAGGAGGAGAGACGAGGGGACAGAGGAGGGAAGAGAGACGAGGGAGGAGAGACGAGGGAGGAGAGACCAAGGAAGAGAGAGAAGGGAGGAGGAGGACCAACCTCCTCATGGAGTCGAGCGCGGCGCTGAAGTGCTGCCGGCCGAGTGTGTGTCGCTCCCTCAGTAACACACACTGCTCCAGAGTCACCGACATGGCCGTGCGGTCCTTCGCGCTCTTACAGCTGGTCAGACGCACGCCGTTCACCTGACGACACACCTGCACATGCGAACATATACACACACATACACACACACACACACAGAGGTGTGAAGTCCAATCAGACATCAGAGCCTCTGAAGGCGACATTTCTTCACATTTCTTTCACGACGTGTCGACAGCTGATGATTCCGTTCACACGCTCATGATCTTTGACAATCTGATCAGTTTCTATTGGCTGCATACATCAATATATAATATATATTTGCTTTCCACCTCTTGGTTCCACCGGGCGCGTTTGTCTCCGCTCTGATCTGT
This sequence comes from Chaetodon auriga, assembly GCF_051107435.1. Lineage (NCBI taxonomy): Eukaryota > Metazoa > Chordata > Actinopteri > Chaetodontiformes > Chaetodontidae > Chaetodon > Chaetodon auriga. The sequence goes on from NC_135097.1 coordinate 1,978,197, forward strand.
GGACGATCCGTCAACCTGCACAGACCAAGTCGATCTGGACAGGAAGTCAGACGCAGGAACGGTGCAGAGAATGCGGTAAATTTTCAAAATAAAACATCCTGAGCCGCCTCCCGATCGTACACTGAAGCCTCTCACAAACGGTGAAGGTGTAGCTTTGGAAACGCGCCCGGTGGAACCTCGACCCTCTCACAGAGCTGCTCGTGTGACCTGTTAAAAAGTCATTTTCCAGATTTCATGCCGCAGGCAGTCGACTCGTCTTACCATAGCAGCGACCCACAGAACCTCCACGTTCTTCCTCTTCCTGGTTTCTATGCTGCGATCCAGAGAGGACAGCAGCTCGGACAGCGGCGGGCTGCCGGCTGAGGGAGACACACCGCTTCAGTTTCCAGACGATAAGCTAACACACCAGTTAAAAAGCTTCAGAGTGAGGCTCACCGGCGCCGGGCAGCCTGTCGGTCAGCGCGCCGCAGAACGCCTTCAGGCGCTCGCAGCTCTGCTGGTTCACTCTGTCCTGCAGCGAGCTGTCGCCAAACCTGAAGCAAACATCGCCTTCTGTCAGCGGCCTGATACACACATCAGCTTCTATCAATACTTTGATTGATCAGCTAAATGTGGGTGTGCGTGTGTGCGTGTGTGTGTGTACCTCTCAGCCAGACTCTGCTGCTGGTTGATCCCGATGTTGAAGAGAACGGGATGAATTCGTATCAAACACCCCTCTCTCAGCTCCCGGGGCAAAGACCTGAAGGTCTCAGGGGGCAACGGGACCTCGACAACCCAACGTCCCCTGAAAGGAGACAAACACACACTGAGCAGAGGGCGTGCTGTGTGTGTGCGTGTGTGCGTGTGGGCGTGTGTGTTTCCCACCATGCTCCACTGAGCGTCGGCAGCAGGTCGTCCGGCTGTTCCGTTTTAGCCTCGATGACAGTGAACGCAACACCGCTCAGGTCTGCAACACCCACCTCCATGTCCTCCAGCATGCCCAGCTCGTCACCTGACACACACACACACACACACACACACACAGTGTACCTCTACATGCAGTATATATAGCAGGTTAGCGTGTGTGTGTGTGTGTGTGTGTGTGTGTGTGTGTGTACCGTAGGTGCTGAGCAGGCTTTCAAACTGAGCCAGGACTCCGACAGAGTGCAGCTGCTGCAGGAAGTCCGGATCCTCCAGACCTCCAAACAGCTTCAGCATGAAACCACACACGACGGCCGAGAGCTGAGACACAAAATCACACACAGCTACATGAACGCACACGGCTACAAGAACACACACGGCTACATGAACGCACACGGCTACATGAACGCACACGGCCACGTGAACACACACGGCCACGTGAACGCACACGGCAGGTTTGACGCTTCAGACGCTGAGGAGTAACAGATTACTAATCAACGGACGCGTCAACACACGATTCATGATCAAAGACGGTATTTTCTCACCGCCTGGCTGAAGACGGCATGGCGTCTCTGGACGATGTGCGCGGGTCCCTGGGACACCGTCGAGGACACCGCCCCCTGCAGGACCACGAAGGTCATGGCGGCTCGGGCCTTCGCCACCGCCTCACGCACACAATCCCTGAGAGTGACCACCAGGGGGAGCAGCTGCTCCTGCCAGGAGGACGCAGAGGAGAGGGAGGAGGACGCTGGTGGAGACAGACGGGTTGGTAACGTACTCGGCTGTGTTTCAGTGACTTTGTCTTCACAGCAGCTCGTACATTCATACTTCAGATTTCAGAAATACGGATGAAGAACATGAAGAATGTCCCACCGGTGCTCTGAGCTTCCTGCTGCTCTGATGATGTCATTTCCTGTGGGCGTTCCTCCCGCCCCTGCAGCCGGTCACCCATGGCGATGATGCAGTTGAGGCTCATGGCCACGTTCGCCCACGTCCTGTCCTACACACACACACACACACACACATATATAAAAACAAGCACAGCGCCGTCACACACATTCAGATCTCACAAACGCTCTGACTTGCCCACTCCTCATCGTCGTACTCCGCGTCCTGCCGGCTGACTTCCTGTTGCCGTGGCGAGGTCCGTCCCTCCTGATTGGCCGGCGTGATGTCACAGACTAACCCGTTGCTGTGGACGTGGCTGCCGCCGCAGCTGGCAGAGCACTCACCGTGGATCGCCAGCAGGGCGCTTCTCACCAGCTCGTCTTTGAGCGCGTGAACAAACTGTTCTGTCTGAGAGGGAGGGACGGTGAGGACACAACAAGACTGCGTCCGACTTCTGTCTCTGCAGAATGTGTCGTCTGTGTTCTCCTCACCTGTCGAGTCAGGCCATCCAGGACCCGCTGCAGCCGGGCGCCGTTCTGCTCCACAGAGACGGACAGCAGCTCCTCGGCCAGCCCGAAGACCAGAGGCTGCAGCTGGGCCACGCTGGCCAGCAGCTCCCTCCCTCTGGAGCTCTCGTCCTCCGAGTACGAGATGGAGCTGCAGAGCGAGAGGCGGGGAGAGGTTAACCTGCGAGGGGGTCCAGGTCACGTTTAAAGGACCGTAACCAGCGGTGGTCTATGTTTCAGCCTGCTTAATGTTTCCTTCAGTTCACACAGCCACCAGTTTCCCTTCCTTCAATCCAGCAAAGCAACACCCTGACAGGGCCACAGGTGAGCCGTCTGGTGGCATGCTACATCAAATTTCAACATTTTCCCTCCCCTGACAAATTCAGTGTTTAAAATCAAACTTATTTATGGCGACAGATATCAAAAAGAGTGATGTATCCACAGATAGCAACAGGTGAGAGACACCTCCAGCTCCACACGCAGCCACACTGAAGCTCCTCATTCAGTGGATCTTCATACAATACAGCAGCAAACGGAAAGCAACAGCTGCCTGAACAGCTGGAGGGCAAACTCTAAAGCTGGACAGCACGCGAATGAAGCTAAACCTTCAGGAAACGCTGGGACGGCGCTTCAAATGTGACTGCAGGCCCAGGTGAGTTCACCTGTTCAGTCAAAGCCAGAGCATCTGCACTCGTTAATCCTCTGCAAACATACAAACGGCTGCCTGAAAGGACAGTTTGAGGACATCATGGTTTCCTTTTCCGTGCTTCACTCCAAATAATAACTCAACAAACGGACATGCATGTGTGCTAATCTACACAGCAGCGTCACTAATCCTGACAGAGCAGAGATTAGAGATTAATCCACAGCAGCAGTATGAGGAGCTGGATGCTGTCTGACACACACGCACACACACACACACACACACACACACACACACACACACACACACACCTGTCTCTCTGCGCGGCGTGTTTGCTCAGCAGCCTCCTCAGCCCTCCGTGTTTGAAGGACTGGTGGTGATCAGCCGGAGCGCCGAACGTCATCACCTCGTACCACACGCCTGCAGGGAGAGACTCTGACAATGAGCGCCGCCGCGAAGGCTGCGGCGTCTGAATCTCACTGAGGAGAAGTGACAACAAGCGTGAGAGAGAGGATGAGGAGGAGATGAAGGAAAACCTACCGGCGCTGTCTGGACCAGTGACCTCCATCCTCTGCGAGTGCAGGTTGGTCGGAACAAACTGAAGGTGTTTGTCTGATTTACTGGTGCTCGACTTGAAACAGGACGAGGCTGTGAAGGACAGAGAAATCACAAAAGAACAAGCAGACAGTGAACACATCGCCTGTCAGTCTCGACACTTTGGGCTGGACTTCCTGGAGTCTCTGCTGCTTAAACACACGAGACACAGGATGTCCATCAGCGAGCCTGAGAGCTGCTGGTTGGTGGGTGCTGTTAGCTTTGGACAGAGCTAGGCTAGCTGTTTCCCTCTGCTTCCAGTCTTTATGCTAAGCTAAGCTCCAGCGTCACGTTCACTGGCTGCTGTCGACCTTCTCGTCAACTCTCAGAGAGCGAACGCTGACATTAAAGCACGTCTCACTTTGGCTCATTTTCTCTGCACGGTGAGCTTTTGCACATTCTGGCCTCTTCACCTGAGAGTTTGTCGAGCTCAGTCAGCGTTTCCTGATAGCAGCCAATCAGGTGGTTGCAGTGGCTGATGACATCGTGGCGGAGTCCGTCCCGGTGGGGAGAAAGGTCACCGAGCTGCTTCACTTCCTGGACTCTGAGAAAGATAACAGAGGCTTGTTTGAGCTGAACTTTGGAAGGTGAGTCACAGACACGTTCCCGTGCTGTCCAATCAGATTCTGAAGCAAACCGACGAACTTTCACTCAGAGTTCAACACAAACCGATTCCCATTCCACGGCAAATAAACTCAAAACATTCAATTCCACATAGAAACAAGGAGAGAACAAAAACAGGAAATGAAGAAAGCAGCTTCACGAGCTCTCGATGCTAACGCTAACGACGCTGCTCATCTTCTTCTGCTCCGTTTATTCCAAACTGGAAGCATAAAGCTCCTCTCTCTGTGGCGACCGGCTTTAGCTTACAGGAAGTGAACATGGCCTCCATACAGGTGAGGAACACACACACACACACACACACACACACACACACACACGCACGCGCGCACACACACCTGCTCGTGTGCTCGTGTATGAGTGCATTCAGCAGCTGCTTTGGCAGGGAGAAGGAGAGCGGCGTCTCTGCCATCTGTTCCCGCACCAGCAGCCATCTTTGATCCTCCGTCTGAAACCTGTACACCTTACACACCTGAGCACACAGCACTGCGCACACACGCACACGCACACACGCACACACGCACACACACACACACACACACACAGGAAGGTAAGTTATTTAAAGGTATATAAACATGTATTCATCACTCCTCTGTGTGTGTGTGTGTGTGTGTGTGTGTGTGTGTGTGTGTGTGTGTGTCTCACCAGCTCTCATCACTGGACTGTTCTCTTTGTCATGGACAGAAGTGTGAAGACTGTCGCACAGCGCAGGACACTGGAGGACAGACGGAGACAGAAACATGGCTTGAAGTCAGACGGAGGGAAACACAACGTAACCTGCTCAAACATGTCAGCTGACCCCGAAACTGCCGGAGAGGAAACCACAGAGCGAAGCATCAAACTCCTCAGAGCCACACAAACAGAGGGAGGAGGGCCGAGGCTGAAGGGAACTGAGGAGGTGCGGGTTTCTGCTCCTCTACCTTGTGTTCAGGAGGAGTTTTGTCCTCGCTCTCCCCCTCCACCTGCAGGCGGGACACCTTCACCTCCCCGACCTCGCTCACGCCGTCCATCGCCCTGATTGGATGAGTGGAAACACAAACACCGGTGAGCGCTGAGGACAACCTTCGGCGGGACGTTAAGTTCTGTTCATTCATCAGAAAACGAGCGTACATGGACACCAAGACGAGGGAGACGATAAACACAGCGAGCAACACGTCGCTGCTCAGACATCAGGACTTCTTAGAAATACACCCTCTGACAGAAGATACGCTAAAACATGAGCATTACTAAGCAAACTAGCCTAGCTAACAAGAAATAAACCAAACTCGTGAGCTAACAGAGCTACGTGGCTGAACGAGTGAAGAGATACGCAACCAGAGGGAATTATGCAACTTTCTAGAGAAACTACAGGGAACAATGACACACAGGACAAAGCTAAGCAGCATTTGCAGTTACGAATGCACCGCTAACTTGAAAAGAGAACAACTAGCTTGCTATAGTTTCAAAAGACACAAATAACTAATAAGAAATGCTGCTAGAAACAAGATCATTGTCAAATAGAAACAAAGATCTAGAAAGAAATGCTAACTGGAAAAAAGGATAACAAGCATAATTAAGGAGAAACACGATCGCTAGCAAGACAAAGTTAGCAAGAAGCCAAAGAAAATGCGACTCCAAAGAAGGTTCGAATTCAACTGGAGAGACAAGAAGACAAAAACTCAGATAACAAGGAAGACAACATCACAGGAGGCAGGACAGTGGACAGACAGTGGTCAAAGCACGAGGAATGAAGATACAGAAATCAACAAGGCAAGATGTCATTAGAGACGATCAGCAGAGTGACTCAGACGAAGCTAACAAGCCTCCGCCGAGCAGCAGCGTGACGCTCTGCAGCTGTGCTCACCTGTGCCAGGTATGTTAGTCATCAGACACACCCTGACGCAACATGCCACCATAAACACACCTGACGCTCTCTCCCCCGCTCTCTGTCTATGTCTCTCGCCCTCTGTCCCTCTTCATTCTTGCGGTCTTGTCGCTCTCGCTCGCTCTATCTCTGAAGATGTTGTGATATGAAAACAGGAAGAAGTCGTCTCTTTTCTGCTCTCTGCGGAGGTGGAGCCACACACACTCACTTCTCACTTCCTCATCTGGCTACAGGTATCCAAGCAACAGCCAATCAGAGGACAGCTAGACCTCTGTGAAGGCTCGCCGCGGTGAATTTCATTCATGTCACCTGAGAGGTTTCTTGAGGAAGAAGAGGTGTTTGAAGGTGAGCAGAGTAGAGCTTACAGAGGCCTTAGAGGCAGTTTTAATGAGGGTTTGAGAGGAGTTACAGCGTGTTTGTTCTGGGAAGGAAGACGACAGGGACGCTGACACAACCTGAAAACAAACACGAAGGACTCGATGCCAAACTTTAAAGAAACACCTGGCAGGTGATGGAGGAAGTGTGTTTACCTGAGGCTCAGGGAGATGTGAGGCTCTTTGGACTTGAGCAGATCTCGGACGGAGAAGGAGGTGAAACCCAGAAAAGTCTGAGAAAACAAAAGAGTTTAGCTCACAAAAGGGTGAATTTCAATGTTTGAATCGTCAGATTTGGGATTTTTTCATCCTCTGCCGATCACGACCAGCCGAACAAACTCCCTAAAAAACACTTCCTGCTCCAGGTCACACGGTTTGAGCTTCCTCCCAGTGTCCCATAATATTCACTCACAGGCCCATTCTGTGTGACACACACACACACACACACACACACACACACACACACACACACAGTTCTGTCTGTCAGTCTGACGCTTCCTGACTCTGCTCTGTTCTTTCTGTCAGACGACGCTGACGCTGAAGCATCAGGTGAACATTTAGAGGTTGAAAATGACCACTGATCTGAGTTCAGTGAAGACGAGACATTGACAGGCTGTAAATCGAACATTTCAGGCCCAGAAAGATGCTGGTTGCAGCTTCTCATGTGAATATTTCCTCAGTCTTCTGTGACAGGAAACATCTTTGGGTTCTGGACTGCTGGTCGAGCCTCTGAGGACAACTCCAGCTCCAGGAAACGTTCATATATTTCTTTATTGATGGAGGAAATAACCGATCAATAAGCTGGTCGTGTGCGTGTGAGAGTCAATCATCTTTGAATCCTAAAAACACAAAACTAGCAGCAGACAAACAAACAGGACGCTGAGACGTTGACACCACAAACACACAAAGTGTTGCCACATTTCCTGGTTTGCAGCAGTGGGTTTAGGCAACCACACACACACACACACACACACACACACACACCCACACAGTGAGCTAATCTGTCTCGTTGAGTTCTTAGGCAAAACAAGAGGCTTTAAAGATTACACGCTAATCCCCATCAAACAAACACACACGCGCGTATACACACTCTGACAAACAGCGTAGGTGTGTGTGCGCTTCCCCACCTGTCCAGCAGAGGAGCTGTTGTCTCCTGGTGGACAGAAACATCTGGTGCACGCCATCATCGCTCGGAGTGAACAAGCTAAAAACCCTCCTTCCTGTTGACTTCCTGCTCTGTTGTGTTTCCTGTTCTCACATTGATAACCAGCCGAAGTTTCTTCAGCTCAAACACAAAAACTCAAAGCCGACAGAGCGAATCTTCACGACCACTCTTTCTCCTCTTCATCAGCACGTTTGGAACAACAGCAAGTAACTTAATAAACAACTGAAGTGACTCACAAACAAGAAAAAGATAAAAACTACAAAAACAGAGACAAAAGAGACACAAAGCTAATGAGCTAGCGCGCTATCAAAGACCTCTGTTAGCTTCTGAAGCGTTAAAGCGCTTTAAATAAGATGCCTAAATTTCCGACAGAATCACCCCGTAATGTCTGTCCAGCGTGTGGTCAGGTGACCTCCTCTTACGTTGGCCTTTCAACCCTCCAGGTGTCGACAATCAGATCCAGCTAACGGACAAATGTTAAAACGTCTCCTTCAAAGACGACCAGCGTGAGAGGACGTTTCAAAGCTGCTGCAGGTGAACAGCAGGAAATGTCAGGTGTTCATCTGTGAAACAAAAGCAGCCGAAGTTCTCAAATCTGAACACGAGCTGCTGAACTTTCCCACCTGCATCTGAATGCACCACTGAAGTGAAGGATTACTGTACGAATTAATGAGAGTGAAAGAAACGACTGTCTGCCAGCAGCTGAAAGACCATTTCCCTCGTTCTCTTCCTGCCACATGATGGATTTACACACAGTTAAAACGCAGCAGGAATAAAAGAGATGAAGAAGAACAAGAGCGTCCGACAACTGAAGAAGAATCCGGATAAAATAATCCTCAAACGTCCAAAAGTCCTGCTTCAGTCGTCTCCTCTCTGACTGACACACACTGGCCGAGCATCTCTCTGCTCCCTCCATCACCTCCTCCTCCTCCTCCTCCTCCTCCTCCTCCTCCTCTTTCGTCATGGCCGGTGGGATTAAAACCCCATTGGCATCATGGGAAATATGCAGATTAGTGAAGCGCCTGGCGGGTCAGTCGGGGTTGAATTTTTGGCAGAAATGAAAAAACTGAAATATCTGTTTATCTAAAATCTGACTTTCTCTCTGCAGCTGTCCTCGATTTACCCTCTCTCTCTTTGTCTTTGTGTGTGTGTGTGTGTGTGTGCCTGTGTGTGCCTGTGCAGACATTAACTGAATTGAGAGTGTGTGTGTTGAAAAGCTACCACCACTGGAACTACACATGTACACATCGTTTGCACTAATCCTCTTATAAATAGTTCACTATTTTTCAGACACATCTACACACTCTCTCTCTCTCACACACACACACACACAGACACACACACACACTCTCTCACTCACTGCGGTGTGTGTCGTCGGCTCCTCTTCGTGGTACACGGTGACTTTGATCCTGCTGTGATGGTAGAGAGGGTAGTCGCCGCGGAAACACACTGACGTTATAAACACATTGTCATCCGGTCCCTGAGAGACACACACACACACACACACACACACACACACACACACACACACACACTTTGAAATACAGCCTGCTGTTACAAAGTCCTCCTGTCACTGTGTATACTGCGTGTGTGTGTGTGTGTGTGTTTATACCTGCACTACCTCAGCGCAGCAGGACTTCCTGACTGTGTGTGTGTGTGTGTCGATCACACACACTTGAACCTGGACTCTGGCTGCTGTGGCAATCACACCTAGAGAGAGAGAGAATGTTGGCATTGTAAAGTGTGTGTGTGTGTGTGTGTGTGTGTGTGTGTGTGAGCTCTAGTGAAAGAAATAGTCAGTACTAAAAGTAAAAGCACAAAAGTATCACCAACAAATATTTGATGTACTAAAAGTAAAAGTACTCATTATGGTTCCAGCACTGTGTATGCAAGTACAAAACTGTGATATAAATACACAGAGAAACACAGTATTTAACCAAACTTTACAAACATATTACATAAAAGCAGTACTTCTGCACTGCGTGTGTGTGTGTGTGTGTGTGTGTGTGTGACATACCCACACTCAGGTGCAGTGGAGAGACTTTAGCAGCAGCTTCGACTCCACCTTGTGGCCATAAAACAGTATTACATCAGAGCTCTTCATCAGCGCGTAAAAACCTGTTTTCTGTTCTAAAGTCAATGGCAGTGCTTCCTCTGAGGACTCCACCACCGATCGCAGTGTTTCCACGATCATCATCAGCAGCTGTCACACTTTTATAAAAGTCAACTTTCACCGTCATCTGACGTCAAACCATAAAACATGAAGGTTACAGCACAAAGACAGACATGGAGCCGACAGCCGGTGTGTCGGTGAACTGATCCTCACCTGCACCTCCGGCGTCCTCCTCCTGGCTTTCATCTCCTCTGCTGCGGCGTGAAGCGGCGTGTGCGTGTCGCTGCGTGTGCCGGGTGGCGTGTGTGTCAATGAGCGCGCAGAGGTGTGTGATGCGTCGCCTCAGCATCTCAGTGTTGGCGTCTCTCAGGACGAAGAGCCAGGAAAGACAATCTGCAGAGGTGGTGGACTCCAGGAGGACGAGAGGGACGCCGCTCTCGAAGCCTGAACGCACACACACACACACACACACACACTTTACTTGTGACAATAAGCTGACATCACTGTTTGTGTTAACAGATTTGATGAGAAAAGATGAAGAATGAAAGAGAGCAGAGGAGAACAAATTAAAAGAGCTGAAGAAAACATAAGAGGACGACACAGAACAGAACACAGGAGAACAAAAATGAAGACAGAGACAGACCGGAGAACAGCAGAGAACAGGAAAGAACACAGAGCACAGACTGAAGGAGCACGGCGTCGGTACTCACTGACAGTCAGTCGTCTGTCGTCGCCTGGAAGCTTCATGACCTCACATCTCTCCAGCAGCAGAACCTCCTCCAGCTCTCCTCCCTGCGTTCAAAGCTCAGATGTCTCCTCTGTTCAAGAACAAAGACGTGAATCACTCGGCCCGCGTTCCCTCACCTGTTTCTTCAGGACGAACAGCAGGTTTCCTCTCAGACGGCAGAACCTCTCAGCCAGATCTGAGAGAGAGGAGGCTCGTTAGAGGACACGCCGAGACGAGACACGTGTTCCACACTCAGAAACTGTTCTTCAGACGTTCCAGGAAGTAAAGTCAGAGTGAGTCAGAGGATGAAAATAGATGGAGACGACCGCTGCCGAGGAGCCGCCGAGCAAGGCGGCTGACCAGAGAGCGAGGAATCAGAGAGGGGAGAACACAGAAGAAGAGAGGAGAAGGACAGAACGGAAGAACAGAGAACAGAGTGGAACAAAGAGGGACAGCGGAACATGAACAGAACGAGGCAGAACACAGCAGAACCCGTCTGACCTCTCTCCTGTCGTCCCACTCGCAGCATTCCTTCTTTCTGGAAGTTTCCTGACGTTTCCTGTCTGGACAGAAACAGCAGGTGCCTCTTGTTCACCCTCAGCTTCATCCTCCTCATCTTCATCCTCCTCAGAAGACATCAGCTGTCTGCTCGCCCCATCATCATCCTCCTCCTCCTCCTCCTCACCAGGGTCTGGTCTTCATCACTGCCTGAAATCTGAACCTGAAATAGTAAAAACTAGGTTCATATGACAGCATGACGGGCGCGTGAAAATGTCAAATTAAAAGTTAAAAGAAGTTAAAACAGCTGACCGATGACCTGCAGCTAGCTTACAAGACACACATCAGTTATACTAACATTAATCTAAGCGGACAAAGTTAATAAAACACAGTATATTCAATATGAACCGACCAGCTTCACTTCAAACTGAATAACAGCTGTCGAAGTCGCGTTATATTCTCCTTTTATTCTGAAAAATTAAGTCTTCGTTAGCCAAAAATTCTCCATCCTGTCATGACACTTTGCTAGTGCTCAAACCGTTAACGTTAGTCTGTTGATCAGAGTGAAAAGTTTGGAAAACAAACAGCTTCAAACTTAATAAAACGGCTTCATGTGACATAAAGTTTACAAAGTCCAACATAGAAGAGGTTTATCGGCAGCTCTTACCCGCAGAAAACGCTGGTTTCTGGGATCAAGACCAACTTTTTTTAGTCGGGTTTGATTTGAGTGGAAGCCATAGCGGAAAACCTTTGGACAGCTCAAGTCTCGCGAGAGCTGCGTGCGTTCCCGGCTGCGCAGCTCATGTTAAACCACAAGATGTCGCGAGAGAGACGAAAAGCAAACTACTAAACACCTCTCACACCTCTCTTTCTATCTCACCCCCTCCCCCTTTTTTCCTCTCTCTCTCTCTCTCTCTCTCTCTCTCTCTCTCACCTCCGTCTCACCTTCCTCTCTCTCTCTCTCCCCTCTCCTCTCTCTCTCTCTCACCTCCGCCTCACCTCCCTCTCTCTCTCTCACCCCCCTCTGTCCCATCTCTCAGTCTTCAGCGGCTCAGGATGGAGGTGGCAGCTCTGTCTCTGCTTCTCTGTGAGTCATATGTTAAATTTGTGTTGTTTGGTTTGTTCAGATCAGTGTCTGTGGTGTGTTTTACCTTAATCATTCCTCTTTTTATTACCTATTCTGCACATGTATTCTTGTTTTGGACTGTATGTATGAACCAAAGTCCCAGCTTACAGTCTATGTCAAGTGTAAACTTGTATTCTACATTATTTAGTCAAAAGAATGTGGACATCTGTGTATTTGTGAGTATTTTTGCCAGTGATGGAATGTCATAGAGTGCAGTTCTTCAGCACAGTTCTGAGTATTTGCACCGCAGTTTAATCAGGAGTCAGCTCCTTCATCACTGTTCAACACTGTTTTTTTTTGTTTGTTTGTTTTTTTGTCTTTTTTTTGTACTTTAAGTTCTTTATTGTTCCGGTGACGTGAAATCTGAACGCTACAGTGCTCAGTAATATTTTAGAGGTTTGTGTTCGTTCAATTTGGTGGCAGCAGTTCGGGGACGACCTCTTTCTGTTTCAACATGACAACGTGCACAAAAGCAGCTCGGTAAAGAAACGCTCGTCCTGGTGTGCTGTGGATGAACCCCATCCAGCACCTCTGGGATGAACTGGAACACCTGCTGGGAGCCAGACCTGATCACCAGCATCAGTCTGGACCCCAGCGGAGTCTGAATCCCTGCAGCAGGTTCAACATGTGATGGAAAGACTGAAAGCAGAAGAGTGGAGGCTGTTAGAGCAGAGGAAGAGAAGAGGAAGCAATGTTCAGGTGTCCACAAACTTTTGGCCCCATGGTGTATCGTACAGCCTCTGTCTTTACAGCCTTTATTAGCTTTGTTAGTTATTTTAATATTCATCTCTAGCAGGACTTTGCTCTGATTCCCTCATGTCTTGAGGTTTGTGCTCATTAGCGCCCGTTTTTAAGTCGTCACAATGATTTCATGAAATATTTATGTGACTTCACAGGTTCTTCTCAGATCCTTGTTGGCTTGTCTTTGTGTTCTTTGAAGATGGAGGTCTGATGTTGTTTTTAATGCAAACTTCGACTCTCTTTGTGTGTCCTTCTGTCTGATTTAGTGCTGAATTCTCTGGATTCTGGTTCTGCTCGAGGTACGATTAAAGGCTGTAAATGTTCTATCAAACCAGGCTCATTGCACGTAATTCACTGGAATAAATGGACGTCTCCTCCTCTCTGTCCTCCGTCTCTCCTCCAGTCTCTCTGACCATCACCCCCAGACGATTGCAGTTCTTTAAATATGAGAGTTTCTCTGTGAGCTGTGAGGAGGAGGAGCAGAGGGAGGAAGAGGAGGAGGAGTTGACGGGATGGAGAGTTTTGAAGAGGATGGAGGATGGAGAGGTTCGTCTGGAAAAACACACTCTCCTCAATCCATCTCTTCAGGTTATGGTGGTTACAGTACACGCAGAGGTGGAGAAATACTTCACTTAAAGTACTAATACCACTCTGTTAAATACTGCAGTGCAAGTGAAAGTCCTGCATTTCAAGTGTGAAGTAAAAGTATGTCAGTATCATCAGGATTAACTGCTGAATCGACGATTCCAGTCCAGTGGGACATATTTTACCCACAATTCCTCTGGTCCATCCCCTGCAGGTGCAGCCGTGTCCGCACTCATGCTCTATCTATACCGCCTTCCCTGCCACAGATAGTGGAGTGTACTGGTGTGAAAGTGGTCTGGGAGAAACCAGTGACACCATCAACATCACCGTCACTGGTACGCTGACTTCTAAGTTTGATGATTGATTGTCAGAAAGTCATTTGAACCGTTGTCCAGCTCCTCAGAGGAGGACACCTCCTGCTCCTCTGTGTTTTGGGGTTTTGGACTCTGGTCGGACATTTGAAGACTTTATCTGAGCTCTGGAAAAATGATGTCTGTTCCTGCCTCAGGTGGTTCTGTGGTCCTGGAGAGTCCGGTTCTTCCTGTGATGGAGGGCGACGATGTGACGCTGAGCTGCAGATCCGAAGTCCAAACCTCTGCCTGCGACCTCACGGCTGATTTCTATAAAGATGGCCTCCTCATCGGGACCGGCTCCACGGGAAACATGACCCTCTACAGCGTTTACACGTCCGACGAAGGACTCTACAGCTGTGAAGTCTGTGGATCTGGACAATCACCGCAGAGCTGGCTGGCTGTCAGAGGTGAGGAGGGCTGTGAAGTCAGTTTGATGCTGGAGCGCTTGTCGTCACTGTGGTTCAGACAGACTGCTGTGCAGCTTCTTCTTCATAATAACACTGTTACAGCGTGAAGGTGGTCTCTGGTGAACTTGCAGAGATTCATCCGCTCAGTCTGCAGCTCCCCTTGACTTTAAGGGCTATTTATAATGAGTTCAGCTCATTGTCAGAGAAAAAACTCTGACTGTCTGTAAACCAGCAGCAAACAGCAGACAGACACAGCAGCAGACTCATTCCCTGAAGTCTCTCTCTGCAGAGCCACCTGAAGACCAGGAGGATCCAGGTCCTTGGCCGTCTGTCTTCATACTGGTGAGACACCTGGTGGTGGCGGCCCCTTACCTGATCTCCACCATCTTACTGGGCTTCATATACAGAGACAGAGCCAAAGGTGAGCTGATCTTTACCAGGAGTGTTTCATCTGCTGTTTCTTACCCCCAAAAAATGAAACAGCTGAGCTGCATCTTTTTAATGTCCACTGGGGGGCGGCGTCGCTTTTACCAAACCAGGAAGTTTAGGAAATGAAGAACTCTAGAAATGACATTTTAGCCTCAATGACGTACTGTAGATTTCATTTGGGTTTTTGAAGCAATAGTTAGCATTTGGAAGTCTTGAGCTTTAAAGGTGCTGGCAGGCAGACTTTGTTCCCTTTGGACAGAGTCAGGTTAGCTGTTTCCGGGCTTTATGCTAAGCTAAGCTAACCAGCTGCTAGCTGTAGCTTTACATTCATCTAACTCTCATGAAGAAAGTAAATCAGAATATTTCCCAAAGTGTTGAGCACTTCCTTTAAAGCTGCACATGTGAAAGACAGTCAGACGTCTAGAGCGTTACCGCGTTCTCCAGCAGAACATCAAGTGGAACAACAAGCTGAAGATGAAGAAGTTAAAGACGGACCGGTTAGATCAGTCAAAAGAGAAATCACTGCATCACTGGACGCTTCCTTTAAGGCCATTTTCTGTTGTTTTTTAATACTTTTTACAGCGCAGTGCGTCAGCAAATCAAGACGAAGGTGTGACGACGTCAGAATGGAAATGGGTGTTTAGCAACCAGCAGCCACACATCATATTTAAGAGGGAGGTCATCGTCAGATTCACCTGATGAAGAAGCAAACATCCCTCAGTTGAATTCCATCCCATCATGTTCTGTATTGATACGTTTCACAAACCTAAAATCAAATCTCATGCACGCATTCTGTAAGTCATCTGATTCAGTTTGTTCTGTTTTCAGGTTGTTGATGGTTTCGTGTTTTGCTGACGTGCAGAATAAACCGTTGGTTGTCTTCCTTTCTTTAAATATAAAGTGACTCTGGGGCTTTCGGTCCGTCGCTGGCCGAGCTGAAGCGTTCTCTGTTTCCATCGCAGTCGGCCTGACAGGAAGCACACGTTTGAGGTGTGATGTTGGCGGCGATGAGTCGCCCGCTCTGACAGCATGGGCCAGTTTTGGTGGTCGAGTCGCTCTTTGTTGCTGTTGTGCTTCAGTGCAAACATTTAAGTTTCCCATTTTTACCCATTGATTACAGCTGACGACTGCTCACGTGGTCAAACTGCTAAAGCTGCAACTACATCACTGCCCTCACACTGCAGCTACACTTGACCAAAGAATGACACGAAAAATGAAAACGCTCAAGTTGGCCACTTATTTATGACTTTTAGCTAGCGATTTATTTCACCCATTTATCCATCAGTGTAGGCGTTTCGTTGCTCGCTGGCTAACGAGTTGAACCACATTCTTAGCTGCAGGTCGTACCCGGCTGTCACAGCTGAATATACGTGGACTTTCTCTACAAACGAGTTGAGTTACTGCACAGTCTACAGCACATCTAACAGGATGCAACGTGACACAAATGATACCTGGATGTGTGTTCAGGCCAGGTCACAGAGAGGTGCAGCAGATCCCAGCATGCACTGGGAGCGAACCCAGTACAGCAGTTCACACACACACACACACACACACACACACACACACACACACACACACACACACACACACACACACACACACCAGCTGCGATGAGGAAGCCATGCCAACCTCTGAGCCGCTCTGCTGCCCACCGACACCAAACAACAGGACACCACATAAATACGCCTCAGCAGAGTCCTCTGACAGGTTCGAGTAAGGTTCAGTTTGGGTTGCAGACCTTCACCTCTGGATGTGACTTCCTCAAATTCAGCCCACACTAAAAACTGAAGTTCTGCATATACGTGCCAGTCCTCATAGCAGACAAAGTTTTTCATTGCATCTCTTAGCAGCACAAAATTTAGCTCACTGACATCTTTGATTGTACTTATCATCATTTTTGTCAGTGTAATCAGGTCCCAAACCCTGACGGCAGCCCTGACCTGCTCATGCTCACTTTGAAACCACCTCAGGTGCGCCGCAGTAACCGTGAAGCAGTAACATCATCATCTTTGTTTCCTGTCACTCAGCCAGCTGCTTGACGTCTCAGGGCTTCGCTTGGCAGGAAACGGCGTTATGTTTAGCAGAAAAGCTGCTCCTCTTCTTCATCATCATCCCTCCCGTCTCTATGCTCTGCGGGGGTGGGGACATTTGGCTTTAAGAATGTGAAACAGTTTGTTCTTGTGAATGATGAGGGGGATGGGGATGAAGAGAGCTGAACGTATACACCACATATGACCTGAAAGTCCTCAGCTCCTGTAACAGATTCACCAGCACCTGGAAGAAGCCTGTTCATAACACGAGCCGACCGCAGAACATGTTGCCTCGAGTTTAACCCCTCTGGGTTTGATCTGTGGCACTGCCTCGGATAGGACCACCCTGCTGTGGTGCTGAGGTGTTAAAAACAAGCACCAACAAGCACTTGGATTAGTCTGGTCTTTCTTTGGGTGTAACTGCTGTAGTTTAACCACACCTGCAGACATTATTCTGTTAAATCAAACTTCAGATCTAACTGCCACGTTCAGAGGGAAGTTTGGTAGTTTGATGTCACTGATGGTCAGTTTAAACATGTTGTGTTTGCTGCAGTGTTACTCTGAACCACAGACGGTCTCATGGAGGACACGCTGCTCTTTAAGTGTTTGTCTGTGGCTCTTAAAAGAGCCTTTGTGTGGTTGGTAGGCTGGTCTCAGGTCAGTTTAAGCTCTCTCTCCGCGGATGCGGCGGGCCAGCTGGATGTCTTTGGGCATGATGGTGACCCTCTTGGCGTGGATGGCGCACAGGTTGGTGTCCTCGAACAGACCCACCAGATAAGCCTCGCTGGCCTCCTGCAGCGCCATGACGGCCGAGCTCTGGAAGCGCAGGTCGGTCTTGAAGTCCTGAGCGATCTCCCTCACGAGGCGCTGGAAGGGCAGTTTACGGATCAGCAGCTCGGTGGACTTCTGGTAGCGGCGGATCTCCCTCAGGGCCACCGTACCGGGCCGGTACCGGTGAGGCTTCTTCACTCCGCCGGTGGCCGGAGCGCTCTTACGGGCGGCTTTGGTCGCCAGCTGCTTCCTGGGAGCCTTCCCTCCGGTGGACTTACGGGCGGTCTGCTTGGTCCTGGCCATCTTCCTCCTCTGTTCCTACGGCTGAAACATGAGTCCTCAGCGCGACCCGCGGCTTTATGAAGGAACGGCCGGAGCGACGTGAGCGCTGATTGGTCCAGACCGACAACAGCGCGGCTCCATCTGATCAACTATTGGAGGGAAGAAATTCAAACTAACCACTCCTACAATGGCTGAAAGAAAGAAAGAAAGAAAGAAAGAAAGAAAGAAAGAAAGGAGAGTAAAAGAGAGAGAAAGACAGAATGGATGAAGAAAGGTCTGACTTTGTTCGGTGGATAAAATGTTGAATACAAACTAAATCACACACACTAAAGTTCACATGGTCCTTATACGTGTTTACAGCCTAGTAAGTATAGTCAATTATAATCTATTACATCAGCAGTTCAATCTTGTTTACAGTTTACAGACTCTGGACTTGTTTACACACACACACACACACACACACACACACACACACACACACACACACACACACACTGCATGTTGTCAGTGTTACTTTTATAAACTTTGAACTTTAAACAAATTCGCTCTGATAATCTTAGAATTAATGATGTGTATAAATTAAAAACGTTGACAAAAACGAGGAAAATGAGATGTTTTCTCCCTGCTGCTCTGATTACACCCGGTTTGGCCGGTAACTATCACCGCCCAACCGGGAAACACAAGGAAGTAAAACGCGCGTCCTTTATGTGAAGAGAAGGCTTTAAAAAAACACTTCCGGGAATGTTTGACTTGTCTTTGCTTCAGTTTCATAACTCTCTAATCAGAGTTTGGTTCAGTGTTCGGTTTGTAATATTTAAACATGAGGATTTAACCGAAAAACAGAAGTAAGGAGAAGAAACTGGGACGGTTTGGCGGAGGACGAGGAGCCGTTTGTCTCTGAAGGTAAAACGCGTTTGACCCGTCTCCTCCCGCCGCTGCTCTCCCTGTTTGTTGTTAGCCGGTTCCTCCTCATTAATGTCACAGAAAAGTTGTTCATTCTGTCTTTAACACGCGGAAACTGACGATTTATTGCTCCAGAAACACAGTTTTCTCTCTCTGTTACGGGCTGAAACAGTTGAAGTGGGAGCAAACTATAGCTGGTGGCTAAGTAACGTTAGCTTGAGGCAGATGAACGTTTTCAGACGATGACTCTTCACACTCGGTCCGCTTGTTTTGTCACTTTTAAGCCTCTGTGAGGACCTTAACGTCAGACTGTGCTGATGCTGAGAGGTGTTTCTACTATTTTGTCCACCCCTCTGTGAAGGCGGATTTGTTGCAGGACTGTCAGGTGTAGCTGGATGTACCTAATAAACTGGCAACTGACAAGGAAGCTTTTTCAAGTAGCTTTTACAGGAAAGCTGCCGAATAAGTTTAGAATGATGTTGTTTATCAGTGAACTGATCTGCAGTCAGGTGTTACACGGGTCCAGAGTCTGCACGTGCATGAAACAGAGCGTCAAGAACCAGTTTGACCACAGAAAGGTGCAGATTGCCAATCTGTTCACTCTGCAGGGAGGTGGAGTGTTTCAGTTCATCTCCAGTTTGTGGGACTCGTTTTGGGCTCACTTCAGGGGGTCTCGGGGCATCTGCTCCTGCTCCTCTGACTGACACACCTGGTTTGATTCGAGGCTTCAGGTGTTCGCATGTGTCTCCTCCTCCTCTGTGCAGAAGTGACTTTCATCTTCCTTTTAAATAAGCAGAAGCAGAGAAAACCACAGTCAGATATGAACAACACTCTTGTTGTCATGTCCAGAGGTTGAGCGTCATTCATCAAACGTTTCAGTCTTTCAATCATTTTGTTCCTCGTGCGTTATTCATGTGGCTGCTGGTTCTGCTGTCAGTGTGTGTTGTTGGCTGGTGTCAGGTGTGTTTGTCTCTTGGTTAGAGACCAGAGACCAGAGGGGACAAAGACAGACACAGTTTGGCTTCTTTAAAGGTGTTTCTCTGTCATTTCGCTGTCTGTCTGTGTGAAATCACACGACTGCTGCATGTTAGGGCTTTTATTTTGGAGGTCCGTGCTGCAGTAACGGGCTGAACGTGGCCACTAGATGGCGACAGACGACTTGTCAAAGTACATGATGAACCGCAGAGCTCCTGCTGAGCAGTGTTCATGCAGTTAAAGGTGCTTTTTAATTGATTTTGGGTAGGTTTCATCTTCATAGCAGGCATCTGATTAACACTGAAAAGTCTTCATCGGGAGCCTCCACCAATCACACGGCAGCATCACTCAGTGTTTAACGGAGCTCAGAGTAAAACACACAAGTGTCAATGCAGGAACACATAAATGAGACTCATGTACGTCATGTAACTGCAGTCATATGATCAGCACTCAGCCAATCATTGTGAGTTTCCTGCAGCAGCTTCAGCAAAATCTAAAAAATAGATGTAAATATATTCATAATTCTCCAGAGAGGGTAAATATGTACCAAAGCCTGGTGACGTGTTAAAGTTAACTCTTTGTCGCAGCAAGGTATTTAAAATGGTTTGAATCTTATGGTGGATGGATTTTTTTTTTTTCTCCAGAGGAGGACGAAGTAGAGGGAGAGTGGACAAGGCAAGAGGATGGAGGGGGCGGAGCAGAGTGGAGGCGACAGCCTGGCGTCCGGCGTCGCAGAGGAGGAGACTCGTCCCAGGGTGAGACGCACGAAAACGTCTGTCTGTGTCTGACGTTTCTTCAGCATGTGTCCAGGTGTGTTCGTCACTGTTTAGAGTCCCCTGGAAACTTGAAGCATGTCTGTATTTGTGTGTTTTGTCATCATTTGCAGTGTTGAGCTCTCAGGGCCACCGTACATTTCACACTTCACCCAACAGTTCAAATTCATCAAATTAATACCAAGCAGTGTCCAGTTTGACTGACCTGAGGGAGACAGGTGGTGTACAGGTGTCCTCCAGCCGGTGACTTAAGCGTCCCGTCAAACTTTGAGACAGACAATGCAGCCACACACTGCAGCTAGCCAGCAGTGCTAACAGTGTAGCATCACTAACTCATGATTCCTGTGTGAAGACAGAAGCTGCTGCAGCTGACAGAACCCAGTTCAACTGTTATTGTTTGTTCATTAGTAAGTTTAAGAGCAGTTTGTTGTGTATTTCTTCACACGCTCTAGTTTTGGTGTCACTCAGGAGAGCAGCGCTGCAACACCCGCCGTCTGAGGAGGAAGAAAAGCTGAGACCAGCTTTATTTTACTGATCCATGAGGATCCCTGGATCAGCCACGATGCTGATCCTTAAGATTCAGCTCTGAGATCTCAGGCACGTCGACATGATTGACAGCTGTCAGTGTTTTGAAGCCTCCTCACTGCAGACCTGAAGGCTTCAAAACATCCACAGAGACAAAGAAGTCCATGTTTTTACAGCAGAGCTCACTGAACGCAGCAAAGCCAGGCACGCACCGGCTTCACTAACCTTTGCAAAGAGCAAAGGTGTGTGTGTCCGTGTGTCCGTGTGTCCGTGTGTCAGTGTGTGTGTGTGTGTGTGTGTCTATGTGTCTGTGTGTCCGTGTTACACAGACCCGTCTTGCGTCACTACACGCCTCGCTGTCTTTTTAATGCGACACAACAACTTTGAGCCAAATCCCTCCGGCCCAGTGAGCCCTCCACAGGTGTGTGTGTCAGCGTGTGTGTGCGTGTGTGTGCGTGTGTGTGCGTGTGTGTGCGTGTGTGTGTGTGTGTGTGTGTGTGTGTGTGTGTGTGTCTCGTTACCTCTCATCTGCGTCAGGTGGCTATTTCCTGTCTTGAGTGTTCAAGTGACCTCTGACCTCTTTGCCTGCCGCCAATCACAACATGGAGTCATCATCTCCATGGCAACCTCACAGCCTTTTGATCTGGGTTCTGATTGGACCCTGTGAGCTCCGGTTCTCACGGTGATCCTTACAGGTCTCGTCACGGTGCTGTGACTTCTGACCTTTGACCTCTTGACTGTTGGTTACTGGCGATGCTCCTTTTTCTTGGAACTGAGGCTCACGCTGCGTTCAGTAACTGTTGGAAATTTGAAATACCAGCTTGAACCTGCAACCATGCAGTCAAATCTCAGCTTCTCCAGCCTGAAATTCAGCTGCCACTTGAAGTAAAAGGGTCCAGAGGACAAAGGGACAGAGAGGACACATGAAAAACCTGAAGTGGACGTTTCGATTCAAGAAAAAGAACTTAAAGGGATCCGAGCACGGTCAGAACCAGTCTAAAACCGACAAGTAACAGGCCTAACTTGAGTCCTGCTTGGGCACATTTCAGCCTGAACAAAACTTGGACCCGGCTGAACTCTGGACCTCAGTGAGGAGAAAATCTGAAAGCAGAACATTTCATTTTTTCCTCCTTGTTGGTTATGTTTCGGAGTGTTCAGTCACAAGCTGCTCTTACCTCACGGGCTTCGACTGCACCTGACACCTGTCTCCTTTTTATTACAGGAAGCAAACAGTAACTGCAACCACTCAGACAACAGTGTTACTTCCTGTCCAGCTGAGGCCACGCCTGAGGTCACCACAGAAGCAGGGCAGAGCAAAGGTAAGGTTTGTATAACATGTATTGTAATATTTCTGTTAATACTTCTTATTTGTTTACACTGGCTCTGTATACGTTCCAGCCTGAGCTCACCACTGCTAACAGAGCGCTAACGATCAAAGATGAGCTGTAAGAAATATTGACACAGACGGTCTTAAACTCATCAACTTGAGACTCTCTGTTAGGATTTTATTTGATACATGTCACCATAGTAACTCTCCACTGACCTTTGACCCTGCCTCCAGACTTTCCAATGACACCACCAAGTGAACCCGTGGTGGTCCAAGGCAACAACAAGAACCCAGCCAGTGAGAAGCTGGACAGAGTCCGCAAGTGGAGCATCACCACTTACAAGGTGAGACTGGGCTCTGCGTCGCTGCTCATTGGTTGAAGATATAATCGATAAACATCAGTCTGATCAACGGCGACGCCCTCTGCCTGCAGTGCACCCGGCAGACTCTCTCAGAGAAGCTCGGCCGTGGATCTCGTACGGTGGATCTGAACCTGGAGCCTCGCCTCGAGCTGCTCAAAGACGACAGGCAGCGCTACGAAAACGTGACCAAGCTGGCTCAGACGCTGGCCAATCAGCTCGCTCAGTTCACAGTTACCCAGAAGACCCTGGGGGACGCCTTCAGCGAGCTGAGCCTCAAAACCCCAAAACTGCATGTGAGTGTTAAGAAGTGTTTTTATTGGTGCTACTGTACAACTATTACTACTACTACTACTACTACAATAGTTTGTTTGCAGTCACATGACTTTAAATTCAGGTGGAGGGCAGGAAGTGAAAACTGCAGTGGACGAAATGGAGGAAAGTTCTTACTGTGCTGGTTTGATGAAATTAGGAGAGAAAGGTAGAAACAGAAAATCAAATGTTGGATGTGACTCTTACGCTCTGAAGAGGAGCGATCAGGCAGCCATGATGGATCGGCCAGTGAAAACAGGCGGGACGTTTCAAGACCCCCGTGTGCCGTCATTGGGTCCGATCAGCTCCTGATCAATGGGGGGTCACTCTTTCTCTCTCAGGTGGAGTTTGGTGTAAATGCAGAGGCTCAGAAGTTTCTTTCTAAGAGTGGAGAGACTCTGACGGACGCCATCAAAGCCTTCACGTTCGACATGAACACTCTGGTCAACAAGACCATCGAGGACACTATGATTAACGCCAAGAAGTACGAGGCTGCCAGGTGGGTGGAAAACACTTCCTGTTTCCTGTCAGCGGGGTGTAGGAGTCTACATGTCATGTCCAGATATTTTCAGTGTTTCAATGTTCAGCGGTCAAACAAAGGAGACGAGAAATGAAAAAGAAAATGACATGATTTGGCAAAAAAAAGCTGAATGATAATTATAGAACTTTTTAGGCTGTTGTGATGTGATTAAGGTCCATTTCAGTTGTTTCTGGAGATATCTGTGTCAACTTCTCCAACTTCCAGGGTGGAGTATGATGCGTACCGGGTGGACCTGGAGGAGCTGAACATGGGGCCACGGGACGCTGTCACCCTGCCCAAACTGGAGCAGGCCCAGAAAGACTTTCAGAGCCAGAGGGAGAGGTACCAGAAGATCAGAGACGACCTGGCCATCAAAGTCAAGCTGCTGGAGGAGAACAAGGTGAGAGGACTCAGTGGTTTCAGGTAAACCTGGAAATAGTGCATTTCATCGTTCACAATTATCATTAGTCCCAAACCACGAGATACTCAGTTTACTGTCACAAACGACAAAGAAACACTGCAAATGATCCCTTTGAAAAGCTGGAATTAGAAGATTTGGCCTTTTTGCTTGAAAAATGATTGAACTTTTCTTTGGATTGATCAAGTGATTGATCTTCAGTTAGACACACAGATCTGCACATGGCTTTAAGGTGGTTCAGTGCAGAGGTGGCTGAGACAGCATACATGATGGGCTGATGTTTAATGAAGAAAATTAAAGAGTTTCACATGCCAGCTGGTTTCAACTCGACAGATCCTTCATTTTCACTGTGCCTGCAGGTCAAAGTCCTCCATAACCAGTTGTGGCTGTTCCACGGTGCCGTTGCGGCTCACAGTTTATCTTGTCACAACTTCCTGGAGCAAAACATCCGGCAGGCCAGCGATCACCTCAGTGACCCCGGCGTGGACGCCCCCTCCTGGCTGGAGGAAAGCTGACACAGCAACAACCTGAAGTGGTCACACGGCAGGTGTGGGAGATGTTTTGGGATTAATGGACTTCTGTGGGAACAGTTTGGGGGAAGGTACTTTATTTATACCAGAGTGGAGTTTGTGGGTTTGAGACAGATTTCCAGCATCTGGAAAACTCTGGAAAACCGAGTGCTCGATACAGAAACGTGGAATTAGATAGATTCGAGGGAATTGTGTTTAGGACAAAAATGCCTCAAGAATTCTCCCTTTCTATACGATACACCCATTCACATACAGCACCTGTGACTTCTAACCTGTTTAATGGAGACACACATATGTACCCCTTCTGGCTTTCTTGCCTCTTCCTGTGTGTTGCAGAGTAAATCCACTAATCCTCTGTGAGGCACTAAGCCTTTCTTTGAACTTTAACAATCCTCAGCCACTGCAGTCAGGAACTCATAGCGACTAAAAGTGCCTCAACACCACTGCAGGAAAACAGCCTCACTGTCCACAGAGGCTGGAACGCCCCAGAACTCTGCAGCAGCCAGGGTTCACCTCAGTTTTGGATCTGAGTCCTTTTTGTTAAAATACTAAAATACTCTTCTTGAGTATTTTGTGTCTTGTCATTCTTTTTTATTAGTCAAACATTAATGTTTGACCAATGTAACATTCAGGCAGCAGCTTCTCGTTTTTGTCAGTTAAACGGACAAATGTTGCCAGTGGCAGATGATGTTGAAGTAGAGCTAATTAATCTTAATTAAGTAAACTTCAGTGTCCTCATGTTTGTTGTTATCTGAGGATTATTTGGGTGGTAAAAGAAGCATGTGTCACTATCAGTGTGTGTTTGTAGTTCAATAAGACCAACAGTGTGACAAGACCTGAAGCTAACAGCTCAGCTCATCTGAATCTCCTGGTTAAACTTTATTCCATATCATACCAGCCATTTATTCCCATCAACAAAATCAATTACCAGAGGCAGACTTAGTTTCAGCAGCTCTGATTTGGTTTGCTTCTCGTCATTTCTTCCTCTGGTTTATACAATTAGACGCTCAGCAACATGCAAAGACCGATAATTTGTACAAACCAAAAAATGTTGCTGTATGCTGATGATGCCGCCTTGTTCATTGATAAAGCCTGGTTGGTTGTAGCCAGTCTCTCAGCCAAAGTTTCATCAGTAGCCAAAGTTTAGGCGTTTCTACCCATAAGGTGAAGTTTTGAGCCACAGATTTAGTTACTGCAGCACTCGTTTGGTTAGCTGTTGGTCATTTCCTTCTCTGGTTTACATGACAAGACGCTCAGCAGCTTGTTGGCACCGATAATGTCTAACAAACCATAAAATGTCACAGTATGTTAACGATGTCGTCTCGTTCGTTGGTGAAGAAATTTGGTTTTCGTCGATCTTATTGGGAACATTTCACCAGTAGCCAAATCTTAGCATTTATTTATTTAAAGCTTCTCTTATTTAACAATGTGATGTCATTTGTCTGTAATCCCCTATTTAAGTTCCAACCTCAACCACCACCACCACACTCCAGTTACATTCCAGTTGATAGACAGCTAATATTCATTTTATCGTAAAGCCTCCCAGAAAGAAACAAGTTTCTCATTTCCTCCTCTGGGTCACATGACAAGAAGCTCAGAAACATCCAGAGACCAGTAAACCAAAGAAATGTTGCTGTATACTGATGATGATGCCTTGTTCATTGATGAAGACCAGTTGGTTTATTGGTGAGGAAATCATCAGCAGCCAAATTATAAATAATTATGGTCTGCCCCATGAAAAGCTTTAAAAACCAACATACTCTTTACACACTGAAAGTTTAGCCTGGAAATAGTGTTTGTTGTTAAAAGCCGTAGAATTATATTGAGTTTATTTGAAAATGAGTTTGTATGTGTTTTTTCTTCTTCTTCTGATTAAGACCAAAGCTTTGGTGGCTCGTCAGGTCATCATATTAGTGGACAAACTGACAGAAACGTCAGCCTTTTGTTCACTCATTCGCACTCTTTGCACTCTGTCCAAAGCATAATCTGTCAGAAACATTCACTCCTTTCATGCTCTTCTCTTTACATGTACAATGTGTTTTTGTTTGTACCTTAGGCCTCACAACGACTATGCAACGACTGTGGATGCTTTTGTGCAATAATGTCTGTGAAGCTTCACCTTAAATATTTAGTTTGAACATCGCTAATGTCCCACCTGTGTTGAATGTTTTCTTAAAGGGAAATTCCACTCAATGTAAAAATGACAAACTGACACAACAGCTTCAAGTCTCGTTGAATCAAGAAGAAACACAGCAGGGTTTGACTGTAAACTGTGCCGAGAGGAAACATTTCCATTTCTAAAGTTTTAGGTGATAGAAAGATAAAAGTTTCATGATCATAGCAAACTCTTTTTGTTTTGTTTGAGATCATTGTGATGACTTTGGATTAGAAAGTTCACTCTTGTTGAAATCTGAACGCAAGGTCCACTTGCTAGAGTTTTTCCACCACTGTGCAACAAGGAAAAAACTCTCTTTGACCTGTGATATTTTTAACGTTTGACATGACACTCCCCCCAGATATTTACTGTTTTTTACAAAAACCAAACGAGAATTTAAACCTTTATTGTGTCTTTTGAAGCAGCAGAGCCGTCTCTGTGCCTAACTGAGGCAAACGTTTGTCTTTTCAGTGAGGAAATCAGTATTTTAACACGTTTTCTCCGGCAGCATCACTGCTGGTTGTCGCCTGGCTTTCATCCAAATGACTGATCTCATGCTCGTAAGAAACATTTGATAAAATCCTCTCAGAGGTGAACTGCTGACCCCAGATGAGTCTAAAAACAGCCTGCAGTTCATTTCTGCCAGACCAAGAAAAAAAGGTAGAAGCTGAATTTTCATTTATTTGGTTTATAAATGTTTAACAAAGACCGAAATTTACAGAAGTGCCAAATCACTTTAGTCTTGTTGGAAATGTTTGAATGGCTGCATAATAAATCTGTTGAGAGCAAAGTGTGACTCATTTTCTGTGTGAGAAGCCGATAAAGTCTGTGTTAAACAGAGATGATGAACTCTGTAATCGAAGCTTTTCTCGGCTTTAGTTTCATGAGTGTTAAATCTTCGTCCTGGTCTTCAGATTTCAGGTGATTTCCACACAGTCTGGTTTTTACCTTCCTCTCCACACGTTTCCCTTCAGTCTTTTTAGGATGTATTTTAGTCTCTTGTACCATCTCAGAAATGTGTCTCTGCCTTTAATTAGTACCAAAGTTCTTTTCAAGAATTTTTCATTCAAGCAGTTCACTACTTCAGAACAACTTTGATGTACTTTACTTGAGTGTTTTCTTTTCATGCTACTTTCCACTTCTCCTCCACGGAGGGAAATATTGTACTTTCAACTGCATTTATCATCATTGATCAGATGAGATGAGATGAGGTTTCATCTTCACAAATGTGTGTGTGTGTGTGTGTGTGTGTGTGTGTGTGTGTGTGTGTATGTGTGTTTCTGTCTTTATATGGAGTGATTGTAGAATAAGACTCTGGTCTGTTTGTGGTTGTGTTGCTCTGATTGCTGTAAAGAGGTAATTATTCACCAGGCAACACCAACACAACCCTGAGTCTGCTGTGTGTGTGTGTGTGTGTGTGTGTGTGTGTGTGTGTGTGTGTGTGTGTGTGTGTGTGTGTGTGTGTTCGTGTTCCTGCATCCAGGCTCATTTGCCCAAACATTTCACCAGCAGAATGGTTTCTCACAACAAAGACTCTGGTTTTTAAGTGGTTCGTCTTTGGACCCAGATGCAGTGTTCAGGGACGGTCCATTAACTTGTCTGGACTGTAGGACACCAGAAGACAAGGAGGAGGAGGTCAGAGGTCAGCTGAGACAAGTCAAGGTTTGTTTGGAGCACACACCAGGATGCATTCACTTTTTTGTCTTTTCCTAATTTTGTAAGTATTAGGAGCATGAAATGTCTCAGTTGGTCCACCAGCCTGGATGGCCATAAAGTTTGCTTCAGACGCTTGTGTTCCCCTCAGGATGAACCATAATAACTTTGTGATCTGGTGACTTTTTGGTGAAATTTGTCAAATACTTTGTGAACAGTATCTGTAAAACAAACAACATTCCCATCAGACTCAGCTGAACTCTGTGCTTAGTGCTAATTAGCAAATATTAGCATGCTAACAAGCTAAGAAGGTGATCACGGCATTATAACTACTTAACATTAACATCAGCATGTTAGCATTGTCATTTTGAGCTTGTTAATTTGCTCACAGTAGCATTTAGCTAAACGCGTTGCTGTGTACAGCCTTACTGAGCTGCAAGCGTGGCTGTTTTTTTTGTGTGTGTGTGTTTTCTGATATTTAAACTGATATTTTAAAGGATAACAAAATAAAAAGGTTGGAAAACACTTGTATTCACACAAATTAGCTAAAAGCAGTAGTGGATTAATTGGGAGATACATCAATAATAAAGATCAATTCTCTTCTAAAAGTCTCAAACACAACCAGTAAAGGGTTAACTAATGTAGGTTAGGGTTAATGCTAGGCAATGCAATGATTCATCACTTCGCTATGCTAAAACTGCAGATGAACGATTAGCCTACATTGATGCACAGTGTGTATTTGTGATTTTGTGGTTGATATGTCCTAGTTATTCTGGGTCACCTGACTTTCACCTCTGGCACCACCATTAGGTTCATATTTGCGGTTTGGAGTGAAGTGTTAGACTATTAGATGTATTTCCATTAAGTTTGACATGCAAGCACCATCAGGCCAAGATGTCAGTATGTCAAATATTTGGTTTGTGACCAAATACCTACAAACCTGCTGATATTCCCATGAAGGGAAGGGAATTCTTTGTATTTAACACTTTATAATCCCTGAGAATTTGTTGCCTATGTAAAAGCAAAAACAGCTAAACTGTTAGCCACAGCTAGACTACAGCTAACTCTGCTAATCAGGAACGCTATCTCACATAAGTAGGCCCTTTTTATCTTGAGTTGAACATCTCTGAACAGTGACGCTCACTACAGAAGAGTAACCCCGAAAGTTACAGACAGCATGCTAACATGCTAAACTACAATGGCTAACATTATACCTGCCAAACATCACCATTCTTGTTAGCATGTACACATTAGCATTTAGCTCAAAGCAGCCTGCTAGCTTAGCTGATTTAGCTTTAGCTTTAGAGTGTTTGTTTTTTGAACGTTTGTCTTGACATCGACGCTTGTTTATCAATAATTGTTGATTTATTCGTCTTGTGACATTTCAGCTTCAAAAGAGAGGAAAGAAAAGAGCTGAACCATGAGACCTTAAGGTGTGTGAGGAGGCAAGCCTGACGGTTTTTTATGCCATGGGCGTAGCTGGAAGAGCTTATCTCCTCCGTACACACACACACACACACACACACACACACACACACACTCGAGTCCTTAATGTCAAATCAACTACGTGTGTGTGTGTGTGTGTGTGTGTTAAGATATTCTTGTGTCATAGCAGGTGGGCGTGTACGAGAGAGAGCGCTTTCCCTTCCACCTGAGTGATCACGCATGCGCAGACAGCCTGGGGTCGCTCTCTCTCTCTCGCTCTCGCTCCCACGCGCATACCCGGTTCAGCGCGCGCTGCCTGTGGATGCGAGCCGGAGTCGGTCGGGGTCATTAAAATCGCTTCGCTGTACACTTGGACGTTTTCAAACGGAGGTTCCGCGCTGGAGCGTCCGCGCCGCTGAAGCCGTCCTCTCCGGTAAGTTTAGCTGATAATTGCACCCGCACGTTGTTCTTTCTTTTTAGCTTGGTTGATCTCACTGACAGTCGGCTCATCTTGGTCGGCATTACCTCAGCAGGCTAACAAGCTGTTAAACAAGGCGACACCTCACACCAGCAGACTGCGTTCAGATTCCCACAGTGTTGAAATGAGGCTACAAACAGCCTCTTTAACATCCCTGTGGTGACTGACGGCATGGTGTCCAGTCTCCACTGTGTCTCTGTGGACACTGTGAATGTTGACACAACCAAGGCGTAAAACCTACTGTAATTTTCTCATTGCGAGTCGGACTTGGGGGCACAGGGGGCCAGAGTGCAGAGGACCCCCATGTGAGGAGGGCCCTCAGAGGATGTAGAATGAGTAGCCGTGGATGTGGGGAGGGGTCCACACAGAATGCCCATGAACAGGGTACACTCATTCATGTTCATTAATGTCTTCGTGGTTCATCAGAGGGAATTCTTATTGGTCTGGTGACACTTTTAGATCACTTTTATTCTTCTGGAAATGCAGTAATACTTCGCAGATATTATCCAGTGGTCCTTCACGGAGCTGTAGTTCTACTGTGTTGTTTACTCTGCTGTGGTGTTCTTACAGTATTTTCTGCAGTGTATTTGTGGTATTCATGTTCCTGTAAGGACGTTACTGTTTGTCTCTGCTCGGAATCAGTTTATTTATACTGCGTTTATGGTGTGTACTTTCTGCAGTATTCCCATAGTGATTTGCCGTTCGTCTGAGTTTATACTGCTCACTTTATGGTGCTTTATCTTCATCCAGTAATATCCTTTCTCCAGACACGTCTTAAGTGTCAGTTTGATGTCCACAGGGTGATTCTTATGGTTTGCCTGTGATCTTCTCTGCTGAATGTCTCAATCAAACAACCTTATGTTTTGGATTTTCAGACTTTATGTAATTCTAATGATGAATTGTGCACACGCTGCAGTGCGTCTGCAGAGACACATCAGTATTTAGCAGTTTTTCAGGCCTCAGGCTGCTGAAACTCACATGACGTGTGTCAACACATAACTCAGACTCACCGACATGCAGGTGACAGAATGAACTGCACACAGCTCTTAAACCTTAGACTTTACAGTTCACAGATGGAAACCTAATGCGCCTATCAAGGGTGTGTGTTGGTCAAGGGCACTTAAGAAGCTGCTGGGGGAGTAAACCTGCAACTCCTTTGCAGACAAAGTGCTCTCAATTACTAAAAGCCCAAGAAATTCCTCTTTCTTTTCCTCTTTGCTAGCGAGACACTGTCCCACCAAACTCCATTCAGAAATCGGCTAATTTAATCTTGTGCTGCTTACTGGCTCACACACACACACCCTGTAAAACCTGAACTTTGACCATTCTTCAGTCATTGTCTTCTGGTTAATTTGGCAGAATGAACTCCATCAAGATGCTTTTGTTGTGGAGCTTTTACAGCCGTCATTCTGTCTTCATGTGCCGGCAGACAAACAGACACCTGTACCTGCTGCAGAAGCTTTCACATGCTGTTTGACTAGAAGCCTGGCTAGTGCCTGTGTCCTCTCCCGGTTCTTCCCCCAGGCCTCCTGGCAGACTGTGGCCAGGCCTCAGTGCTCCCTCAGCGGGTTGACTGTTCAGCGTGACCCCCTGACCTGCCTGGAGCTCTGGTGAAGATACCACAGGATGACATTTTAAATACAGGATGCTGTTTGGGTCTCTCTGTCCTCCCGTCGCCATGGTAACCCCGGAGGCGAGTGACACCTCTGCTGAAGAAAAGAGCCGTCAGTCGCTCTGTCGAGCCTTGAAGGAGATTTTTCTACTTTTTAACACTTTTTTGGCCCAAAGCTCAGCTGATGTGTTTTTTATGCTAATGATGTTTTGAGGGCAGTTCAGATGCTTTTCTGAGCCATGTCAATGTGGGGGGTCCTGCTTACCCCCCATCACCATCACAACACACACACACACACACACACACACACGTGTTTACTGTTGTTTGTCTGGTAAATAAGGCCGGGTCTCCTCCTCTGGGACTTTTACTGGGGTTTCCACAGCGACTGTGTTTGTACTCCATCTGTTGTATATGAGTCTGAAGCTTCTGGAAGCACTTTGAAATATTTCCTGCAGATTTCCACTTTGTTTCACAGACTTTGTTTCTGGTTCTTGGATCGTTTCTTAGACATTTGCTGGTAATTTCTCTGTAGATTCTTTTCACTGTGAGCATGCTAGCACGCTGACGTTAGCGCTCAGTAGCCTCTCAGAGACCAGCTGTGACTGTCGACTCACTTCTGAGGTGATTTGAAGCATTTTGAGTCATTTCAGATTATTTTGGAAATGGTGTCCATTGATTTCTGTGTTTTCCAGACAGGTTCTGGTTCCTTTCTGGATCATTTCTAGTTTGTGTTCATGAATATGTTCAAGTCATTTCTTGGATTTGTTTCTGTAAAGGTGAAGTCTACAGTCATTTGGTTTCATGGGGCTTTGTCTTCATTTTTCAGTAGTTTTGGGATCATTTTTAGGTTGTACAGATGCAGTTTTACTCAAGGTGTTCAACCTCTGGGACACTTCCTGATGATTTCTGAGTCGTCTCTGGGTACTTTCAGGGGGCATCGGGGGTCTCTGGACTCGTATGCTGTTTTCAGTCTTTTCATGAGGAGCTGTGTCCTCGTCCTCCAGGCTGAACCTCACACACTGGCGGTCTGCTGACCTGCTGCTGTAATCCTCAGGCTGAGGCGTTAGGAGATCTGTCACTGCTGGAGAAAGTGTGGGAGCTAATCTGCAGACTGCTGAGCAACAAGCAGCCTGCAAAGCTAAAGAAATCACCAGAGAGAGGAAAAAATACCCTGAAAGGCTGCTGTGACTCATGTTTCCACCCTGCTGGTCTCATCCAGCCTGCAGAGCTCCAGCAGCTGCCGGTCGCTCCACCGACCAGTCGATGGAGATGTTCTAGGAGTAGCTGGTCACAGTTTCTCTCTCTCGCTGCTGTAAATGAAGCTTTTCCACTCTGTGTTTGACAGCTTCGGTCTGAAAAGTCTGTCCTGACGCACATGAGTGTTCTAATAATCAGACAAAGAAAAACTGGTTTCTTATCTTGACTGAACAGACACAAAAAACATTAAAAACGAGGAGGAACGTTACATTTAAAGCCTCACAACTACAGTTAAATCCCTTTTTACAATGCACAATAGTGAAGTGTCAAATGTTGTTAAAGTAGTGCATTAAAACATGGAAAAGTACACCGAGCTCATAGAAGAGGACTGCAGCTCTGAGCACAAAGGGAGGAAAACCTGCTCGGATATAACTTTGAGTAAGAGGCTTAAATCATTGACTGAACCTCAGGACTCATTCACACTGACCAATCAGCAACAGCTCCAATGATTACAGCAAAAAAAACAAAAAAAAAACAAACTCGCAGTATTATGTGGTTCCAGGACTGTTTGAGGACGTTCTTTGTGAAATCCCAGCTTCAGCACTCGCTTCTTCTCACACTGAAAACTAAAATAGATTTTTTTCAGTTTCTAATCAATAATTGAGACAATAAGACAAGAAAGTGTTCAAGCCTGCAGTTCAAAACATGACGACTCGCTTCAGATCCTCATAAATTCAACACTTCAACTGAAAGACCAAGATTTTTTCTCACAGTTTGTTTTTTAAACAAATTTTTCTCAAACTTGAGTTTGTGAGAAGTTTAAAGCTCTGGAGCATTCCTCACGATCGATGGATCGATGGATCGATCAGTGGAGAGAATGATCGGCTGATGGTCAATAGTTCAGGATGAGCTCCGCCTCCACCTCACCTGCAGGAAGTCCAGGACGTGGTCAAACGGGACGGCGATGGCTCGACTGGAAACCATCTGAAGTCGACCGCCGCCGCGTCTCGCTCGTCCTCCGTCCTTCAGCTAAGCAGCACTTATTCTGTCCCGTCTCGTCTCTTCAGATCAGGAACTTTTGGAAAAAGCCTGAAGAGGAGTGACGGCGCCGTAGCAGTGAATTGATGGTGGTGGAGCTGGTTTTCTGTGTTTCAGCCTCTCTGCTGCAGCTCATGGACGCCAACACCAAAACCCAAGAGCTGCAACGATTTCTGTCATTTCTCATCATAAAATCAACAAAATCAACAATGTGTTGGTGTTTTTTTTAGTGCTTCAGTCTGCAGCTCTCAGCTCAAAGCCAAACAGGAGGAATCATGCCTTCGTTGGGGACTACTTTCAGCGGCGGATGAATCCACATTTGGTGCTGTAGTGACTGTTTGTGGCAGCAGGACGGTGTGTGTTCATGGAGATGAGGGAACATGTCAGCCAGGGAAACAGTGTGGCTCAGAAACGTGTTTTTCAGCGTTTCTGGACAAACATGGAGCTCAGAGAGGAAGAAGATCCATCAGGCTGTGACACACAGAACACCTGTTAGTGGACGAACGTCACCATCACCACCATCATGTGCCACTGATCACCTGCTGTGAGTCACTGCAGAGTGTCAGCCATCTTTAGTCCTGTGTGTGTGTGTGTGTGTGTGTGTGTGTGTGTGTGTGTGTGTGCGTGTGTCCTCCCTTGTCCTCAGGGTGTGCGTGTCCTCTCTTGTCCTCAGGGTGTGTGTGTGTGTGTGACAGGAGAGGTCAAATGAATTTGTACTGTAAATATTTGTCTATGCATTATTTCTCGAACAGGTTTGCAGAATGTGTGTGTGTGTGTGTGTGTGTGTGTGTGTGTGTGTGTGTGTGTGTGGTAGTTTCATTAAAAGCTCGGACACTTAAAGAATCATGGAAGTTGTCTGTTGTTCAGCAGCTCGAGCTGATTTGATCATGACTGTAATCTGATTTTTGATGAGTAATAAATGTGTTTCCATGGGTGGAGCTTTGGGTGGAGCTTTGGGTGGAGCTTGTTTGACCTCCATGAACTCTGGACGTTCACCAACACTGATGGATTCAAATGAGTGTTTGTTTATTTTCTTTTGCTGAATTTGGAGAAATTAGGTTAAAATTTGTGCTAACTTGGATGAAAACTAATAGATGAAGTTCCTTATTTGTTAGCGATCCGTTAGCCACTGAAGCTTAACGAAGTCCAGCCAATCACAGCGGCTGAAGCAGAGCTGTGGTGCCAACAGGAAGCTTCCTGTCTCAGTGTCACCTGTCAAAGTTTACCTGCCTGTATGAGGACATGTTGTCTCTAATTGACCTGCAGACAAACCGCAGCCATCCTGTTCAACCAGCTCTGAGCTTATTATCCACCGGCAGGCTGCTCTCTGATTGTTGGTCCATAATGGAGGCGCGCAGCTGGCGGCTCGGTTTACACGCCGCACGTCTAAACTGTGACGGCTGACAGGCGGTTTGTCGGGATAATCATTAGAGGACTTTTTTCATGCACCGTCACTGTCAGTTACTCATTCACTCGGCCTGGTTTGTCCTTCTCGAGCCTCGATTCCAGCGTGGAGGCGCGGCGTCTCTCCCTTGCCGTCTGCCGTCAGGATTGAGGTCAGGGCCGCCGTCGTGGGAACGTGGAGCGAAGGCGAGGGACGGATGTGCGGAAGGATCCTAACTGGGTCGGCCGAGAGAATCGGAGCAGAGACCGTCGCCGCAGATTTCCCAGCATGCATTTCAAACCGCGTCACACAAAGGTGTCATCGCCAGGTGAAAGTTGTCACGGCGTCTGGAGGAGGAAACTTATGAGCCAATCAGGTTTCACGTATATCTCATCAAACTGAGGAGCTTTCTGTTGACGGAAGAAGTACTCAGATCCTTCACTGAAGTAAAAGTACAAAATAAAATGTAGAAATACTCTCTGGAGGATTCATCCTCTGGGAACCGTGAACGTCTGGACTGTCAGTAAAAGTCCTGCATTCGTAGTAATATTGTAATATTGACAGTTGAACCACTCATCATAGTAGTACTAGTACTTGTTATAGCAGCAATAGCAGTAGTAGTACTTGTAGAAAAAGTAGTACAGTAGCAGTTGTACAATTACCATTACTGTTGGTAGTAGTAGTAGCCACAGTAGCGAAAAAGGAAAAACACAGTAGCAATAGTAGTATTAGTAGTACTACTTATAGTACTAGTGATCAATCATCTGACTCCTCATCAAGCCGTGACCTCGTTAACCAATCAGAAATCTTCGTGTGAACCGGGTCAGCCGTTTGGCCCTGGTCTATTTTTACATTCCGAGTCGTGTGATTGGATGTGGGCGATGATGTCACGGTCACTCAAAAACGGCCCTCAAAGAGAGAGAGAGTGAGTCACCGAAGCTTTTGTGTCTGAGAGTCTTTGAAGATGAGACAGAAAACAACATGGAGGCCGAGACATGAGAGGACGCCATCAGGGAGAATCCAGGAGGGAGTGGTTAATATTAATGCTCTGACCCACACACACACACACTGACACATTAACACACACACATGCTAACAAACACACATGCTAACACACACTGTGACCCCGATTTTGTTGTCTGACAAGTAAACAAACCGTCATTGTTTGTAACCCGGTCTGTTACCATGACGATCGGTAGCACTCTGACTGGTTGCCACGGTAGCGCATGGCAGCCCCACTCCCTGGCATCTGCAACACACACACACATACACACACACACACACACACACACACACACACACACACACACACGCACATGCACACACAGTCTTCTTTTGCATTCACTCTGCAAGGGAGAGAATGATGCACCAAACTCCATTAAGAATTCTGCCAATTTAGTGTTTTCATTTCTGTTTAGCAAATGCATCAAACCTCTAACTTTAGCTCAGATATTTTCTGAAGTGTTAGCATGTTCTGGTAAATTCAGCTCAACAAAGTCATCAAGTAATATTTATTTTAATGGAGAAACAGATGAACTGATTCTCACAGCTTGTTATCAGTCGGTACAAAGTAAAACTAGAGCAGAAAGGTGTTTAAAAAGTAAAAGAGACTCTGTACAGTAATCTCTGTTTCTAAAAATTTAAGCACTTTGTTTATTGCGTGTTAAAAGGAGCAAACACCTCCCTTTTCCACTGAATTAAAATTTGGCTGATACTGAAAAATCTTATGAAAGTACAATTTTACCACCTTTTCTTCTGCCTCTGTTTGATGTTTAATTTAAAGAAAAAGCAGAGCGAGGATCAGATCCACAGGTCATCATGACATCCCAATTAAATCAACAACATTTGAATTGAAAAGCTTCATAAAAATATAAAAGACCCAGGAAGGAAGGTGGAGATGTAACAGCTGGTTTTTCTGGATCACAGATGAGCTGAATTCCTCAGCAGAGTGTTTAATGTTTGATTTCATGTCTGACTAATGGTTAACTTTTGCCCAAAAGTGAGGCATCATAAAATCACTACTCTTTTAAATGGAGTTTGGATGAGACACTCTTTCTCCAAATAAAAAGATGGATCAGCAGTAATTAGGTCAGAACCAGAGTGTGTTCCTGCGGGAGATACACACAGACTGCGCACGCACACACGCACACACGCACACACACACACACACACACACACACACACACATTGTTAGCATGATTAAGTTTGAAGTTTGACGGAAGAAATCGGGCGATTGGCGATGTGGGATTAAGTTATGTAACACACTTACACACACACTCATCTTTAATTTAGCAGCAAGTGTGTATCTTGGTCGACATGTATCCAGAACTTCACACAGGGGAGTGTGTGTGTGTGTGTGTGTGTGTGTGTGTGTGTGTGTGTGTGTGTGTTTAATAATTTAACAGTGCAGGGATGTGTGTACAG
This sequence comes from Chaetodon auriga, assembly GCF_051107435.1. Lineage (NCBI taxonomy): Eukaryota > Metazoa > Chordata > Actinopteri > Chaetodontiformes > Chaetodontidae > Chaetodon > Chaetodon auriga. The sequence continues at coordinate 2,015,822 of NC_135097.1, forward strand.
TGGAGTAAACAAGGAAGAAGAACAGTTATCAGGAGGAAGATTACAGTAACTGTTCTGTTTATTGTCAGTTAGATCATCAGAGAGACCGTAGAGCAGAACGAGAGCTGAAACATGTCAGTGAGAGCAGGACGGACGGACGGACGGACGGACAGAGGGACAGACGGATGGACGGATGTCTTTGAAACGTCATCCTTGGAGTCTGTAGTCTGACAGATGAAAGCCATGCTAGCAGCTCTGTATGGCTGTGCTATCAGCTAAATGCTAACATAGCCAACATGCTCACAATGACAAATACTAGCATGCTAAGAAGTGTTTAGCGTGTTCACCGTCTTAGCCTGGCACGTTAGCTAACATTTGCTAATTAATGAACTGCCATTTCACAGAAATCCACGAACGTGATGGTGGCTCAAAGGTTAAAGGTTAAGGTAGGATTCATCCTCTGGGACCATGAATGTCTGCACACAGCTTAGTCCGTGCAGAAGGTTTGAGATATCTCAGTCTGGACCAAAAGGATGGAGCCACCGACTGACACCATCATCCCTGGAGCCGCTAACGTGGTTAGCGATCGTTAGCTAAAGACCTCAGAGCTTCTAAAAGAGCAAAAGTGTGATCATGACGGAAGTTCTTTGGATGTTTTTAGACCTTTTTAGACTGAACGATCATGACCAGAGCACAAGCACACATAAGTCTGAACAGATGGGAACTGGCTGAGGGCTGGTGGTTCAGGACGTCCGGGTCTTTGTGTTCGATGCTCCTCTGAAACACGTCAGCGCTGAATGTTTTCTCTCTCCTGCAGAGTGAAGCGTTCAACACCTGAAGTCGCAGCGCAGACAGAAAGCAGGGACGCCTCCCAACAGCTGCTGGTTTCACACTCAGGTGAGACTCATGATGTTTGAGGAGAAGGTGTGAAAGTGTGTGTGTGTGTGTGTGTGTGTGTGTGTGTGTGTGTGTGTGTGTGTGTGTGAGGAGGACGGCGATGAAGAAAGTTCAGGCTGGAGCTGTTTGATCGAGAAAACAAACACATCAAGAGAAAAGAGTCAACAGCGGCGCACACGCACCACACGAAGAGCAAATATTACGTAAAGTAGCTTGTGTTTAATTCACGTTCATTTGACGACATTTTTTAAGTGACACACACATATTTACACACACACGGGTCAGTTTGAAGAACACATGAACGTCATGGCCGCGTGCCAGCTGGATTTTGTTCGTCTCAGTGTTCATTTAGCTCAAAGACACAGATGAAATTTGACTTTTAATCAGTCGAGGACAGAAGACGAATGAGTCAATCGAGGTGTTGTTCGTTCATCTGCAGAGCTGCTGCTCGGCAGGTTTGTTGTTTCCTCCTCTTCCTCCATGCTAAGCTAAGCTAACCAGCTGCAGCTTCATGTGGTCTCCTTTAAGTTTTTCTCTTTTTTCTTAATTTCTCTCCAGCTCTCTCATTGTCTTGCCTCTGGATCTGACCTTTGACCCTTCACCGACTTCCAGTGTTCCTAAAGTGATGATCCATCTTCATCATCCTCACCCTACCCCTCGCCATGGTCACCTGTCGGCGTGGTGACCGACCTGTCCACCACCAATCCCTCCGCCTCCCCTCTCCGCTCCCGTCCAGTCGGCCACGGGATGCACGTGATGGGCAGCGTCTCCCCGGCCAATGAGAGGGAGGGTTTCTCCCTCCAGGAGGAGGGCGTGGCCTTTGCCATGCCGATGTCTCCTCCTCGTCCTCCGTTGGGATTCTCTGATATCGAGGGCAATCGGGCCAGACCGCCACCCCCTGCTCCCCCTCCTCCCCCACCTCCTCCTCCTCCCCCTCCTGCCCCCATGCAACCCCTGCTTCCAGGGCTGGGGGACCCTGCAGGAGGCCTGAGGAAGAAGAAGAGGGTGAGGAGTTTCTTCTGGAAAACGATACCAGAGGATCAGGTGGAGTCTCAGCTCTGCATCACAGAGTCACATTGTTTTTATATTAAAGATTTGTATTTACGTGTGTGTGTGTGTGTGTGTGTGTGTGTGTGTCCATGTGTGCCTCAGGTGAAGGGGCGGGCCAACCTGTGGACTCAGGGCCGAGTGCAGCAGCAGTACGAGATCGACGTCCGGACCATCGAGGAGCTGTTTGGTCAGAACGACTGTCAATCAAAGGCCAAGTCCACGCCCACCAGAGGAGGGAAGACCAGGAGCTCGTTCAGAGAGGCCCAAGAGGAGGTGTGTGTGTGTGTGTGTGTGTGTGTGTGTGTGTGTGCGTGTGCGTGTGCGTGTGTGTGCGTGTGCGTGCGTGTGCGTGCGTGTGCGTGCGTGTGCGTGTGCGTGTGTGTGTGTGTGATGCAGGGTGGCGTGTTCTGCTGTTTGTTGAAGGTGTGTGTGGACAGTTTCCACCTGGGCTCTGACCTCTCTCTCTCTCTCTCTCTCTCTCTCTCTCTCTCTCTCTCTCTCTCTCTCTGTGGGTCCATGTCTCTCGACCAGGTCTCCATCCTGGACTCGAAACGCGGGATGAACGTTGGGATTTTCCTCAAACAGTTCAAGAGGTAAATGTCACTTTCACCTGTGCAGATTTCCCATCGTTCCCTGAAGCAGCACAAAAACAACAAGTATTTCAGGCGTCACTGAAATTCCCTGAAAACAGCCAAAACCAGAACCGTGTTAGCTGCTTAGCTTAGCTTAGCTTAGCTTAGCTTAGTATAAAGACTGGAAACAGCTGTCGTTTTCACAGACAAGCTACGCGAGCTTTACTGCTTGTCTTTGCTAGCTGTTTCCACCTGTTTCCATTGTTTGGGCTGCACTTGGATAAAGAGTGACTCTGCACGCTGCTCGTGGGCCAGCGGAGGTTCATACCTGTGTCAGCCATCGTCTGACGGAGTCAGTCAGCTGTGATGAACATGCAGTTCGTGTCAGGTGTCAGCGCGTGCAGCAGATCTCCTCCATGACAGTCAGGGTGTGTGTGTGGGATGGCGTGATGTGTGTCCTCGCCCTCATCCAGGGGTGTTATGAGTAAACAGATGCCGGCATGTTGTGAAGCAGTGCAGGCAGAGACGCTCAAGACATGTGACTGAGTCCAGGTCACATCAGAGGGACGAGGCGATGGACCCAGACCGGGAGCCGTCCATGAAAAGACGTCAAGAGCAACATGAAATATATTTTAATTCAGCCACAACGATGTATTAAAGATGAATACAGAGGGACACAACATGACCACAGAGAGGCAAAACACAAACTGAAGGACAGAAAACACCTTCAGAGGACGCAGCCTGTTGTCTCATGACCTGTCCTGTCCTCACTCAGTGTGAGTCCACAGACACACCAGGTTTGGTTGAGTAACACCTCGGAGTCCTGAAGGTGTTGGGGTCGTGTTGACGGCATCGGTGAGTGTTTCCAAACACGCCGAGAGACATACAGGCATGAGGGACGGACAGGTCATTGAACATGTGTCAGAGACTGCCTCCGTCAGCACGTCGTCTGTGGACGTGTGGCCTCACGGTGATGGAATATTTCCCATGGTGCACTTTTCAGTAGCTTTAACCGATGAATGTGAGCGTATGACGAGCCTGTGGGACACTGAGGGACACTGAGGGACACTGTGGAACACATTAAATGGAAAATCTCTTCCTCCTGCAGGACCAATCAGGCGATAGTGGACGATATTCGCCACGGCAACAGTGAGCTTTATGGGGCGGAGCCTCTGAGAGAGCTGCTGAAGCTGCTGCCGGAGACAGAGGAGGTGACGCACACACACACACACACACACACACACACACACACACACACACACACACACACACACACGAGCACGCACACACTTCTTCTTCATCGGTTTCCTCTCCTGCAGGTGAAGAAGCTGAAGTCGTACCGCGGAGACGTCTCTAAGCTCTCATTGGCCGATTCCTTCGTGTACCTGCTGATTCAGCTCCCCAGGTGAGAGGCCGTGCTCACCTTTGACCTTTGAACTTATTTTAAATTAAAAATGCATCCACAGGTTAGCACACTGTAAAAAACCAAGCTGATGTTTTTTATCAATCGAGCGCAGCAAGAACACAAGAATCAGACGCACACGCAAGAGGCGGAGTTAAATCAAAGCCAGGTTCGTTTTTCAATTAGATAATAGATCCAGATAAGATAAGATAAGATAAGACTTTATTGATCCCACCCAGGGGAAATGAAGTCTTTACAGCCAGAATGTGTTCCTGAAAGCGGAGGAATAAGGACGTGAAGCGGCTGCTGAGGCTCCTCTTCCAGAACAAATGGAGGCTTTCTGCTGACGACGTGACGCCTGAGGGCTGATGGGAAATGTGCTCTTAATTTGGAGAAGCATTAGTGACTAATGGTCCCAGCATGCACTTTGGGTTTCCATCGTTGTTGTTGGGGCTACATGTGTACATGGAGACGCCTCTTCGTCCTCGTGTCTGCTCCTCTTCCTCTGGTCGACGAGGCTGGCGCTCATGTGACATGTGGATTGTTCGTTGATTTCTCTCTCTGTCTCCAGTTACTCAGTCCGTATCGAGTCCATGCTGCTGAAGGAGGAGTTTCCTGCCGTGTGCGAAGCCATGAAACGAGACATCAAGGTCCTTCGCACGGCCGCCAAAGGTAACCAATCAGTGCGCAGACCTCTTCACCGCAGACCACGACAGCACACGATGTGGATTCATCCGCCGCTGAAAATAGACATTTTTAAACAGTGAAACTAAAATATTTCCAACATTTAGTCGGAATAAACTCGCCTGCAGCAGCCATAAATCCAAATTATACATTAACCTGACTAATCAAAAATAGCTCTACATATAAACATGTCTGTAAATACACTCAATCATAGTAAAAATACAGCAGATGATCGTTAAGACGTCAAGTTTCAGTCGTCTTCGGTTCGTTGTTTTGCCTCCACGTTTGGAAAAGATGATTCAGTGAAACGTCTCACACCTGGACTATTTTCAGCAGAGTGTGTGTGAAGGTGATAACTGCCTGAGCTGTGAACTCTCTCACACACACACACACACACACACACACACACACACACTCAGGGATTTGTGGATTCTAAGCTCCTCTTTTCTTCTTTCATTGTGTGTTTTCCACTTTTTTGTGTCTCTGAGCTTCTTCTTCTTCTTCTTCTTCTTCTTCTTCTTCTTCACTGCCTCCTCTGCACTTTGAAGCAGCTGATGTTTGTTTGTTTGTTTGTTTGCGTTTCCTTTGTGCACTGATGCCAATAAAGACTTCCTCCTCCTGCAGAGTTGATGTGCTGCGAGGAGCTCCACGCTGTTCTCCACCTGGTGCTGCAGGCTGGAAACATCCTCAACGCTGTGAGTGAAAACGCTGCGCTCATGAATAATGAGGCAGGAAACGGGGGGGGGGGGGCACGGACCACCGGCTGCTCAGTGAACGCTGCTTTTCTCCTCACTAAGATGTTTAAACTGACCTCATTTACCCCAAAATCAGCTTCATGTTTGATCTCTTATGAAACTTGGGGATCTCCGCTGATTTTAAATAAAGTTCTGTGGGTTTGAATGGTTTTCAGCTGCCGGCCGAGCTCGTCGTGAGCGTCCAGCAGGTTGTTGAGAGAAGCAGCGACGGCGTTCAGACGCTCTGTTTTCTAAGATCATGACAGCAAAGACGCTCGATGCTAAAACTGAAACTGAAGTCCGCTGTCACACAGCTGGAAGCACCCGAGTAACTGAGAAGTCTTAGTGTAGAGGAGTGTGTTAGTGTCTAACTGCTGTGCTCTGTGTGTGTGTGTGTGTGTGTGTGTGTGTGTGTGTGTGTGTGTGTGTGTTGTGTGTGTTACAGGGAGGTTACGCAGGAAACGCCGTCGGTTTCAAGCTGTCGTCTCTTCTGTCTCTGGCCGACACCAAAGCCAACAAACCGGGCATGAACCTGCTGCACTTTGTCGCTCTGGTCAGTAACTGTGTGTGTGTGTGTGTGTGTGTGTGTGTGTGTGTGTGTGTGTGTGTGTGTATGCGTGTGTGTTTAAGAAATTGAAAATTGCAGATACAAACACAGATTGGTCTTTTTGCTTCAGGAAGCCCAGAAAAAAGACAACAAGCTGCTGGAGTTTCCTCTGAAGTTGAGTCACGTGCAGCCTGCTGCCAGGTCAGACGTCATGTTCTCACAGTCAACACTTCATCACACACACATTTCAGCTGCTGTAAGAAAAACTCTGTGAATATTACAGAAATACAAACACCAATAAAAATATACTGATGAGACTTCTCTTTGGCAGGATCTCCATGGAAACGCTGGACGCTGACCTGCAGTGGCTGATGTCTCGCACGCGCTCAGTAGAGGAAAACGTCCAGAGAGACACGGAGCTGCTGCAGCAGCTGGACGACTTCCTGCAGGTAACGACCCGGCAGACGTAGGAGCTGTGACGCAGAGGAAACATCAAAGTCAGTGTTTCTTTCTTTTTTTAGATGAAAGACAGCAAGCTGCAATTGGTCGAGGAGTAACTTTTAGTCAGTCGTGCCTCTCAGCTGTTCAGACCCAGTGATCATCTTAACAGACATCTGAGTCCAGCACGAAGCTCATGAAGCAACACGTTGTATCTCACGTCTTTGCGTCTTTGTCACGTGTTTCTGTGTTTCGGTGTTGGCGTCGCAGTCGGCCACCTCGTCTCTGTGCTCGCTGCGCAGCGGTCGGCAGCTGCTGAGGAAGGAAGGCAGCGAGCTGATCGACTTCTTCTGTGAAGACAGAGAAACGTTCCGATTGGACGACTGCTTCAGCATCTTCAACACCTTCTGCTCCAGGTTCACCGGTGCTGTCAAGGTACGCGTGCACAGATCCATACACACCGTTACACACAAACAACAACACACACTGGATAAGGTATTCAGATCCTGTACTAATACCACATTTTGGAATTCTAATATTAGACTGGCAGTTGCTATTCCTACAGCAGAGTCCCTTTCATGTCCTACAGATGGACTCCTGCTGCCACCTGGTGGTCAAATGGAGCAGCAGCAGTGAAAAAATGGTCGAAGAGAAATGATATAAAACTCACTCTTCTCTGTCTTTCTGAAGGAGAACATGGAGAGGGAGGCGAAGGAGGCAGCCCGTCGCCGGCGGATACAGGAGCTGGAGGAGCAGAAGAGACACTCCTGGGCCGGGGGTGAGGAGGTGGGAGGACGCACAGAACCAAACACTGAAACATGAATGAAACTGCTTCAGTACCTAAATGCTACCGTCTGATTGTTGTAGGTGGCCGGAGCGTTCAGGTTGCGCTGCAGCAGCGAGACGGACATGTCAGCCGCCATGTCACGACACGACGACGCCGGGCTGCTGCTGGAGCTTCTGACCCCTAAGTCCCGCCCCCGATCGCCACTAAACAACTCCCACAATCCTCTGGGACGCTCGGGGAGCTTACGCCGCTCCCGAAACTCTCCATCCAGCTTGCCGTCTATGGCTGCTGAGCGCGAACTGAGCACGCTTCTGGGGATGGCGACCCCTGAACACAAAGTCGCCCAGCAGAGAGGAGAGGGTGAGCGAAGGGCAGCTTCTCCATCATCCTCACCTGAACCCAGGATTAGAAGTCCAGGACTCTCCCCTCGACCACAAAGGGTCACTACATGCAGCTTCCCACAAAACCAGCAGCCTCAAGCGGGCCAGGGGGCACCGCAAACCCGCTCCTCACCTCCTAAGACCTCTTTGAGCGCACAAAACACAAACCATACAACCTCCACTTACCTCAGCTGTGATGCTACCCAGATTCAATTCAACACCATCAATCCCACAAATGAAGTTACAGTCAAACCTACCTCTGATGCAAACCAGCAATCTGACCACAACAACAACGACAACGATCGACTCAACCTGGGTTTTAGCAACCAGGGGACGCCTTCAGACCACCAGTCTGGTTTGAGGGGGGAGCTAGCTGGAGCGAACAAAGCTGCAGGCAGCATGTCTGTGATCTTAGAGAAATGCACACTGGTGTCTGAGCTGAAAGCTTTTGACAAGGTCGCCGCCCGGACCGGTCGCCTCCGTGGACGTCACCAGGACGACATGGTCATCACAGATTTGGAACAAGAGGGGAGTGGACAAATCCAGAAGAAGCAGAATAACTCCCAGATTGGGAACACAGAAAAAACTGAGACAAACTCTTCCTCATCACGCAGAGAGGAAGAGGAGGGACGAGAGGACAAGGTGATCGTCTGGTGTGTGACAGGTGTGTGCGAGGCAGCCGGCGAGCTCACACACTCTGACAACACAAACGCACAAACTGAGAAGGATCCGTATAGAAGCGACAATCAGAGAGGAAGCCAGCAAGCCTCCTCTACCCCAGCCAATAGCACGCCTTCAGAACCTCAGCCAGCCAATGAGAAGCCAGTGCCTGTACCCATCAGCAGCCAACCGGTGCCTGTCTCCCGCTGTGATGATCGATCACATCCTGTCTCCTCCCCCAGGTGGTGCCCAGTAGACCCGGCATCAGCCAATGAAGGGTCTACTCTCACTGCAGGTGCCTCCGAGGAAGATAAAGAAACAGCCAATGAAGAGGAAGAACCAGAGGGCTCCACCAATGAGAAGAGAGAAGTGGAGATTGTTCCAGAACAATCAGCAGATGAGGGGAGCAGAAATGAAACTGCTTCCTGTCGTGCAACCAATGAAAATACAGAAGCAGCTTTGTCCACTAACGGAAAAGCACAGCCGGGACCTTCGTCCAAACCATCCACCAGGAGCCTCCCTACCTCTAAAACTCGGCCTGCTGGGATGAAAACCGCAACCCCAAACACCTCCTCTGCTACCAGCAAAAGCAAACCTGTCCGCACCCTCACCAACTCTGAGAACCAGGGCATGAGGCGGGTTGTGCCCATCTCCAGAGCCAGCAGAGGGGCTCCGTCCCTGGGAAAACGTCCTGAAAAGCCACCTGGCAACGTCCGGGGATCCTCCAGCACTGCGGCACCTGCCAGTTTGACCATCTCCAACCTCAACAGCAGCTCCGTCCGACGAGGAGAGAGGCCCTCGACTGCCCCTTCATCCCGACGCTCCAGCATCAACAGGATCCCGGACGCCAAGGATTCAAAAGGCCAGAAGGTTCCAGGTCCTCAGGCATCTGCCCGAGAGCAGAACCAGGACTTGCAAAGGAAAACGTCCGTCCGAAAGCCCTTAACAAAGCCCAAACTCCAGCTGGAGGAGAAGATTTGTCGCTCTACACTGCGGGCGCTCACTCAAGGAGGTGGAGGAGGAGGCAGCGTCAGTGCCCCCGTAACTCCTTTGCACAAAGGCAGTGCTCCTTCATCATCGCCGCTTCCAGGATTCGCCCGAAGTACCGCCTCCTCTTCTTTCAGACGAACCCACACCACCCTTGCACCTCCCCATTCACTCCACACTGGCTCAGACTCATCCCCTAAATCCTCCTCAAAGACCACCTCCTCCTCCATCGCTCCTCCTGGCACCTCCTTGCCTTTGACCCGAACAGGCTCGTTGAGAGTCTCCACCACCTCCAGATCCTCAGGTCTCCTCAACCCGTCCTCCTCTTCCCTCCTGAGGAGGTCTCAGAGCATCAGGACACCTCCTCGCTCACCACTTCATGACTCACTGGTTCCCCCTAAAGGCCACCGGCGGAATGACAGCAGCACCTTCTCCGACAAGTCGGCTCACTCGAGAGACTTGAGCAAGTCCACCAGGCCGAGCTGGAGATAACAGGAGAGATCTGAGGCTGCATTCCAACATGAAGTCTAAGCAGTTTCTCCCACTCCTTCCTTCCTTGCAGGAGGTGGAGTCAGAGGAAACGTTCAAATATGAAGTATAGACTCCTATTTATGTAGGAACAATGGATGCAGTCCTGAGCAAAAAAGTGTAGCTGGAGAAGTAAAGGTGGTTACATTCCAATATGAAGAGCTGACACTTCATTCCAATAGAGAAATTAATTATCTCCTATGCATCCAAACTTAAAGCATGCTGGTGGAGAAAGGATGCATTCCATTTGAAAGCACTACGTTATGAACGCTGTGTTCACTTTAGACTGTAAAGTGTTCATGATGTGCCCTAAAAAACCACCGAGGCTGCATTCCATTTTAAACACTTTGCCTTTCAAAGCAGAATATAAATCCGAACCTCGCGTCCGTATCAGTGATGCATTGACGGCCATTGATGCAGCATGAAGTTCAGAAACAGTCACAAAGCAACAGTCACAACATCAGTAGGTCCAAACACAAATCAGTCCTCCAGTCTTCGACAGCAGCCACGTCACCCAGTTTTCACGGGAAAATGAAGGAAAGAAATAAAATGTCTGCATTTGCAAATGTGTAAGGTTTTTTTAAGCTGTAATTTCGGCAGTGTTTCTGCAACGTGACTGAATCCCAACTGATCGTTTCCTGATTAAATGACTTTATTTGATGTCGTTAGCGCCTTTTTGATTCTGCACCTTTAACTTCACTAACCAAGCTGAGGAATCTCTGTACATCAGGCCTGATTAAATTAGAAATCGTATCATTTTAATTACTCTTGTATTTCTTAAAAATTAGATTTCTAAAATCACTGAAAATCTTGATTAAAAATCATCGTTAAAACAGAGCGTTTAGTTTAGACGAGGAGATTTAAAGTGTCTCTGATTCAAACCAACAGTGTCTGACTCACTGGGAAAAGTCTGCAGTGCCAAGTTTGTCCATACGAGGATATTTGTATGTTTATGTATCTCTATTTATGTATATATGAAGTTAATATTTGATATATATAATCTATCTACTAATTAATAAAGTATTATTCCTCCAACACACTGTGCTGTTTCTGTTCACCAGAGCTCATTCACAAACTGTATACAAATACTTTGTCTTCTTCCTCTGCCGTGTTTCTTTTACCTGAAATGATACCTGGATTAGTTCATCCAATCAGAGAGCAGCTGTCTGAACACACTAAGATAGTAATATGATATACGTGCTGAACACCGTGTTAGCATGCTATTGTTAGCATTTAGCTCAAAGCACAGTCTCACAGAGCTGCTGTCATGGCTGTGGAGTCTTTTCATGCATGTTATCCAGCTGCAGAGCAATTTCAATCAGTTTGAAAGCAGAATAGCTCAACTATAAGACAATATGAAGTGTATCACAGGTTTCCTTGGATCCATATATATATATATATATATATATATATATATAGTGCCCAATGGTGGTTTGTTTTGTTTTGTTTTGTTTTTTTTTTGTATCATAAACAAGATACTGAAATTAAGGTGCAGTTGTCAACCAACAACAGGCATTTATAGTTGTGGTTAACCTGTAAAATGTGAGAATGCAGAAACTATTAACACAGGACAAGACACCCAAAAGTCAAGTCAGGGGGAAAACACACAAAAAACACAGAAATGAGCGCAACAGGTGAAAATCCAGCCCAAAATCAACATAGAAAATGACTACATGTTTTGGGAGATAAACCATTTGTGGACAAAGTCTTTAGATTTGTGAAAACACAAAGCAGATGGACTCAGCTGTATTTTTACTGGTATTTGTGTTCATAGTTTACCATTATACCATCTTTTTAAAGTAAATGTATTACATGTATTGCTATTAAAATTGGATTATTATTATTATTATTATTATTATTATTATTATTATTATTATTATTATTATTTCGGTATGAATTAACTGTAATAAAGTATTTCAAGTATTGTCATTATTAAAAGTAGTGAACTATAAAATTAAAGATTAAAAAAATACAAATTTTGCTCAAAAATCAAGTGGCGCGTAAACAGGGCGCGTGACGTCATCAATCTGCGCCAAACAACAAAGCTGCACGTGACAACGGAGTTAGTTTGTGATGGAAAAAGTACAAAAACACGAAACTGGGGAGGTGAAGTTAAACATAAAGCCGCTTTGGTGGAGCTTGAACTAAAACATTGAAGCTTCCGAGAGGAAATAAGAGAAGAAGAGAAGAGACAGACAGAAAAGAGGAGGAGAAGAAGAAGAAATCCCGGCGTTTAAAATTTAAAGTCCGCTCGAGCTGGAGGGGAAAGTCTGTTTTTTAAAGGTAAGTCCGGTTTACTTTCCAACTTTTATCTCTGAATCAAGAACATTTAAGACGGTTATTGACACTTTCAGACCGATAACTTACAAATAACACCGATACTATAGAAGTACTGCACTGATACTACAGAACATAAAACACCAAATACGTTAAATACTGTGAGATCACGACGAGCCTGCAGACAAGCTAAGAGCTCCCGAAGAGATGCTACAGGAGGGAAAGTAAAACCTCCTTTAAACAAGACATTCAGTTCACACTGTGCAAGTCTCTGCGGCCACAGCGTTCAAATAAACTTTATTTACACTGCGAGTGAAGGCAGAGGAACAGGAGCCCTCATCAGGTGTGACAGGTTCAGATCATGAAACCACTGTCAGCTAATTAAAGATGGCACATACGAAGAAAACAGTCGTGGTCTGAGCTGTAATGAGAATATAAACGTGTTTTAAGTGTGAATCAAAACTCAGTGAAGAGTATCATTGCTAAAACACACACACACACACACACACACACACACACACACACACACACTCACTCCACTTCCTGTGTTGCAGTGAAGACGTCGCTCTGCTCGCTCTCTGCCGTCGCCTCACGCTGTTTGATCCTCTCCTGTTTTTCTCTTCACGTCGTAAAGTTTCCTGTAGAGAAGCCGCTGCTGGTCTCTGCCTCCAGCTCCTCTAAACGCTCTCTTTGGATGAACCAGTGCCCGCTGGGAGGCGCTACAGAGCGCCAGGAGGTCCAGCATGCAGCGCTGCAGCGCGCTCTTAACGTGAAGTGAGGCCTTCTCGTTAACGTGTCCGTGTCTGTTTCATGTCTTCTCAGGATGCGTCTTTGTACTTCCTCCGTATGAAGAACGACAGCAGTGATGGACGAAGAGCTTAAAGAAAGGCGGGAGGAAGAGGAGGAGAGGATAGATGGACTGGCAGAGAGAGAGAGAGGAGGGAAGGACGGAACACTGAACATTCAATCCAGGAGGAGAGAAGAAGAGGAGGAGGAGGAGGAGGAGGAGGAGGAGGAGGGGACAGAAATGATGAAGGCAGGCGCCGCAGACAAAGCACGAAGGGAGCTGATTGGTGGGCACACGCCAATCTCCGCCTCCTCCTCCTTCACCTCCTCTCCGTTCCTCTCCTCCTGCCGAGGAGGAGGAGGCGAGGAGGACGGAGAGGACGACGAGGTCAGAGTCGCCATAGTAACCATCGAGGATGAGTCCTGTCCGTCCGAGCCTTTCGGCACTGCCCACCTGGAAATGGCCAATCAGATCGCGCGGACAGAGGATGGCGAAAAGGAGGCAGAGGGAGGGGAGACTGAAGGAGCGGAGGAGGAGAAGGAAGACGAGGATGAGGAGGATGGAGACAGTGACGGAAGAGAGGAGGAAGAGGAGGAGGACACAGAGGTGACGTCACCATCGCTTCACCTGCAGAGCCAGGTAGGACCGACTTCCTGTTGTTGTGTTGCTGTCCAGTGAAAACCTCGTATCGTCATCGTCACAAAGCTGAAAACAGCCTGTTTTCTGAGCTCGTCAGACTTTTTGGAGATACGTGTTTCTCACAGGACGGCCGCACTGATGTAAAGGAGTTCAGTGAGCTCCAGCTGAAACATCTACAGCAGGAGAAACACATGAACGCAGCAGGAACATGAATGAACACATGAACGCAGCAGAACATGAATGAACACATAAACAATGAACACAGCAGGAACACGAATGAACACATGAACACAGCAGAACATGAATGAACACATGAACGCAGCAGGAACATGAATGAACACATGAACGCAGCAGAACATGAATGAACACATAAACAATGAACACAGCAGGAACACGAATGAACACATGAACACAGCAGGAACACGAATGAACACATGAACACAGCAGGAACACGAATGAACACATGAACGCAGCAGAACATGAATGAACACATGAACGCAGCAGGAACATGAATGAACACATGAACGCAGCAGAACATGAATGAACACATAAACAATGAACACAGCAGGAACACGAATGAACACATGAACACAGCAGAACATGAATGAACACATGAACGCAGCAGGAACATGAATGAACACATGAACACAGCAGGAACATGAATGAACACATGAACGCAGCAGGAACATGAATGAACACATGAACACAGCAGGAACACGAATGAACACATGAACACAGCAGGAACATGAATGAACACATGAACGCAGCAGAACATGAATCCACAGACAGCAGAGTGAAACACACTGACAGGAACACCTCACTCACACACGAGTACTTCTACTGCTCGTACTTGCAGTACGGCTCAGAGTTCAGTGTTTTGGGGCTGACGCTGAGGACGCAGCAGAGGGCTGAGCGTCTGTCTCTTGTTTTGTCTGTCTCTGTGTGTCTGTCTCTGTGTGTCTGCGTGAGGACGCTGCGGCCTCTCACTGTGCATCTTATTTTAGACACGACGTCTTCAGGATTAGCTTTACGCTGTTAGCATGTACTGTGCATGTGTGGAAGCAGGAGGCATTGTGGGTATTTGTGTGAGGCGGCCTGGTCAAAGTGTCCTCAGATGGATCTTCTCAGACCTCAAAGGCTGCATGAGTGAAGTTTTCACCCAGCTTGTAACCTGCTGGTGTTTGTCTCCACCTGCAGGATGACAGACGTCATTACATCCTCTGCTCTGAACACTGACACTAAACTGATTTATTTCCTCTTTTAACTCCATTTAATAAGAGTATTTCCCAACATGTCTTTGATCCTGGACACGAGTCCGAGCTGTGGACCCACATCTGCTGGATCTGGGCTCCTTTGTGGTGTTTTGGAGTCCACGTGGACCCAAGAAGTCCTCAGTCCTTCATTTATTCGATGCTTTGCAGTAATTTAATAAATGAGGCTCCAGTCACACCATTCATCCTCTCACACTGAACCATCGCTGAGCTCTGCAGGCCGCCAGCAGGGGGCGACGCCGCACACGTTATCTGCTCTGTGTGTGTGTGTGTGTGTGTGTGTGTGTGTGTGTGTGTGTGTCAGCAGAGGCTTTTATAACACACACACAGAAAACACACCTGGCTCAGTAATGCACAGTGTGTTTGTGGTGTTCAGGTACCAGCTGATGACATCAGCGTCTGTGTGTGTGTGTGTGTGTGTGTGTGTGTGTGTGTGTGTGTGTGTGTGTGGCATTCAGGTGCCATTGTGTCTCCTGTTTTGTCGTCTTTGTAAACACAATGAACACCAACTGTTGTGTGTGTGTGGGAGGTCGAGTGTGTGACTGTGTGTGTGTGTGTGTGTGTGTATGTGTGTGTGTGCGAGTGTGTGTGTGTGTGTGTGTTCAGCGTTCATTTCTCCTGATAGTGAATTCTTTCCTTTGTTTTAAACAGTTACAAACAGTTCATTGAGTAAAACACTGAATCGATTAATCAATAAAACAGTCTTGTGATCGATCGATCGATAGCGATCATTGGACTGTGTGAAAGACGTCATGTGATCACACGTGTGGAGTCTTGATGTGAAAGTATCTGCAGCTGTCAGACAAATGTCGGTCCAAACTAAATATTTCCCTCTGAGACGACGTGAAGGAGAAAGTGGCATGAAAAGAAAGTACCTCAAAACTGTACTCACATACAGAGTATTTGTACTTTTTATACTATTCTAACATTATTATCATTTTTTCAATAACCGCATTCATTCAGATGGATGAATTAGACACACACACACACACACACACACACACACACACACACACACGCACACACAGTAGGTGTGTGCAGGAATGTGCAGCAGTGAACATTCCTCAGATTCCTCTCGCGACTTCATCGGCATCATGGGATATGAAGTCTCCTATGGGAACTGTTGGTTTACCACACACACATGCACACGCACACGCACACACACAGAGGCATACTGGTACAGAACCAGTGTGACCCCCTAAGCATGATGGGAAGCTTCACAGTGAATGCAGGCGCAGTTCTGTAGTTCTCTCTGCGGCCACTAGAGGCAGCGCGGTGGTTTTCATTCAGTTAAAGCACGTGAGCTGATTGATGAAGATCAGACGATGACTGATTTCTACTGTGTGTGTGTGTGTGTGTGTGTGTGTGTGTGTGTGTGTGTGTGCGTGCATGTGGTGTGTGTGTGTGTGTGTGTGTGTGTGTGTGTGTGTAGGCAGACGATGAAAAACTGGGGCACTAATCTGCTGAAACGCGCTCTGTAATCTAAGAGCATTTTTTGTAGATTACTACGCATATAGAAGATTACACACACACACACACACACACACACACACACACACACACACACAGAGGTATGATATACACTCAGTTCAGAGGTTTTATCTTCATTTTAGTGCCGACAAATTCAGCCCTTTTGATAATTCACTCAGATGTTGCTCTGAAACACATGACCTCTGCATGTTATTAACACACACTCACACACACACACACACACACACACACACACAGTGATCAGTCCAGGGTCAGATGACTGGTGTGAACACAGGCACATTAGCTGCTGTGGTATGTCTGGTATGTGGACACAGTCCTCAGTCAGCGTCCTTCAGGACGAGACCCTGAGAGTCTGCAGGAAGGATGGACATCAAAGTGTCCTTTGTAACGTCCACGTGGACGACAGGAAGAGACGGATCTTCCAAAGGACAGACCTGTAGTCCAGTGAAAACTAGATGTCAGACGTCTGGTGGAAGGGTTGGAGTGACACGAGCACGTCGAGCACTGACTGTTCGCTGATACGTGACGACTATCCTGACGTGCTTTTACTCAGGTAACAGCTTCAGAGCAGGATTTTTACAGTGTGGTACCACACACACACACACACACACACACACACACACACACACACACACACCCTCATACTGGATGTGTGTGTGTGCATGCACGAGGTCACATTCCAGCACCGGGCAGCTTTCCAGTCAGGTCCACCACGCTGATCTCGCCGAGTCAGCGCACCCCCCGCACACACACACGCACACACACACACACACACACACACACACACACACACACACACACACACACACACACACACACACACATTCTTGGAGCTGCGGCAGCGTTCCTGGAGTCTTGTGCTCGTCAGCAGGACGGAGGGTTGAACCGGCGACCTTCTGGTCTCATGGCGGTCTCATGGCAGCGAGTCCAGCTCAGTCCTGATCGTGGATCAGAGTCAGTTTACGGCCTCAGATCGACTCCGCTCACGTTATTTAACGCGGAGCCGTTAACTGCGACTGATTCATCAGCTGCTTTTTTAACCTGTGAGCCCGAGTTGAAGACATAAACCAGATTAATACTTCATACACTCGCTGTTAATGAACGTACCTCCTCGTCTTTGGCGGCGTTTCAGCGGACCGTTGCGAGCGGTCAACCGAGCAAACACCCGTAACGTAGACGTCAACATTCAGCACTGAACGTCTGCTGCTCGGTGAGTCCGCAGGATGATAAAGGCTACGAAAGCCAGCACTGTGGTCTGAGGTCGAGGACCAAACGCCAAGAAAGTCGTTAGCAGCAAATCTGTCAGTTCAGCTGAAAAATCCTCTTCATCACGTAAAGGTCACATCAACACATGATCTGACTTCCTCTTCGTACCTTTGTCTCTTAATTCCATCTAAACCAGCTCAGTGAGAACTTTCCTCCGTCTCGTCCTGTGTGGTTTTCACTTCCTGCCCTCCGTCTGGATTTAACGTCACATGACTGCAAACAACCTGTTTGTTTTTTATTCCCTTGTGAATTAAAAAAAACCTGATTCACTTCAAACCTTGAAGGCAGCACAAACAGTAAGCAGCTCAGACAGACCAGGTGAGCTGCTTCCTGTCTGCGTCATCGCCGCGGCAAACGTGTGTGTCTGTGTGTGTGTGTGTGTGTGTGTGTGTGTTTTTAGGACATGGTACAATGAGGAACAGGTGCTCTGCTGTCCTGTCTCCACACACACACACACACACACACACACACACACACACGCTCAGTGTTTTACTGTCTGTAAGGCGACACTGGAACCAGTAAAACCTTCAGTCTTCAGACGTTCTCGCGCTCCTCGTCCTGTTTTCTGTCCTCGTCCTGCGTCCTCTCACTCCGTCCTTTCTGTCCTGTCTTCACCGTCACTTTCTCTTCCTTCAGCTCGTTTCACTCACGCCATCGTGGCCGGCAGCTGAACGCCGGCGTGGTGTTTGACACCTGGAGCGAGAGTTCAGCGCCGCTCACGACTGAGTGTCTTTGTCCGTTAATCAGCCAATAACTTCCTATAATTCAGCAGGAGACAAAGAAAAGCTGACAAGTCTCACAGTTGTGCTGATGGTCGTCTTTTCTGCCGCGTGCTGCTGTAACATTCAACTTTCCGTCCACTGCTGACGTCAACACAAGGAGCTGCTGGAGCTAAATGATGGCAGAAGAAGAAGAAGAAGAAGAAGAAGACGTCGTCAAAGAGGTCCAATCAAAGCTCAGATGACGGAAATCAGACATTTCTGTTTCTTCTATTGATGCAGCAGCTTTCCCACATCGGCCGAGGCTGAAAACTCCACTTCTGTTTGTCATTTTCGGTGTTTCCACTGGTTTGTTTTCAACGCGCACTTTGAAAATGGATGGATGGAAACAAACTGAGACTGTCGGTCAGACTCTGAGCTGAAGGTTTCCTCAGAGACCACAAGAGTGAGCTTTCCTTCCTTCCTTCCTTCCTTCCTTCCTTCCTTCCTTCCTTCCTTTCTGTCTTCTTTTCCTTTTTTCTTGATTGTGGACAAAGCTGAGTCTCGATTTCTCCCCTGAGAATGATTGCAGCTCACACACACACACACACACACACACACACACACACACACACACACAGCTACTCATTAAAATATACATGAGCACTAAGTCCCTTACATCCCTGCAACACTTCCTGCATTCATTATTGATGAACACACACACACGGACTGCAGAGCGGCTGTGTGTGTGTGTGTGTGTGTGTGTGTGTGTGTTTGCTTTATAAAGCACCTGTTGTTTGCTGCATTGCACCTCTGTAATCGGTCCCACTGGAAACACAGCAGCTTCTGTATTTGGATCCTGTTGGCATTGGTCCTAGAGTCTGGACCTGGACCTGGATCTGGTCTAAAGTGATGTTTGGTCTTAGATACGGTCTGATCACACGTCTGCAGGTTCAGTTCACAGTGACAGGAAGCTCACAGCAGCCTCAAACCTGTGAAATAAAAGACTGACTTCTTCTCTAGTTTTAGTCAAATCAAACCTCGTCGCTAATCTGAACGACTCCTCAGGGGCCAAAGGTCAACAGCTGGAATGTGGATAGTTCACCAAACATCATCACCAATAAATCACACAGTCAGCTCATTTCGCCATCAGGGAGAATCTAAAAAACAGAGGAGTCCGGTTCCAATGCAGCTCGGACCACGATGACCAGGCCTGTTGGTGCAGTGATTGACAGCGAGGTAGACCAATCGGTTCGTGCATCACTGAAGCGGCGAGCGGGACGCCGGCGTCCCGCTGGGAGCTGGACAGATCTGCACGATGTAGCTGCAGCATCGTTACGCTTCATGTCTCCTCACATAGTGAGAGAAACACTTGTTTGAGCTTCAAAGAGCACTTTGAACGTGTGCAGAGCCGCAGCCTGCAGGGCTCGGCTGCTTGTTGTTTGTGACGCGGCCTCTGCGGAGCATGAAGCAGCTTTAAGAGATCCAGTTTGTGCCGGACTCGACTCGCCGCGCACACTCGACTCACCGCACACACTCGACTGTGCAGAGATGAAACGTCATCTGCCCGAAATCAATCCTGCACACATTCCTCTGATCCGCTCCCTCGCGCTCCCTATTGATTCTTCACACACTAGGCTAATCCAGCTAGCTCATGCTACACACACACACACACACACACACACACACAAAGGACACACTCACTACACACTGCACACACACTACAAACAGAGGCCACATCTGCCTCAGTCTTTGAAGTGGTTTTCTCTGTTTCCAGTGTCTGAGAGTAGTTAGCTGCAAGGATGAAACACACACACACACACACACACACACGAGTATGTGTGTTTTCCCGGACATGCAGAAGAGGTTTCATCAACACACACTTGAACTTGAAGATGTTACTCACACACCGACAGGCCGAATTCACACACACTGTCCTCAAGTGTGGCAGCTGTTTCGATGCACAACACACACACAACACACACACAACACACACACAACACACATAACACACACACCAGCTTCAGGTTTTATGGGATCATCAGAGGGAGAGACTCGGTGGGTCTGCATACCAGAGGGGGGGGAGTGAGGAGGTGAGGGGGGGAGGGAGGGAGAGTTTTTAAACAAAACTTCCTCATCCGTAGATTTTTTCTCTAAATCCTCGACGTTGTCGCTGATGTTTCCTCAGCTGAGTTTTAGGACTCGTGGTTGGTTGGCGGCCAGGTGCTCTTCTTCACTCTGACCTCTGACCCAACGGTGAACGTATCAAAACCTCGTATACAAACAGGTGACAACATGGAGCGTGTTTGTGAGCTGTTAGCCAGCCGAACCAGCCAGCAAAGCGCCCCCCACACCAGAGCCCCCCACAGGACACCAGAGCCCCCCCACAGGACACCAGAGTCCCCCACCAGGACACCTGCATCTCAACCAGATCACTTGGATAGATGCTGGTTTGGTTCTTTAGTCTTCAACAACACACCGTCTGCACACAGCACGGAGGCTGTTTACTGGCTCCCTCCTTCTCCGTGGTGTCACACACACACACACACACACACACACACACACACACACACACACACACACCGTCGTTTATTCTGACTGAATCCCACATAAACTGTCCCGCTGCCATAAACACTCACTACAACGCCACATGTGGATTCATCCGCCGCTGAAAATAGTCCCCATCCAAAAAAAGAAAGATGTAAATTGGAAGCAGAAGGACGGAGATGTTGCATTCAGATTTATGGCAGTATGGACACCGAGAGGAGTGGAGGAGGAGGGAGGAGGAGAGAGGAGGAGGTGAGAATTGATAACAGACGTAAAGAAAAGACGGACGGAGAGGAGAGGAGGAGGAAATTAGAAACAGGAGAAGAAGAGAGCGAAGAAAGGAAAGAATGGAGGCTGAAAGAGGAAGGAGAAGAAGAAGAAGAGAACGAGGGATGACGTTCAGGGTATTATGGGATTGATCGCTGATAGAAACCGAGATGATGACACACGGAGAGAGATTTACAGATTAACGAGTCCAGAGGTCAGAGGTCACCTGATGAGGCTGATTGATGATGATGATGGAGCCAGGGGGCGGGATCAGAGCAGGTCAGGTGATTGACAGCTGGTGTGGGGGGTTGTTTGTTTGGTTGTCTGACGTCTTTGGTTGCTGGCTACATGTTAAGATTCATGCATGAAAACAACATTGGTTACCTGAGACTCCACAGGTGTTCCCTGAGTCCTTCGTCGACCTGAACACGAGCAGACAGATCAGCTCCGGCCTTCTTTCTTTAACCCGCCGGCGTAATTTCGAATTGAAATGACACGAGGAGGACTCAGGTGAAGGAAAGGGAGAGCAGAATGTGGAGTGGTGGGTTTTGTGTCGACGCCTTGAGGCCTCCAGGTGAAGACGAGCCGAGTCCAGAGAGAAAAGGAGGTGCAGAAGGTTAGCAGAGAAAACAGGAGGAGGAGGCTGAACAGGTGAGGGAGGCGCAGGGAGGGGGGAATGTTTTGTCTCTCCAGGCTCTGTGTGACACTTTGACCTCCCAAATTATACCCCAGCACCTCCTCACTGTGTGTGTGTGTGTGTGTGTGTGTGTGTGTGTGTGTGTGTGTGTGTGTGTGAGAAAGCCTGTGGGAGTTTCTGTGTGACAACCTTAAGGTCAATCAGCTGTGAGAAAGCTGTGACCTCCAACAACCCCCTGCTGGGCATCTGTGTGTCTGTGTGTGTGTGTGTGTGTGTGTGTGTGTGTGTGTGTGTGTGTGAGAGAGAGAGAGAGAAAATGACTGTGTGTGTGTGCGTGCACGCAGGTATGTGTTCACGTTTCAGTGATGCTTCTTGTCCGTGTGGTCGGTCTACTTTTTGCCGGCTCTGAGTCGTCCTTCGGTCGGTTGGTCGGAGGCCAGCCGCTGGACGTGGTGGAGGAGACCAAAAACAGCTAAAAGTCAAAACTGGACTTTCATTCGTCGAGCAGACAGACGCATGTTACTGCTGCTCAGCTGGAGGTGTAGATAAGTTAGCCAAGTTAGCCATATTACCTTTAGCACGTGTCAGTGTTGTCCTCACAGCTTGTTCCCGCTGCGTCCATGTGGCTAAAAATCAGTTATTCAGTTTAAGTAGAAGCCAAACTTCTCAGATGTGTCGCAGTTTATTAATAAAATTTTAATTAATATCTGATCAAAGCATGAGTCCTTGTGATGAAACTGAGCATTCAGCGTCTTCGACTCCTACGTTTGACACCCAGAAACAGATGTACTCACATCTTTTACTGAGGTAGAAGTAGCAGTACCACTGTCAAAATACTCTGTTACAAGTAAAAGTCCTGCATTCAAACCCTCCAGTAAAATTACAAAAGTATCAAAAAATCAAAATACACTTAAAGTAGTAAAAGTACTCATCGTGCAGAGTTCAGAATCGGATCATCTGACGTCTTCGCCTGTAATAACAGTAATTATCAGCTGATTTACGATCTAAATGTGCAAAGGAGCTAAAAACTAAAGCTATCAAATAAACGCGGTGGAAATAGAAATACTCGAGTGAAGTACAAGTACCTGAAAATTGTACTTTGACTTTTCGGGCTAAATGTAAAAAGGTTCACGCCGCAGTGACGTTTGTCCGTCACGTCAGATAATTTGATACATTTTCTTCAGGGTTCTCATCAGGCTGCTGCACGCGCGCGCACACACACACGCACGCACGGTGCGCGGGGCTCCACCCCTCCCTCCCTCCCCCTCGCGAGGCGGGCATGTCCCTGCGTGTTCCTGTGGAGGTCGAGCGACGCTGAGGCTGAGCAGAGAGAGAGAGTCTTCCTCAGCAGCACGAGCTCAGCACGGGCGGACTGCGCTCGAGCTGATCGCTTCATTCCCCTCATCGATTCACGCGCTCACCGGATGGATCGTTGACGTCACGCCGCTTCATTCTGGGATATTCCTCTGGTGGATTTCGGCCTTTATTCGCCTCGTTTCCGTTTTCAGCGGTGGTATTGGTGCATTCCTCGGTGTCCGGGAGGACTCTACCTACCGGGGCAGCCATGGGTTTCTACGGCACCTTGAAGCTCATCTTCTACAAAGTGAGTATTGATTATTGGAGGGACTGATCGATGAGCTGCCGTCGGCCGCCGCGGTGTGACCTCTGTGGTCGTGGGCTCGTGTCGGGCTGTCTGCAGGTACTCAGGCTCGGCAGGTTCGTTCGGCACCGGGATGACGAGGCGTTTCTGTCTGACAGCGGAATGCCTGAGCGGCGCGTGCGCGTGCGTGCGCGTGGACCACTGCGGATGTGTGACAGAGAGGGAGAGACTCCTCATTTCATGGCCTCTCTCTCTCTCTGTGATGTGATTATTGATTATTGATCAGCCTCAGCTGTCTCTGTGTAGGTGTCTGTGCTCTGAGCCTCAGCAGATCAACGCGCATCGACCAGCCTTTGAAGCCCCTCAGACTGCTGCAAGTTGCATGAATTTGCTCAAATGTGGTTTATTCCAGGTGAATAAAACAGCAGCTGGAATAAAAATCAGAGTCAAGCTAAAGTTGACGATCAGGTGCTTATCAAAACCCTTTGCTTCCGTTAAAGAAGGACCCTGCACAGCACAGCTGCTGTCAGCTGAAGTCTTTGGGTGAACATGCAGGGCCTGTTTGTCTTCACAGCTACAAAACACAAGATTAAAACCTTAAAAATTGACACGTTCTGCTTCCATACGCATGAAAACAGAAGGAAATGAGGGATTTGACACAGTAGAGCTGCTCTAAACCGCACAAATCTATGAAAAGACTTCAGATCAGACTCGTGTTTAGTGTCTAACGCAAACTGCAGGATGCGAGCATAGAAACTGAAAATACAGATAATAGGGGCAAGGTTGACAGTGAATGTTGTCAAAATGACACACAGGTCAGTGAAAGGTCGCAGTGTCATCCACTGATTTTCATGTGCTCATCATACGTCACTGTGGTGATGTTACAGAGATGCTGCAGCTCGCTGAAAATGACCTTTTACATTTCAGAGAAGAAATGCAAATTCCATAAAGTCAGCGTATGATAGGAACGTAGAGATTTTCCGTCCAGATGCAGATGTTTTCTCCTGTGAAACACAGCAGAGCTGGATTGTTCTGCTTTTAACACTAAACACATTTCTGTGTCCTTCATCCTCAAGTCAAGTTTTTCTTTTGGGCTTAATGAAAGCCACACAGACGACATCTGTTATTAAAAATCCACCAACACTGGGAAAAAAAAAAAAAAAAAACAGGTCTGAAAATGAAAAGCAGATTATGAGTTTAGGCCGGAGTGCGGAGCTGAAATCACGGCCGTATGCTGTTGATGCTGTGAACGGGGACGTGTTGAGCAAAGCTCGGGGACGCGTCTCCACAGCGTCTTCTTCTTCTGCTGTTTCCTGCTGTAAAGTGACTCAGATTATGCAGCCAGTCAGATAACACTGTGTTCACATAAGGATGCCAAGAGGAAGAAGGACACGCGCGCGCACACACACACACGCACACACACTGTCCTGTACATCTCCAGCCTCCTGCGTGTGTGTGTGTGTGTGTGTGTGTGTGTGTGTGTGTGTGTGTGTGTGTGTGCACGCAGAGCAGCCTGTTAGCGCGTCCTGCTCTATTTTAGACCAGCGCTGCACCGGCGACATTCCTGCGATTTTCTGCATTCCTGCGTTCATTCACTGAGGACAGACACAGAAAGCTGATTCAGACCTCCGGGTCGCTGCGTTCGTGTTGCTGAGCAGCGTAGGTGTTTTCGCTGTTCTCGTAGTTACACAGCAGGCTGCAGGTTATCTGGATCTCCTCATCGATGTGGACGGCTGTGCGGCCTGTTTGTAGGAACTTTTTTTCCTCCGCCGGCCGCATGAACACACGGTCTGATCTCAGCAGATAACAAGTCCGATTCGTCTGCGTTCTCCGTGTTAGATGCAAAACTGGAGCTGCTGATGATCAGATAAAATGTTAATTATGTGTTCATTTTGGCTCGTTTCTGATCAGGGAGGCCACGGCTGTGAGCTACTACGGTGAATGAAACATTAGAAATCTGTGAAAACTAATTCAGTTCAGACAAAACTCATTTGATTCTTGTTCATCTTTGTCCAGAGCTTCAAGCTTCAAGAGTACAGCCTGAGAAACTGACATTTCCTACTTCCCTCTATGGTGAAAATACAGTTTATCGACAGATATTACACAGTGAATCCTCGCAAAGTGTCTCATAAGATAAGACTTTATTAATCCCCTGCAGGGGAAATTAAGGTGTTACAGGCAGCAGCAGCAGCCTGATAATCCAGCCTTCAGGGACGGGTGTTTTTTGGCGTAACCCATCATTAGTGACTGACGTAGAGTTGCTTGGAACAGTTCACGTTTTTCTTGTAGATTTAAGAAATCTAGTGGTTTATGGGCCTCCGTCAGCGTCCATGCTTGTTGCCCTTTTTAGTGGCCATTCCTCCTACGCAGAAGATGCTGTTCACGTTCGTAATCCAGCCTGCGAAGCTCCAGGTGGCTCAGCTGTTTTCCACCTGCAGCCGTCAATCAGCCAAATATTTGATTTGCTGAAAAAAATAAAAGAAAGAAAATATGGGGCTGATTCAGAGGTTTGGAAGCAGGCGGGCAAAACTGAGTAAGATCTGGGATCTCTCAGATGGTGGCGATGATGCACCTAAAGGTTAGCCAAAGTTAGCATGCTAACAAGGCTAGTTAGGAGTCGCAGTGGTTTGATTGATTCCTACTTCGAGCACAGATGAGTGTTTCTGTCTCTGTCGTTGTCTTTTAACCACCAGATGAAGAGGAAGCTGGATCACGGTCCAGACGGCCGGCCGTTCCCTTCAGGGAAGAAGCACTGCAAAGGCAACGGATACCTCAGGTAACACGCGCGCTTTCATTCGCTAACCAGCAGCTAGCTACAACAACACAGTGACGTTTTTGATATTGTTGTTGTCCAACAACGTAGATCAGAAGTAAATATAGTTTCTCAGTTGTAGTCTTTGCTCCACAATAATTAGCATTTTGTTAGCCTTCTGTTAGCATTCTGTTAGTCTTCTGTTAGCACTCCGCTGGGTGTGTTTTACTCTCACACCAGAAAACACTTTTTCTCACAGATATTTGGTCATTATAACTCTTTTTTTAGCATTTCCTAGCTTGTAAATGCTAACTGGTGCAAATGTCCTTGTGTCTCCACCCCCAGCCCCTCCAGTCTTGTTCAGGCCACGCCCACCACCTTCGGCGACCTGCGGCTGGCCAATGGGCACTCGGCTCAGCGCCGGCGCGTTACCTCAGGCCCGCCCCCCTCTGGCCTGCAGGACTGGCTTCATACCTTCCAGGTCAGCGAACACACCTTTCTTCCTCACTAAACCTGAAATTTACTGTTATATTTACTTGTAGGTAGTCGTCAGATGCTAATGACCGCACCTTACATAACATGCTTCATTACAGATTCGTGTAACACTGAAGCAGAAACAAACTACACCCAGTTAAGATGATTTGCTAAGACAACACTGATACGCACACACACACACACACTCGTGTGTGTGTATGTGAGTATCTTCCGCTTCCTGCACGTAAACACAGAGCGTTAGACGAGTGCTGCCTCCGAGCTGTTCTTATGTAACTAATGAAAACACACACACACACACACACACACACACACACACACACAGATGAAAACCGTGGATGTCTCTTTTCCAGCTGGGGAAGAAGTTCAAATGATTTCAGAGACGCGGAAACACACAAATACAGAAATACACACAACAGAAACGCACACTGAGAGTAAACAGAGAGTCGAAAACGTCCTACTTCTTTCTCCTCCTCTTCATCCTCCGTCCCTTCGTCTCCTCTTCCACCCCTGCAGACGTGGAGTGGGCCCGAGAGGCTATTGGCTCTTGACGAGTTGATTGACAGGTGTGAGACCAGCCAGGTGAAGCACATGATGCAGGTCATCGAGCCCCAGTTCCAGAGAGACTTCATATCCCTGCTGCCCAAAGAGGTACGCACATGTTCTGATGAAGAGTCACCTGTGACAGATGAACATTGTCCACTGGGAGCAGCGTTTGAAGTGTGTGTGTGTGTGTGTGTGTTTGCAGTTAGCCCTGTACGTGTTGACCTTCCTGCCTCCCAGAGACCTGCTGCAGGCCGCTCAGACCTGCCGGTACTGGAGGATCCTGGCTGAGGACAACCTGCTGTGGAGGGAGAAGTGCCGCGAGGAAGGTAAACACCAACATACTGAGACAGTAAATAAACGCTCTGCCAGGTACTGCTCGGACTTTGTGTGTTTTGTTGTTGTTTACTCGCTGACGCTTTCTGTTGGCCTTCTCTCATCTGTTTCCACATTATTATGCTTATAATTACATATGAACAACACAATTATTCAGTCATTATAATGTGAGTCCGGTCTCGGTGCTTTCTGACTTCCTGTCTGTGGCTCTCCGCCTCGAGCCGATTGGTTCCCACTCACGATGTGCAGTGTTATTGGTCACAAACACAACTGTCGCTGCCACTGAAGACACTGATGTCATTTCCTTAACGATACTTATGTGAATCTAGTTTAATTACGTTATTCTCTACATATACACACATATATGTTAATTCTGATATTTTTAAGATGAAATTTCTTGAAATATGGCATTTTTAGGGAGAAACAAACCAATGAATTACACACCTGGTGGTGTGGAGAAGGTTGTGAAAGAACATTTAGTCTGTCATGTCGTATGATTCACAAGGTAAAATGAAATAAATGTTGTGTTTTCTTGGTTTGAGTTTGCTCGGTGGCTAATCAGACATGTCTGTGGTGAGTGGAGTCATGTTGGAGAAACGTTGACTTCGTATTTGTAAGATGTTGTTTGCATTCCTGGTCACAAATATACTGAATATAGTTTCATTTGTGGCTCATTTTCTAAAAGAGCTGCTTACTGTAGTTTTATCAAACATCACTCCAACAGGAAGAAATGATGCTTCTGTTGGGGACTATTTTCTGCGGCGGATGAATTCACATTTGGTGCTGTAGTTTTTGTGGCAGCAGGACGGTGTGTGTGTGTGTGTGTGTGTGTGTGTGTGAGAGAGAGAGAGAGAGAGAGAGAGAGTCAGATTAAACTACAGTGTGTGTTCATGGTAATGTCAGCCAGAGCAACAGTGTGACTCATTAATGTGCTTTTAATAGTTTTTGGGAAACGGTGGAGCTCAGAAGATTTATCAGACATTGATTATTAGTGGAATCAATTCATGTTAGATTTGGTCTTTCAATGGGATTTGTTATACACCTCCTCTTCGCTCTCTGCTGGCTCTTTCATAATGTTTTGTTTTAGTACATTATGATGAATTTTCTCCCAAAACCTTGAAAATGTAGAAAAGCTGTGGTGAGGCTTCGTCTTGTGGTGCCTGAGCAGCCGAATATGAAAAGCAGAAACAAATAGAGGCATGAGCTTACTGCATGTATAGAGCTTTCAGTCCTGAATGTAACATGCAAATACAGCCACACACAGTCAGTCAGTCAGTCACTCCTCCTTCATTCAGCGCAATGCAGTGGCTCTGTGTGTGTGTGTGTGTGTGTGTGTGTGTGTGTGTGTGTGTGTGTGTGTGTGTGTGTGTGTGTGTGTGTGTGTCTCTCTCTCTCTCTCTCTCTCTCTCTCTCTCTCTCTCTCTCTCTCTCTCTGGGCGTTCTGCCAGTCAGTCGAGATTCACTGCCAGCGCTCAGCAGCCATACCAATGAGCCTACCTCGCGTTAGCACCACGCCACAGTCATACTAATGAAGCCACGTTAGCTGCAGCTCACCAGCTTCATAGATGAGGCTAATTTGTATTTGTGCTACACCCCTGTCATACCAGTGGGAGCAGTGCTGGAATTAGCTAGCACTCAGTGAGAATATAAATGCAGCTAACCTGCATTAGCAGAATGCCAGTTAGATACTAATGAAACTAGCTCTGGTGTTAGCTTACAGTAAACTCCTCTCAGTAAAATCACAGTACATCATGTTGTACTATGCCTCAGTCACACCAGTAAAACTTACAGTAGCCTCCGTGAGCTCTCATTAACACGATAAAACTAAATTAAACTTATATTAGCTCAGGCAATGTTAGCACTCGTAACAGTTAAACTAATGTTAGCTTACATGAGTCATTCCAATGAAACTAGCTATGTTAGCCAATACTAAATGAAACATACTGCTGAGTGCTGTTGGTTTCAAGCACTACACCAGATATTTTTAGCTAATACCAAATTACCGCAGACTCAGTAGCTAATGTTAGTGGTTGCTGTTGCTAGCTGATGATGATGTCTGTGAAAAGTAGCTATGTTAGCTTAAACGAATCCTGTTGGTTTCAAGCTAATGTTTAGCTCATGTTACTGTACACTATGGTTGGTTTAATACCTGTGGTTGCTGTTAGCTTATCTGCTAGTGATTTCTAAGAAATGTCAGCAGGTAATTGCTAACTGATTGTTCAGTTGATTATTTCAGCTCTGTTTTGCTCATGTCCCTCATCCTCTCTCCAGGTATATCCGAGTGTGCGTCGTCTCGCCGCAGGAAGAGCGTGCGGCCCGGTGGGGCGGTCAGTCCGTGGAAATCAGCCTACATTCGCCAACACCGTATAGAGAACAACTGGAGGAAAGGGGACACGCGAGAACCCATGGTACATAGTGACAGTCACGTACACGCTGACTCAGCCGGCCGCCGTGTGTTTAATGTGTCAACATGGATTGAGAGTCATTAAATCCGCCTGTCCTGTTTTTCTTTCGTAGGTGCTGAAAGGTCACGATGATCACGTGATCACGTGTCTCCAGTTTAGTGGCGACCTGATTGTCAGCGGCTCCGACGACAACACGCTCAAAGTCTGGTCGGCCATCACTGGCAAGGTAGGCCGCAGTGTTTGCATGTCAGCAGAGACAGACGTATTGATTATGTAGATCACGATTTTCTGCTGCTTGAGCAATAAACACACATTTGTATGAGTGTGTGTGTGTGTGTGTGTGTCAGGAGGTGTATTGCCACAGTGTCTTTTCAGATTACAGTGGAGTATTATTTCACTGTTGAGTGTACTGCATGTAGTATTTTGTCTTTGGCGTAGCTGCTAGTGGAAGACAGAGCAATGCTAGCAGCTGTGTGAGGCTGTATTTATGCACAGATGTGCTTTAAGCTAAATGCTAACATGCTCCTTGTGCCAGTGCTAGCATGCTGATGTTAAGGAGATGTAATGTTTACCATGTTCATTATCTTAGTTTAGCATGTTAGCATGCCTAATTAGCACTGAGCACCATCCAGTAATCCAAAGTCAGCTCTTCATGGCGTGACCAGGACTCCGAAACTGAGTAAACAGCTAAATGGAATTCAGCCATCATTGATCTTATTGTTTACACTTGTGCTTCTCCTCCTGCGATATGTTAAAATGTCTGCGGGGAAAAAGATCCAGGTGACTGTACCTGGACCACGTCTTCACATCACGTGTGTGGATGTAAAACGCATCAAACAAATTTATCTGCATTTAATTTGATTTTTTTTTAAGCAAAAGTGGAAAAAACATTTGCTGATTCCAGCTTGTCAGTTGTGAGAATTTGATGCTTTTATTTGGTAAATATGAAATTAGACTGAATACCTTTGGATTTTTGACTATTCAGACAAAACAAGACATTTTACACCATTTTCTTCCATTTTAAACACTAATTAATGAGTTAAGAACAAGTTCAGCAGGATACTCAGGGATGGCAGTGACTGTGACGCTCTGCTTCATGAATTAGAATATAATAAGACACAATAGAGGCTCATATGTAGGTCAGCATGACCGGATCGGACACTGCGAAGCTTATGTGGCTGAATAGAGAAGAATGCAGTGGAATTAAGTCGAATAGATGGCAGGCGGAGCGGTTGTGTCAGTCAGGGCGTGACGTCGAGGTTATTTGAGTTGTGTGTGTACTGAAGCCGCCCGAGGCCACCATGTTTGAGTCCACAAGCAACAGTGTGTGTGTGTGTGTGTGTGTGTGTGTGTGTGTGTGTGTGTGTGTTAAAGGTGAAGAGACGGACATGATGCATCGCTGTACATTAAAGCAGCAACAGGATGTAAAGTAGTTCAGTGAGCTCAAGCTGAAACATCGACAGCAGGAAAATACAGCAAACACATGAACGCAGCAGGAACATGAATCCACAAACAGCAGAGAGAAACACACTGACAGGAACACTTTTATCAGTACTTTTACTTTAAATACTCTGAGTACATTTTGCTGATAATACCTACATACATTTACCTTAGTAAAGTTTTGAATGCAGGACTTTTACTCTTAGTATTTTCACAGTGTGTTATTAGTACTTTTACATAAGGACCTGAATACTTATTCCACTGCAAGCACGCACTGAAACACACACACACACACACACACAGGAACGCACACAGGCAAACACACACACACACAGGAATGCACACACAGGAACACACACGCACACACCGACTCAGTGTCTCTCTGGTTTCGGTAGAACATTCTTTAAGCAGACACACCTGCTCTCTCCTCTGTCTAGACCTGCCCTTTAGAGAGTGAGTGAGTGTGTGTGTGTGTGTGTGTGTGTGTGTGTGTGTGTGTGTGTGTGTGTGTGTGTGTGTGTTGGGAGAGTCTTGTGCTCCCTGCAGAAAGAAAAACACACACACACCCTCATCTGTAGCCCGAAGGGACGACGAGGCTCGTCTCTGTAAAAGAGCCGTTGAGTTTGAACGAACTTTATTGGCACGGCGTGATGACAGTCAGTCTGTCACTCGCTGACGGCGAGCCGCAGTGAGCCGCAGCGTCTCTCTGTGTCTCAGCAACAGTTGCCAAGGCAAAGTTTTCCTCTGTTTCCATGGCAACCACCACTACAACACCTTCAAGGTGAAACTGTGTGTGTGTGTGTGTGTGTGTGTGTGTCCTTCAAGGGCCGTGAAAGTGGAACAAATATTGACACACATACTTTTATACACACACGCACACACACACAGAATGTGAGAGAAATGTAGAAAACAGTATTTTTTCCCAGCAGACTGTGAACGCCACACAACTTAATTTGTGTGCTAATTAATACATTGATGGATTTAATCAGCAGCATCACCTGATATGAATTTGTTGGTTTTACCTTGATGTTTTTTTTTTTGGTATTGGGATTTGTGTAATTGAAAAATGAGTGTATGACACACAGAGATGAGCGAGTGAACACTGATGAATTCATGATGCTTCCTGGTTTGTTTAGTGTTGGTTGAACTAAATTGTTGAAATAAATGTTATTTTTTAACCAAATCTGTTATTTTCTAGTCACAGAATAAAAGTAGTAAAGTGCTCTGTTCACTGCAGTCTGTATTTGGTCTGATGTGACCAGCAGCTCTGCTAACGTTAGCTGACGTTAGCTGACGTTCGATGGATGTTGTTGTGTAACTGACGTTAGACTGAACGAAGCTCTATTGTCACTGTGTCTGATGACAGAATTCATCTTCAGGCTGGACGAGGTCACATAAATGTGACACCGCAGTGATTTAGTGGGAAATAAAGAAATGAAGAAATCTAAAACAATCTCCTACGTTTCCCATGATGCAACAGGACTGCGTCTTTCTTCAGACGCTCTCTGGACATTCGAAACTTTACACTGCCAGTTTTTAACACAGACTTTGTTAGAAATCTAAAACCTTCTGGGCTCAAGCCAAGATGACCCCGATGACATCACTGTGACATCACCAGGGTTAGTCTCCAGGTGAAACTGTCCCTTTACACACCGACTGAGCGTCTCTGTCCTCGTCCGTCTCTCAGTGTCTGCGGACGTTGACGGGTCACACCGGCGGCGTTTGGTGCAGTCAGATGGCGGCCGCCACCGTGATCAGCGGCTCCACCGACCGGACGCTGCGGGTGTGGGATGCCGAGAGCGGCGAGTGTGTCCACACGCTGTACGGACACACGTCCACTGTGCGCTGCATGCATCTCCACGGCAACCGGTAACACACACACCACAAAAGGACATATACACACAGTTTAAGCCTACACTTCTACACACACACACGTCTGCACACCCGCAAAGATTTACACACACGCACACTCTAATGACACACATGCCCACTGCATGCTGCTCGTCTCCATGGTAACCGCATAACATTATTTGTGTTCATTGTACGTAAACACACACCAAACTTAAAATGCACACACAAACACACAAACATGCACAGAAGAATGAGGCACACACACTGAAATATACACAATAATGAGTGTACACACACACACACACACACACACACACACACACACACACACCCTGACTACAGATACACACACACCCCCCTAAACACACACACATTATGAATTCATGCTAAAACTAAATACAACCTGCACATAAACACTCATACAGAATAACGAACACACACACTGCACACACTCATACACTGTACATAGTGAAGGCACGCACACACACATACACACATCAGACACTCACTAAAAGCATGGCCACATATACACACACACACACACATACATATAAACAGGAACACACACACATCTACATGCTTAACACACACACACATTTCCATGTGCAGTAAACACACACACACACACACACACACACACACACTCTCACTAACCTCTGCTTCACTCTCATGCCTGACCTGATTGGCCGGCCCTGTGGTGACATCATGCGTCTCTCTCTCAGGGTGGTGTCGGGCTCTCGGGACACGACGCTGCGCGTGTGGGACGTGTCGACGGGCCGCTGCGAGCACGTGCTGACGGGCCACGTGGCGGCGGTTCGCTGCGTCCAGTACAACGGCCGCCGCGTGGTGTCAGGCGGCTACGACTACATGGTGAAGGTGTGGGACCCCGAGACGGAGGCGTGTCTGCACACGCTGCAGGGACACACAAACAGAGTGTACTCACTGCAGGTACGCACACACACATAGACACCTGAGCAGAGGAGGCGTGACCAGAGCTGAACTGTGTGTGTGTGTGACGGACAGAAAATCACGCCATCGTCTCTCTTTGCAGTTTGATGGTGCGTTTGTGGTGAGCGGCTCGTTGGACACGTCCATCAGAGTGTGGGACGCAGAGACAGGTACTGAAACTGTTTGAGCACGTGAACATCTGCACGTCGCGTCTTTGAATCCGCCTGAAGCTGCGATAACGAGCCTGAAACAGCTGACCTCACACTGTGTGTGTCCTGTCCAGGTGGGTGTGTCCACACGCTGACGGGCCACCAATCACTGACCAGCGGCATGGAGCTGCGTGACAACATCCTGGTGTCCGGGAACGCCGACTCCACGGTGCGAGTGTGGGACATCCGGACGGGACAGTGTCTGCACACACTGCAAGGTGAGTGCGTGCGTGTGTGTGTGTGTGTGTGTGTGTGTGTGTGTGTGTGTGTGTGTGTGTTGTTGAGTCAGCAGTCACACTTACACAAACATCTGCAGTCCTCTGAGAGAAAGAGAGGAAACATGGGAACAGAGATATGAAGGAAACAAGCGGGTGAAGTGAAGGAAAGAAGGAGACGAAGGAGATGAAGGAGATGAAGGAGAGCACAGTAAAAGGCAGGAAGTTGAAACGAGAAGACGTGTAGGTAGAAGTGAATCTATATAACAGAGTACTTTTACTTGAAGTACATTTGGCTGATGGTATTCATGTTCGCTTGTGCAGGACTTTTACTTGCAGTGGAGTATTTTCACAGTATTAGTACTTTCACTGGAGTGAAGGATCTGAGTACTTTGTCCTGCAGCTGAAGAGACTGAAGATTAATATCTTCCCAAAAATGAGACATTTGCCGTCGTGGGAATTCTGGGAACTTTGCTTGTTTTAAGGTGGCGTTTGAGCGACAGTCGTATCACACTGGTCGTACTTTTAATACAACACAACAAGGAGACATCTGCCTAAATCTGTCTGTCCCCAACCGACTGACTGGGAGACAGATGAGACATGACAGCACGATACAGAGACACTGAAGGTCAGTTTGTTCTGGAGGCTTTCTGCCCTCTAGTGGCATGACATGAATGAGTTGTGACACAGAGCATGCAGTCCTGTGTGTGTGTGTGTGTGTGTGTGTGTGTGTGTGTGTGTGTGTGTGTGTGTGTGTGTAGGTCAGAGGTCACAGTCCAATGTGTCCTTCAGGTCCCAACAAGCACCAGTCGGCGGTGACGTGCCTGCAGTTCTGCAGAGGTCTGGTTCTGTCCAGCTCTGACGATGGGACCGTCAAGCTGTGGGACCTGAGGACCGGCGCCTGGCTGCGAGACGTGGTGGCGCTGCAGAGCCGGGGATCAGGTGAGGACAGCACGCACACATGCACACACACACACGCTGTACGCTCACCTGTGAAAGAGCCCAAACCAATCAGGTGTCTTGTTTCTCCACAGGAGGCGTCGTGTGGCGAATCAGAGCGTCCGACACTCGGCTGGTGTGCGCCGCCGGCAGCAGGAATGGGACAGAGGAGACCAAACTGCTGGTGCTGGACTTCGACCTGGAGGACAGGAAGAAGGAGACAGACTGAGGAGGAGGACGGAGGGATGTTGCCATGATGATTTTTTAAAGGAAAGACTTTTTTTGACCAAAGTCACGGCTGGACGTCCACCAGACGGACAGACGGACAGACACGAATGTTACAACACGTCCTGATTGGCTGGCCGACAGCAGGACGGACACATGGACATTATCCACCGCGAGGATAATCCACAACAAGAAAAGAGTCTAAGGTTGACGTGGATGACGCGCAATCAGGTCGCGCCGAGACGACCATCACGAGTCGCTATGGCAACAAATGAATGTCTTTGACGGACTGAAAAGTGGATGTAAATGGTTTCTACGACAACAGATGAATGTTTGATGGATGCACAGGTGGATCTTTGATGCTGAGACGTCTTTCAGAGACGTTTGAGAGGATTTTAGGGACATCGACTTTTTCTTGCTGCTGAACCAATCAGGAGGTCCGACGTCACTGTTGTAACAGACCAATCCAAATGTACCAAATCTTGAAGGCTGGATGCGCACGGCGGCGCTCTGAGGCGACGCAGACGGACGACGGCGCCTCAAACAAATGTGACATCCCGTCGGCGGCGCCTGGCGCTCGCTCGCCGTCGGTCCTCTGAGGCGTTTTCGCTCATCTCCGTCGCCTCTCGCTGGACTTCGTGTGTTCGGGCCGTCAGCACTGGAACGTGTGGGTGAGCTGGAGACGCTGCAGGAAGCCCGGGCCGCTGTCTCGACTCGTGAAACCCGTTGTGGCTGGTGGTCTATGGGAACAGAAACCGCAACCAGAGCCTTTTATCTGCAAGAGTCAAACTAAGCCTCACGTTCATTCAAGCTACAGCGGCCTTTTGAAAGTGGAAAACGTTCTTTTGAAGGCTGAGGAGGATTATTTTGTGACTCTGCTGCTCTGAAACCTGTGACGCTCACAGTCACTCACAGACTGCATGCTTCAGGGATCTCATGTGCTTCAGAGTGACGTGAAACGAGCCACAGCGGGACAAGCAAACACGGCTGAATTCCATTTAGCTGCTTCACCTCACGGTCGTTCGTGTGGACAGGGAAACGCTGAATCACTCGACTGGTTTCGATCAGGAATCGTGTTCTTCGTCCTGCTGAATGTAAAGTTCTGCTTGTTTTCTGCTTCACAGATTTCACTTTTTATTCTACAAACTGAAGAATCAGAAAGGAACCAGCTCCTCAAAGCTGCTTTCGGAGCGACGTTCGCTCCTTTCTGTGGTTTCTCTTCTTCACCTCGATCGTACAGAGAGACCTTCAGCTGAACTGAGGAGGGAAATTTAAAAACATTTTTTTATTTCACAGTGTAAAAACTATAAAATTCATATTATTTTGGCCGTTCTGGGCTTCCATAAAATACTTCTGATCGGTCTGTTTTTTAACTCAGATCTCTGGAGGGTCACTCCTCATGTTTTCCTCAGCTTATGAAATATTAAAAAAATAGATAAATAATTGAAAACAGCTCCGTTACCAGATATTAATCCGATAAGCTGCCGTTGCCAGGCAACACCTCCAGCCAATAAGCAGAGATTTGGGTGATATTTCCCCCGGCAACAGGTGGTATTTCAGGCCTCTTCCTGTCGACCTTTGCAGGTGTGAAGAGGCGACCTGTCCCGTTCACGTCATTGTGTAAATACTGTGAATACAGAGAGGATGTACATATTCAGCTTTTATAAGAAGAGAAGAGAGCAGGATGGAGGGATGAGGAGGATCAATAAAGACGAGTTTTCTAAAGCGCTGAGTGGCTCCTTTGTTCTTTTTCACAGATGTCTGAAGGATTTAACGATCCGCGATGTTTGGAAGTCAAAACCAGTTCAGAGAGAAGACAAAATGAAAATGTTCAGTTTGAAAGTTTCACCACAGAAGTTTCATTAAAAACTAGAAAATCCACCTCAAGTCTGGAAATAAAATATTCAGCGTTCATTTCTTCATAGTTCATATCAGAAAAAGAAAACGTGATGAATCGATGCAGGACCATCAGAGAACTTCACGAACGTCTCCAAAGTTAAAGAAATGTCATTCATGATGATCGTCCTAATAAGTATTTATTAGCAGATAAAAATAAAACATTTCTACTTGTCGTCGGCGTCAGCTTCAGAGGCTTCGTGTAAGAAATGTTGGCAGCGTGTTATCATTCAGCTCTGTGCCTCCCTGATGATTTTCTCTGTAATTTGCACTAATTATAAGGAGATGAAGAGCCAGTGTTTAATGAGTCCACTTATAATTAACTAAGTGAAAGTAATTGAAGCCTGGAGTCTTTTAGTCAGAGCACAAATCATCATCCCGAACACGAAGCATGAAGGTTCAGACATTTCTGAGTCACCGAATCCTCATTTGGGTTAAATGGAGCCTTTGAGCAAGGCAGCACAGCTGGGTGACGGTCTGTGAATCAGACTGCAGCTGGCCTGATGGGAGGGAGGTAATGACGCCGGGGCCCAGCTCTGATTGGCTGTCCACAAACTGCTACGGCGAAGGAGCAGGAAGAAAGACGTTTACTCAGGTACTGCACTGCATTACAAGTCCTGCATTGAAAATGAGTGAATGCATGTCAGTATAATGAGGAAAATGTACTTCAAGTATCAAAAGTAAAAGTACTCCAGTCCAGAAAAATGACCCCTATGAGCCAATGATGTATAAATAAATTATGTATAAAGTCAAAGTACTGGTTATGCAGAATCTCCCATTTCAGAAAAACCTCTAAATACTGAAGTACTTAAAGTTTCTCACTTTGATGTTGCAGCTGGTGAAGGTGCAGCACAGGAGTAGAAGTACTTCACTGCAGGCACTGATTCGGTTTTATTATTTATTAACTCTTCTTTATTCTGAGAGTCTTTAATCTATTTGTTGTTTGATTTGTGAGATAAAATGATCAAACTGTCAAAACCTCTGAATTATTCAGTTTACTGCGTTTAAGACATTCAGTGCTAATATTTTTGTACTTTTTCTCACATAAAGTTTTAAATGCAGCACTTGTAACAGAGTATTTGTACACTGTGGTACTTTTACTTCAGTAGACCTTTGTTTTCATCCTTTTAACGCTGATTATTTGTCGTTAAGTGTTTGACAGCAGTCTGACGTGATTAACTTCAGGTGTTTCACACATTAAACACGTTTCCGTCCATCATGTTCGCAGCTCGACGGCGCTGAATCTCACTTCCTGCTGGTCTTACTGGACGTCTTTCCATCCTCGGTACAGTTCCTCCAAAATCATCCCGAACACGAGTCTTACGGCTCTGTGTGTTTCTCGGCTGAGACAGAGCTCCTTCATCCTCCTCCACGTTTCCTGGCGGCCTCGCGGTCCGTCTGAGCGCCCACGGCTCGGCTCTGTGTGTCTCTGTGGGCGTTGGTGGGCGAGCGAGGAGGCGACGTGCAGCCGAACGGCCTCCAACACGAAGTCGGTGCTTTCAGTTTGTCTGAGCTTCATTGATAAAAAGCCTGAACGTTCACTGACGCTGGTTTTGCTTTTGGATCACATGTTGGCATTCAGCACATCTGGGCTGTTTTCTTCCTGCTCGCTGCGGCCACATCAAAGTCTGATGTTATGGCTTTCCTGTTTTTAGGACCTTTGGCCAATAAAAGGTGAAACATGAGAGTTTAATCTGCAGCTGCTTTAAGACCTGAACCCACACAAACACTTAGACCACAATCTGATCCAGAATCCACGCTGAGGCGTGTTGAACTCTTCAGCTCCCAGCGTTCAGGGTTGGGGTCTCTCTTCTCTCTGTGTTTGGTCTCCTCCAGCTCTTGAGGGACACGTCCGTCTCTTTAGCTGCTTAACGCTGCTCTCTGTCACCAGCTGGTCTCTGGCTGTGTCTGTCTGCTGTTTGCTGCTCAGCAGGAGGTGAACGGTGGCGTTTCAGAGCCTCTTCTCTGAAAACAGCTGAAAGTGATGCTCTGAGGGCGGCGAGGCGAGGCCGGGCGGCGGAGCTGCACAGACACATCCTCACTCTGTAATCATCGAGGGTCCTCACAAGTATAACAGGACAAATTGAGCCTCAAATATGAACGTCCACATCATGACGCTGCTGAGTGTGATGTGCTGCAGGACTCTTGTGTTGCGTTGTATTAATGAATTGTGCAGACGTTCATGTTATTTTGTCCACCTCTGCTCTGAGAACTCAGTGTTCTTCTTCATGCCTGTGTGTGTGTGTGTGTTTGCAATCATAGCTGGAAGCGAGGAAGGAGATGAAGCGTGTCCTCTGCGTCTCCTAACAACACACACACACACACACACACACACACACACACACACACACACACACACACTGCTACAGGCTCAACATACATAATCAATCAACCCTCACTGTGGACTAGAAAAATAAAATATAGGTTACACACGCAAACACACACACACACACACACACACACACACACACACACACACACACAAACACATGACTGTCATGCCAAACATTGAGCTCTGAATATGTGCTCTGTGTGTGTGTGTGTGTGTGTGTGTGTATATGTGTGTGTGGACATCAATCTGTGTACACAGTGACATCGTGGGGACCGTCACGTCAGGCAGGGTCCGGGTTTAGTGTCTTTGAAATGAATGAAAGTCAATGTGACGTCTGTGTTTACCGACGTCCTCTGAAGACGAGGCGCAGGTTCTGGCTCGTTAGGGCCAATGGAGGGCCCAGCAGTTGTTTCAGGCTGGCCCTGGACCCCTCTGGACCCCTCTGGACCCCTCTGGACCCCTCTGGACCCCCCCTGCCCACAGGGCCATTGCAGTCTTCACTAATGAGCTCAATTCACTAATTAAACGCATGTAAAAGTAAATGATGCGTGTAAATACACTCAGAACTCATGCTTTGCGTTATTCCACTGGTTCCACATCTTTTAATCATTTTGGATATTTTTCAGCTTTTACAGACATCAGTGCAGTTTATCGTCAGCTGTTCAACATATTTGCTGCATAATTCAATAAAAAATAATGACGTCTTCATCTCATCCATGTCAATGAAAAGGACGTCGAGCAGTTTATCTTTTCACCCTCTGCAGGTGTGACGAGCTCATTCGAAGTTACTTCGTTATTTTTCACGTGATTCTACGCTGGTACAAACGCAGCTATGAAGATTATCTTCCATATCTGCCGAGTTAATCCCTTCAAATCCTTCAAACTGGACGCTGTCAGAAATATAAACAGACAAATGTGATGAATACT
Organism: Chaetodon auriga; assembly: GCF_051107435.1. NCBI lineage: Eukaryota > Metazoa > Chordata > Actinopteri > Chaetodontiformes > Chaetodontidae > Chaetodon > Chaetodon auriga. Next base: position 2,056,457 of record NC_135097.1, read on the forward strand.
TCAGATCATGTTCCTCTGAATCTGAGTATAAAGTTTGATTCATTGATTCAAATGGAAAGAAGAGGCGTACATTTATTTAATAATGGATTTATCTTTCGTTTCAGGAGAATTTACGTTGTTTCATTTTTCATTAAACCCACAAATCCTTCAGATGTTTGGCTTCGTTCTGTCCACTAAATGAATGTTAGATCATGTTTTCTGGCGCAGCTTTGATTTGTTTCCGGTAAACACACAAACCAGCTTCTCATATTATTGCTATGACTTTATGAGGAACAGCAGCACAGGCACACACACACACACACACACACACACACACACACACACACACCTGCACACACCTGGTCTGTTTCCTGTTCAGAGGTTACTTTCACTTTCAGGCGCTGCTGTTTCTTCTCTTCAGGTAATGTTATGACATTTTTCACCATTTTACACTTTAATGAGTCCCTGCTCATCTTGTTGGTGCTAATTGTTGTTAGCTTGCTGAGTAAGACTGGCAGAAATTTGCCGCCTATTTGTCACAACTTTATTTAAACTGAACTGAGAAGCAGCCGCGGCTCTCCGCCATGTTGGATTTGCAGGAGTTGCGTGAGGAGAAGTGGAACGGTGGAATAAGAGCAGAAATAGAGTGAATTGGTCGTCAGGAGTTGAAAACAGGGTTGTTTTTACTGTGTAGCCCCGCGTACCGATGACTGAAGGCAGCTTTTCCTGCCTGAACAGCCAGCGGAGGAAGCGGCGACGAGCCGCAGCTCAGCCGCGCTCCGAGCCTCTAAATGCGGCTCCGCTCGGCCGAACAGTCCGCTGAGAACGAACGAACGTGTAGAAAGAAATATGAGTTTATGCTGTTCATTAAATGTAGGAGCTACTCATATCGGTTTTACGTCACTGACACTTATTATTATTTGGCACATGGGTGTGGTCTCTCATGACTTACCTGTTCATAAGTATGGCAGCGTAATTCGTCATCGTTACGTCACTTCAGGCGCCATTTCCTTGTAAAGAACTTTAAATGGCAGCAATCTGTGTTTTTCTGTCAAATAAACTGTTTACAACGCAGCCGGACTGCAGCAGTACTGCAGTACTGTCACAGTACTCAGCTTCATTGTTGGTAGTAAAAAGTACTTCATTGTTTGTCGTGAGTGCTTGATCATTACCCCAAATACACGTTGGATCAGCACTATAGAAACACATGAAAGAGATCTTTACATTCATCTTTTGATGTGTTATTCACACTTGATTGATTGGACCTTTGTTCAGTGGTAAAGACAAAGTACATTTACTCAAGTACTGTACTTAAGTGCAGTTTTCAGGTACGTGTTCATGTCTTACAGTCACAGGAGACATTTGACAGAACAAGTACTGTTACTGCTGATGCTTGAGCTACATGACGCTGATAGTACTTGAATGCTGGAGTATTTGTACATTGTTGTGTTGGTGCTTTTCCTCCGTGCAGGTTCACCTGCAGTTCATTCAGTGGATCAGTGCTTTTGAAGCTCGACTTAAAGCTTACAGTTCGATTCATTTACAGGAAGCTTTGAAGGTGTTTATTTTGAACATGTAGACCCATAAAAAGTCAATAATATTCGTTTTCCTAACAAAATAATGTTTTTATAAGTTATGTTTTATTGTCTGTGACAGGGAAATGAATCTTGTTAAACTGGAGGTTTAATTCAGGTGTTGTTGTGAAATAATCAGCTGTAGCTTGTTGCATAAAGTCATTTTCTGCAGGGAGTCTCTTAATGGGGAAATTCAGTCCTCATCAGTCCTCATCAGTCCTCATGTGTGTCAGTGACTGGTCCTCCATGCAGTTTCATGGCGCCACCCAGTGGACTGACTGTGGAACTACAGCAGCTCCGACACAGATAACAGGCAGTCAGTGGAGCAGCAGCTGGTGCTTCGACAGGAGAAATGATGGAAAGGATGATTTCAGCTGACGTGCTGATGAATGATTTGTGTTTCCTCTCCAGATCAGAGTGTGTGTGAACTGATGACAGTACAGCAGCATGAATCAGCGCAAGGAACATGAGCTCCAGACCAAAGCTCAGAGGTGAGACGAGGACCTCTGACTGTCCACGACTCGTCTCCACATGTGAGCACTCAAATCACTCCACCGTCAGTATTCCCGCTCAAAGCTCTGTGTGTGTTGTGTTGAAGGCTGGAGCAGCAGGACCAACCAGACTCTGCTGGACCTGGACCTGGACCTGAGCCTGGACCAGAACCCAGCTGTGTGTCCTTCAGGAGTGACGGGTCAATGGACGTCATCTTTCGCCATTTTAAACAACATGTCTCTGACAGACAGTAAGTTGTTCTCAGTATTAAACTGGTGTTGGACATTATGACCTGAAGTGTTCATATTTCCTCCTCATGCTGCTCGCTGCTGAAGTTTGTCCTCATTAGATCCAGTCTGATGCCCACATGTACACTGAAAGCTACGAGACTTCAGCACAAATCAAGATTGGATCATTTTCTTGTTGATAGCTGTTAGTTTCTCCGGCAGCTTCTGTGTCTGAAGAATAAAAAATGAATTTCCTTCCCTGGTGGTCTTCATCTCTGTGTAACAGGATCTATGAGAGATCAGCCTCGGCTGAACCTGGACCCAGCTCTGGATGTGGGTCCACCTCTGTGTCCTTCAACAGCGATCGGTCAAAGGTTCGCCTCATTGATTGTCCAGTAGAACAAGCCTCTGCTGCGAAGAGGTGAGCTGTTCATCACGTTCAAACGTTACAGATTCATGTTTAAACTGTTATTTATCCAAGAAGTTTGTTAAACCTGTATGTTCATTTTCAGCATCGCTCTCCTTCACATACTGTGAAACCTGCCCAGTATAACCAGTCTTCAACACTTTCTCAACTCACATGTTCTGAGTATAAAACAGTGGTTTTATTGAGGCTAAGAGATGTTTACTGCTAACGAAGGCTAACCCTGATCCCACTGATTGGTGGAAAGTAAGTACATCTACTCAAGTTCTGTTGTAAGAAATGCAGTCCTGCATTGATCCACTGTTTTATGGAAAACTGAGGCGACGATACACAAAGAGCAAAGTTTTATTGAACTTTGGTGTGTTGAACATTTTCTTGTTGATAGCTGCTAGTTGCTCCAGCAGTTTCTGTGTCTGAAGAATAAAAAGTGAAATTCCATCCCCGGTGGTCTGTCTGTTTAACAGGCTCTATAGGGGACTAGAACCTGGACCTGAACCTGGACCAAGCTGTGTGTCCTTCAAGAGCGACCGGTCAATGAAACACTCCATTAAATTTAAAAGACAGCAGCCCTCTGCTGCAAAGAGGTGAGCTGTTAATAACATGAAAACATTCAAGTTTTAACTGTTGCTAAGAGAAGCTTGTAAAACTTGTATGTATATAAAACAGTGGTTTTATTGAGGCTAACAGATGCTAGCTGCTAACAAAGGCTAATTCTGATTCCTCCATCAAATTAACCTTTTCTCGTTTTTGATTGTGTGACATCAGAAATAGAAACTTGTCAGTGATAACAGCTGGACTGGGATCAGCTAAAACACAGAATGAACAGACACAAAGAGTCTGAGGAAACACACTTTCTTATTGGTGCTGCCGACAGTGGGATCAGCAGAACAACCACACGCTAACGTTTGTCTCTGTGTGGATGGACATAACGTGAGCTGTTCTTCATGATTCCTGCACAGAGTCCACCAGGAGAGCTCAGAGGTTCCCATTGGTCAGCCTGCCCAGCAGCATCAAGCACACCTGGATTCCATATTTACGGTCTGTACATGTACAACAGCTATTCTTACATCTGTTCATGATGATCTCCACGCTGCACTTTTTAGACCAGCGGACCCACAGTCTGTCTGATGTGGATCTGATGTTTGCTTCCATGATTTCAGTTTGTGTGATTCATATAATCATCTGTTCCAGCTGCTGGAGGAGAACATTGTCACTTTTGTGAAGAACGAGCTGAAGAACTTCCAGAAGGTTCTGAGTTCAGATTACCAGGAATACTCAGAGAGTTGGAGGGAGGATGAGGAGGTGCTGGAAGGTGAAGGTGAAGAACAGAGGAGGAGCAGCAGAGAGGCATTTCTGAAGATCACACAGCACTTCCTGAGGAGAATGAAGGAGGAGGAGCTGGCTGACTGTCTGCAGAGCAGTAAGAGGATTTCTCCTTAATTCAACATTCATCTGTTTATATTTGCACTCTTAAAACTCTTAAAGGGGATTCAATCGTCATCTGCGTTGTAAATCACTTGCAGATGTCATATTTTGTGTGTCCTTTCAGAATATCTTGCAATTTGTCAACATAAACTTAAATCTAACCTGAAGGAGAAGTTCCAGTGTGTGTTTGAGGGGATCGCTAAAGCAGGAAAGCAGATCCTCCTGAATCAGATCTACACAGAGCTCTTCATCACAGAGGGAGGGACTGGACAGGTCAATGAAGAACATGAGGTCAGACAGATTGAAACAACATCCAGGAAACCACACGGACCAGAAACCACAATCAGACAAGAAGACATCTTTAAACCACCTGGACGAGATGAACCAATCAGAACAGTGATGACAAAGGGAGTGGCTGGCATCGGGAAGACGGTCTTAACACAGAAGTTCACTCTGGACTGGGCTGAAGACAAAGCCAACCAGGACATACAGTTCATGTTTCCATTCACTTTCAGAGAGCTGAACGTGCTAAGAGAGAAAAAGTTCAGCTTGGTGGAACTTGTTCATCACTTCTTTCCTGAAACCAGAGAAGCAGGAATCTGCAGGTTTGAAGAGTTCAGGGTTTTGTTCATCCTTGACGGTCTGGATGAGTGTCGACTTCCTCTGGACTTCCACAACCATGAGATCCTGACTGATGCTACAGAGTCCACCTCAGTGGACGTGCTGCTGACAAACCTCATCAGGGGGAGACTGCTTCCCTCCGCTCGCCTCTGGATAACCACACGACCTGCAGCAGCCAATCAGATCCCTCCAGAGTGTGTTGACATGGTGACAGAGATCAGAGGGTTCACTGATGAACAGAAGGAGGAGTACTTCATGAAGAGGTTCAGAGACAAGAAGCAGGCCAGAAGAATCATCTCCCACATCAAGACATCACGAAGCCTCCACATCATGTGCCACATCCCGGTCTTCTGCTGGATCACTGGGACAGTCCTGGAGGAAGTGTTGAAGACCAGCAAGGAAGGAAAGCTGCCCAAGACCCTGACTGAGATGTACATCCACTTCCTGGTGGTTCAGTCCAAAGTGAAGAACATGAAGTATGATGGAGGAGCTGAGTCAGATCCTCAGTGGACTCGAGAGAGCAGGAAGATGATTGAGTCTCTGGGAAAACTGGCTTTTGAGCAGCTGCAGAAAGGAAACCTGATCTTCTACGAATCAGACCTGACAGAGTGTGGCATCGATATCAGAGCAGCCTCAGTGTACTCAGGAGTGTTCACACAGATCTTCAAAGAGGAGAGAGGACTGTACCAGGACAAGGTCTTCTGCTTCGTCCATCTGAGTGTTCAGGAGTTTCTGGCTGCTCTTCATGTCCATCTGACCTTCATCAAGTCTGGAGTCAATTTGATGTCAGAAGAACAGGTAGAACAATCAACTGACCATGAATCTGCAGAGACACACTTCTACCAGAGTGCTGTGGACGAGGCCTTACAGAGTCCCAATGGACACCTGGACTTGTTCCTCCGATTCCTCCTGGGACTTTCCCTGCAGACCAATCAGACTCTCCTACGAGGCCTGCTGACACCAACGGGAAGTGGCTCAAAAACCAGTCAGGTAACAGTAAGGTACATCAAGAAGAAGATTGAAGTGATGTGCTCTGTAGAGCGAAGCATCAACCTGTTCCACTGTCTGAATGAACTGAATGATTGTTCTCTGGTGGATCAGATCCAACGGTCTCTGAGTTCAGGAAGACTCTCCACAGATGAACTGTCTCCTGCTCAGTGGTCAGCTCTGGTCTTCATCTTACTGTCATCACAGGAAGATCTGGACGTGTTTGACCTGAAGAAGTACTCTGCTTCAGAGGAGGCTCTTCTGAGGCTGCTGCCAGTGATCAAAGCCTCCAGGAAAGCACTGTAGGTGGCATTTATTCATCTATACATTCTCTGCTATCATTCTGCAGGAGAAACTATTAACAACTTCTTACTTTTTCTGTCTCTTCAGACTGAGTGGCTGTAACCTCTCAGAGAGAAGCTGTGAAGCTTTGTTGTCAGTTCTCAGCTCTCAGTCCTCCAGTCTGAGAGAGCTGGACCTGAGTAACAGCGACTTAAAGGATTCAGGAGTGGAGCTGCTGTCTGTTGGACTGGATAGTCCACACTGTACACTGGAAACTCTCAGGTCAGATCAAGTTACAGTTTGTCTTAAATTATTAAAGTTCTTTCTCTAAAATTTGAGCTCAGTTCAATTTAAACAACCACTCTTGTGTCAAGATTTGAAATTTCAGAGAACAGAAAATTGAATTTTCCAGTGTATTTTTTCTAGTTCAGTCACATGTTTTGTTTCTTACTGCTGTCTCTTCAGACTGAGTGGCTGTAACCTCTCAGAGAGAAGCTGTGAAGTTCTGTCCTCAGCTCTCAGATCCCAGTCCTCCAGTCTGAGAGAGCTGGACCTGAGTAACAATGACCTGCAGGATTCAGGAGTGGAGCTGCTGTCTGCTGGACTGGAGAGTCCACACTGTACACTGGAAACTCTCAGGTCAGGATTCAAGAGCCCATTCAAGTGAAGACCGTTTAAAATCTGATTCACATTAACCTGTGCAGGATTGTGTCTGATAAAGTGATTTGTTTAACTAAACTTCAGCAGTAGTTTGTAATCATTTTTATAATCATTGTCTCTTGTTTTTGCTTTTGTTGTAGGATTATTAAATGTAACAGATGATTCTAAAGATTTATACTAAATTTGTATCTGAATGAAAAACAATCAAAAGATAAAGGTACAGCTGTGTATTCACAGCGGGGTTCATCAGGCACTGGTTTCAGGCTAAAGACCAGACTCATTTCTTCTGCTGGCTGCTTTGATTTAGTCACACAGCACTCGTTATTTATCTGAAGACTGTTTCTTCTTGTATTTGAATTCTCAGATGTTCTGCCGTGTGTTGTTCTTGGTGTTTGCAGGCTGTCAGGTTGTCTGATCACAGGGGAAGGCTGTGCTTCTCTGGCCTTAGCTCTGAGCTCCAACCCCTCCCATCTGAGAGAGCTGGACCTGAGCTACAATCATCCAGGAGACTCAGGAGTGGAGCTGCTGTCTGATGGACTGGAGAATCCACACTGGAAACTGGACACTCTCAGGATAGAGCCTGCTGGAGTCCAGTGGTTGAGACCAGGTCTGAGGAAGTGTAAGTGTGTTTTTAATTTGATCCATGAGAACAAATCAGCACACATTCAGCCATCTTCAATACGTGAACAGATGATAGATCAGTAACTGCAGCCGTTTTCTGTCCTGTTCTCTCCGTCAGATTCCTGTGAACTCACAGTCGACACAAACACGGTGAGCAGAAACATCAAACTGTCTGACAACAACATGAAAGTGACACGTGTGGACAAGGATCAGCCTTATCCCGATCACCCAGAGAGGTTTGATCAGTGTCATCAGCTGCTTTGTAGAACTGGTCTGACTGGTCGCTGTTACTGGGAAGTGGAGTGGAGAGGAGTGATTTCTGTGTCAGTGACTTACAGAGGAATCAGAAGGAGAGGAAACATTATAGACTGTGCATTTGGATTGAATGATCAGTCCTGGACTCTGATCTGCTGTGATGGTGGTTACACTGTCTGCCATAGTAACAAAGGAACATCCATCTCCTCCTCGTACTCCTCTGACTCCAACAGGGTAGGAGTGTATGTGGACTATCCTGCTGGCATTCTGTCCTTCTACAGAGTCTCCTGTGACTCACTGGTCCACCTCCACACCTTCAACACTACATTCACTGAACCTCTTTATCCTGGCTTTGGGTTCTGGTATAGTTCTGGTTCCTCGGTGTCTCTGTGTTCTCTGTAGAAAGAACAAAACTTGAAAAACAACCAAGAAGGACAAACTTTTAAACAACATTTACCAAAAGAATGTCTGATTTTTTGTTGCAAAGATATTTTTAGAAGCCTGTCCCGTTTTGATGGTCTAGATTACGTCACTCACTCATAAGCATCAGAACTCGTTACTGTAATGTCAGCAGACTTGGTCCGCTGTTTTGGTTTTGTTCAGTTCTACTGTTTTTATTGCCTTCTTAACACACTTTTTATTTTCTTAGTAAAACAACAGGATTTGACCACTTTGTCCTGGCATCAATTTTCTGGTCAACAGTCCTATTATTGTGAAGTGGAATCACCTCGGAACAACAGCGGCTTGACCGTGAAGGGGTAGACCAAGCAGGCTCACCAAGCAGGCTCACCAAGCAGGCCAAAGAGTGCCAAAGCATGTAGAAATCACCTGCCTTCAGTTGCATCAGTCACTGCAGAGTTCTGGAGGCAACATCAGCACACGAACTGTCGAGAGCTTCATGAAATGGGATTCCATGGCCAAACGGCTGCTCACAAACCTCACATCACCATGTGGTTCACAGACAGATACGACCCAAAAGACGGAATAATGCACCATGTTCTCGTTTCATTGCAAGCTGTGGGTCGTCTCCTGCTTGGCGACGAGATGCGTGGTCTTGTTAACCAGAGACGTGAGAGAGCTGAGTTTGTGCGAGCAGTGGTTGAGCAGGTTGTTGAGGTCTTGATGTTCACATATGTAGAGTAATGTGATGCTTCCCTGACCATGCTGATGGACTGCCTCGTCCGCTTTTAGCATGGTGTCAAAGGATGCTGCCACTGGACTCTGGAGCAGTAGAAATGTGTTCTTTGGCAGTCTGATGGATAATCTGGGTTTAGCAGATGGTAGGAGAACCCTACCTATCGGAATGCAAAGTGCCTACTGTAAAGTTTAGTGAAGGAGGTTAGTGGTCTGGCTGTTTTTCAGGGTTTTGGCTACATGAAAATAGATGTTTTGCTTTCAGCAGACAATAAAGGAGAGAGTTTTCTTCATAGACATAATTCCTCAAAGAAGCCATAAACGTGTGGCCTGGAACGACGTCCAATCAACAGAAAAGTTCTGATTGGCTCTTATCCTGTGAGCCATTCAGTGCAACGCACTCAAACTCAGTTTTTTCTTTAGCCTCATAAGGATCAAAGCCACGTCCTCAGAACTTCATCGGTCCTCTATCATCCTGAGCGATTGGACAGTTGACAGTTGAGCAGTTGAACCCTCTTGCTTCCACTTCAAAACTGCTCAAGGCCTTAAAAGTTCCCACAGTTCCTTTACTCATTGAGCCATTCAGTCCACATTCAACCTCAATTTTTTAAGCTTTTCAGTCTTTCCTTTAGATGACAGAATTCAAAATTCACTGAATCTCGTGAGGATCCAACCCTCAACCAAAACCTCCAAAGCACACCTTAATATTAACATGTAAGAGTTATTTGGCCAAACACCAACAAACACTCTCTCTCGTAGAGCTCTTGACTCTTTCCTCTGGAGACTTCAAAAAGGTCCTTCACCTTCAAACCTTCGCAGCGGTCCTCTTACTGACTGAGCTCAAGCAGATGCGGTGAGGTCTTTCTTTTGGACATCAGCCGTCAAATGCAAAAAGCTAGCCTGAGAATCGTTACTTTAGTGAGTAGTTAGGGTTTAGCTTCTGTTGTTAACTGTTGTCTTGAGTCTCAAACAGAGTGTTTTCGTTTACTTTCCTGGATCCTGAAGGGCAGTTTTTTTTCTTGCTGAGATCAGGACTCATTCATTCGTAGTTGAACTGTGGGCTTTCCATTGAGAACTGAGGTCTTTTCTGGTTCAGTATCTAGTTAACATTATGGATTTTCCATGTTTTTAGATGGCTGTTCACACTGATACAGACCATAAAAACAACACTAATTATCTAAGAAAGTGAATATATTAAACAATAACAACACCTGGCTGCCATCTAACTTGATGTATTAAAGGAAATCAGTCATCTTCTGCAGATTGAACTTGCCTCCTCTTGCAGAGGGTGTTTAAAAAAACCAGTCATGTGCTGTTGACATCCTCTCACGAGTTGGTTTCATTTAACTAACGGCTGCAGCACACAGCCAACACTCTTCTGAGCAGCAGAGACGAATCATAATTTGTTTCAACAAGGTAGGACATTTTTCGTGTTTCACTCATTTTACAACAGAACACCACACAGAATGAGAAAAGAGCTAAAACACAGCAGTAAAGCAGAATACGACGTTTAAAAGGCCGACTCAAACAGGAAGAGGAAGTGCAGCATTGTAAACAAAGCATCATATTGCATCATAACTATATCTATCATCAGTGTTTATTCTCTGAAGATTTCTTCACTTTTAAACGACAACAAAGATTTATTTACTTTTAAACAATGATAACTAACATTCCTTTTCTTTTAAACGACACGTCTTTTATTTGTGTAAATGTCATCAACACACACAACCCAAATAAACATTTCCTTCAGTTTCAGAGATCCAGGACGATGTGTCTGATGATGCAGCTCAGCCATGGACTTCAGTGACTTCACAGTTTTGCTTTTACATCACACGATCGTCTTCGTTCTCCTGTTACAGTCAAACGGAGGTAATTTCTGTTTAGAACACTTGAATAACAGCTTTATGTGCACTGGAAGGCAAAGAGCAGGTTGTGTTTGGTAATGGTGCTGTTCTGGTGCCAGTATTCAAAAAATCTCCTGCAAGTTAGTTTCTCTAAATCTTCGAAGAACAAATCTTTCATTTAGTTTTATTTCGACTGTGAAGACTGCCACTGAGAACGACTCTGCCGTTGGCTGAGGAGCAGGCTGAAGTGGTCAGTGTTTGATATGTTTTATTGATATGAGCTACGATGCTAAGTCACGTTATTTGACTGACGTTGTCTTATATTTTTGTATATTTGAACATTTAGTTCTACGGTGTTGAAATAATAAACATCTGTGAGAAGAACCGGAGTCTTCGTGCAATCAATGGGCGGCATACAACCAGAAGCTGTTTCACACACACATTTGACTGTGGTGACCAGAAAACAAGTGGGTTAAAAACAGTAATGAACATTATAAGTGTACGGCTGTTGGGTTTTTCACTCACAGAATTCTGATGAAAATATGTCCAGATCATAAAATTATGAGTTATCAGTTTTCCACAGACGGCTTCAAAGTATTCGATTTTAGCATGTCTGTAATAGAGTTTAGTGGTGGGGCTAGTCTTTTAGTTAGAGCCCATATTTGGTCAGGCAGTACGTGCACAACGACAACGACGGAGCCACTGCAACAGGCGGCCACTGAGCACAGCGCCACAGCTGTCAAACGCGAGGGAGGGCTGAGAGGTGGAAGCTTCCATCTGCTCACAGTCAGATACTCGTACTTCCTCATACTGTGACAGACGCTGGAGGTGAGTTGCTTTAGTATTCAAGTAAACCGTTCATGCTAAATTCTGATTTCATCATCTTTGGCTGTTAAAACTTCAAAGTCTCTCTAGTTTATTTGGCTTTTCATCATCACACAGTTGTAGTCTATGTAAGGTGGAGTCACATTGTTAGGCAAACATTTTGGATTTTAGTTGATTGTATTTTTATGTTTTTACAGATTTTTTATACAAAGCTCTTAAAGGAACCTTTGAACTGAATTTCCACACTAAGTCAAAGTGAAAGGTTGCATATGCTGTTCTTCATCAGTGAGGGAGGAAGGACTCACAGGCCATTAAAGAAGCACGAATACATGATGTACAGACTATCAGTCAGCCCCAGTGTTACACTGTAAACTGTAAGAAGTCGACTTTATAAATGGAAAACTGTAAACTCGTTGCCTCAGAAAAATGAATCACTACTGGTGAACTGGTTTCGTACCGTACGCGGTGCATTTGATAAACAGAGCTGTAAACGGGCGTGTCGCCTCGGTCATTGCCTCTGGTCAGTTTTTTTTTTTTTTTTTTTTTTTTTACCATCTGCTTGCTCTTATTATGTGTGAAAAAGGACTATTTAGTCGTTTCACTTTGTTATTTGCCAAATAAATAACAATAACATTTTTAGTTATAAACAAGTTTTTGAAAGATTTCTAAAATGTTGATGTTTTCTCGTTTTTATGACAGGTGGTCTAATAAATTTGTTAAGCACTGTATATATGTGTGTGTGTGTGTGTGTGTGTGTGTATCTATACATAGTAGTAATATGAACAGACATGTTAAAAGTATGGGATAGGCTCCAGCCCCCCCGCAACCCCGAAAGGGACAGGCGGGTATAGATGATGAATGAATGAATGAATGAATGAATGAATGTTAAAAGTATGTTAAAGTAGAACAGCGGAGTTTTATGATATATACAGCATGTGAACAAACAGTGTTCCAGCAGGCTCAGCTGGACGCTTTGAGTTCATCAAGTCATTTTAGTGAAAAATTAAGGTCTAAATATTTTTAAAACATGAGACAAAACATAAAAAGTATTCACATAAGACAAAGCTCTCATAAGATTGTCTTCGTTCAGACATGACGCGGCTGACGGGCTTGTTCACTCCTCTGTGTAGATGCACTGTTTTGTACATGACAGTAAAGACATGACAGGTTGTGGTTTGGTTCCTTATGACAGGAAGTGACATCACAAGAGTAGCAACTGAACAGATGACAGTTAGTTCACTGAGACACAGCAAAGAGACAAGTTCAACATTTTCTCCCAGTCAAACCAGTCAAACCAGCCTTCTGTCTGCAGCTCAGGATGCTTCGTCCAATGACGGCGCGCAGTGACAGACTGTCCGTCAGCGTCCTGCTCTTCATTTTTCTGATGAAGTCTTCTGAAGGTAATTTCCACACAAAACACTCCAGTAACACTGATGTGTGCAGCAAAAGACACAACTTCAGCAGCTTCTGACCATTAAAAAAAGGGGGAAAAGTTTGACGTAATGTCACGTTTGATGGCCTTTTCCCTGTTTTTAAAGCAGCTTCTTTAAACAGTTTTAATCTTGATGACATGCGACTCATGTTTGTTTCTGTTTCTCCTCTTCTTCTGTTTTCCTCGCAGCGCAGTCAGAGTTGATTTGTTCAGATCAATTAATTGTCGCCGTGGCTGGTGATGATGTCATTCTGTCCTGTCACCTTGAACCTCCCATCGATGCCAGTCTTGAGACAGTGGTGTGGACCAGACCTGGTGTCGACCCAAAGTACATTCATTTTCACAAAGATGGACGAGTGGCGTTTCAAAATCCATCTTATCATTATCGCACAGTACTGTTTGTGGATGAATTGAGGGATGGAAACGTCTCGTTGAAAATCTCCAAAGTCAAACTGTCCGACGCAGCAAAGTACACGTGCATCCTTCAGTCACTGAGGAAGGAAGCTTCCATTGAACTCACTGTTGGTAAGTCAGAAATGAACTTTTCAGAATTAAACTGCCTTGAAAACAGAAAATAAAACGCTTCAATGTGCAAAGTCTGAGTGAAGGAAAGACATTAAAGGTGCTGTGTGGACTTTTGAGTGAGTGGATCCCCATAGACCCCACTGAAATGTCGAACTTTACGGCAGAAATAAACATGTTCACAGCCCGCTGCAAAAAATGGTTTTGGTCTCTAGCTCATTTCCTCTTTCATGACACAACATAGAGACATTGCTTCATGGCACATACAGAGGCAAACACACCACAGGGTCCCTGTGAATCCCACAATAACAGCTGACGGTCTGGATTTGCTATAAAAGGCAGCAGCGCAGACATGAAGGCTGCAAATACTGTATGAGGTAGTAAATACATTAAACGTGTTTGTAACGCTTTAAATAATGTATTTTAATGTTTGTCAGCTCGTCTCTGATCATGTTTCTCACACAGTTTGTTTGGCGTGAGCCCACACTTTGATATTCCTCCTCCCTTATGGTCAGGTGCTGTCTCCACACCCGTCACCGCTTTAGCAGACATTGACAGAAACACAGGAGAAGTGGTTTTAAGCTGTGCGTCTGAAGGCTGGTATCCACAGCCTGAGGTGTCCTGGCTGGACGCTGAGGGAAACGTCCTCCCTGCTGGACCTACAGGGACAGTCAGAGGTCCTGATGGCCTCTATGCTGTCAGCAGCAGAGTGACGGTGGAGAAGAGACACAGCAACACCTTCACCTGTAGAGTCCAGCAGAAGAACATCAACCGGACCAGAGAGACACGCGTCCATGTTTCAGGTAGAAAATCAGTTCTAAATAAATGAAACATATCATCACTGGTTTGGTTTGAACAGTTCAGGTCTAACTGTGTCGTGTCATTTCAGCTGATCTCTTCATTGTTCAGTCCAGTTCCAAATGCATTTGGAACCTCCTCATTCTATGCGGTTTGAGTACTATCGCACTATTTCTGATAATAAATGTAAGTCACATTAATATTCCTTTACTTCGAGCTCATGTCACAGCTCTTTATTGGCTGTCCTGATACGTAGTGGTTGATTCCAAAGCATCAATAGATTAACACAATGTTCAAAGTCAAAATTGACCATCCCAGATATGGGATCTAAGACGAGCAGGTGTCACATGAAGGGTTTTCTGTTTTAAGCAAAAATCTACTTGAACACAGCAGATCTGAACAGATTTCTTCTTCTGTCTGCACACAGGCGCCAAGAGCAGGAGTTACTTTAAATCTACTCAATAGTTGACAACAGCAATTCTAAAAAAAAAATCTGCCCAGCCCTGCTGGACAACAGAGGGACCAGAAAGACACTGTGGAAGATGAACAGAGTGCAGACCAACAGAGTAAGCTTCAGAAGGAGGAGGAGGAGGAGGAAGAACAGGAAGAAGAGAAACAAATGAAAAACAAACATGTCATCATCGAGATTTCGGAGAAGACGAGCAAAAAGAAAGAGTGAAAACAGAGAGAGAGGAGCTGGAGGACACCTCAGTGAATGAAGGTGGACACGGAGACATGTCCTCACAGCAAGAAGCACAATTCAAACAGCCATGTCTGTTTGTCTGATGACACAAAATACTCCACCTTCATTTTATGTGTTTATTACATGAAATAAACTTTCAACTCTGGTTTCCAGCGATGTGCCTCCTTCAAATTTCCACCCAAAAAAGCTTCCATGAGCTCCGCTGCAGGCGCCTCTGCAGGAACTCTGAGATGCTGTCAGCGTAAACACCATTTAACAGCCAACAGACTCATTCAACAAAACACATTCTGGCAGCCATGTTGGATTGAAACACATTTAATTCAACATTCGGTAACAAATCCACAACAGGAGACGCTCTGTAGGCACAGCAGTTTGGGTTCTGAGTGTCACTGAGTGTTTACAGGCTGTGAGCAGATCCAGTCTGTGTGGGACAAACCTTTAAAAAAACAGTTTCAGACGTCACAACATATAAACTCTTACTGTTCAGGGTCGATGTCTCACAGTCAATATCTTTAAATGTGGTTCTATTCAATGTTGGCAGCTTCATTTAAAACATAAGTACAGAATTGAACAGGATGTGAATGACAGGCAGCGCAAGACTGATCAACTCTGGAATCAATACATCTGCTTCATGTCAGAATCCAGATCACTCTGTCATTCTGTGTGAGTCCAGAACTTTCCAGAACCACACGGAGGGTCAGTCCAGATCACCTGATGGTGCGGTACATCATGAAGTCGACCGTGGTGCATCGTGGGAACTTCCCGATGGAGCTCTCCTCCACCGGCGTGTAGACTTTGATCTGCCGCATGTGTGTGTCTCTGCCGTTCTGGTGGTTGGCCAGCACCGCGATCTGGATCATGAAGGTGCTGATTGGCTCGTTTGTCCGCTGAAACACACACACACACACACACACACACACACACACACACACACACTGTAAGTCATTGGTGACATTCATCAATAACTGCTTGCCCCAAAACACAGCAATTACACTCAATGTCACATGACCTACAGGGCTGCAGGTTTTATTCTGGTGTTGATATGATTAAGAAGACGATGCTGCTTTCAGAACCTGAACCTGAGAAACACAAACAATCAGGAACCGTCTGATTAAAAAATGAGTAAACGAGGTTACGAGTCACGCCAGCTTTCTGCTCTTCACAGCTCTTTACTCTGAGCTACACACACATTTTGGTCAGTTCCAAAAAAGTAGTGAGGCTCACTACCGAGATGAAAAACCACGAAAATCATGTCACCAAACACAAGATCTCAGACTTTAAACAGGCTCTGAGGACCATTTCTAAAGTGAAATAAAGACATGAGTGTCTTACCTGATTCATCAGAGAGATGTGAATCCAACCACTGGGCTCCACCATCTCCAACTGCTGCAGAGAGGAAGAGGAAGAGGAGGAGGATGGTGAGAAGAAAGACCATTTGAGCGGTGATGAAACTCAGAAACACAGACGAGGCAGCTGAGACTGAGCTGAGCTTTAAGCTGACGAGATCGTGGAGAGTCGTTACCCTGATCTCCTGCAAGTTGTGGAAGTTGTTGCCCACTCTGACTGAGATCTTACTGGGCGTGTAGCTCTCGTCTGACTTATAATCAGCATAGATACACAGCATCTTCACCGTCGTTCTCCTCCTGAACAAAACAGATCAAAACATCAGTGACGATAAACTCAGACAGCCAGCTGCAGGTGCCTGACAGGCCAGGATACACAGGCAACCTCACTGGATTTCCCCAAGAGAATATAGTACATTTCCAGAACATTCCAGAACGCTGATGCATGTTACCTGAACTGTATGTTGACTAGATGAGGTTGGGATCCATCTGACTGCCAGTAAGTCTCCAGGTTGTCATCCCTCAGCTGATCCACTCCAAAACCTGGACACGGGTGGAGGAATGAAATTCAGTGACATCGTCTGCATTCATCACTCTGTGCACACGCAGCAGTCTGTACATGAGGTTCAGGGCTGACCGGGTTTACAGGAGGAGAGGGACCACACTGCCTGGGAGCCGATCTCCCGGACCGTTCCGGTCCGCTCTAACTGCTTTGGGTCAGCGCCGGGTGGTGTCTTGCTCGGGGTGGCCATCCTTTAACTACAGAGAAACACAAAAACACTGGTTCATCAAACATTAGAAAGGGAGTTAGCAATGTGACACCAAACTCCCTTCAACTTTCTATCATTCTGACATTTGCTTTGATATTTAAAGGCGTTTATTCACGACAGAAAACGAATTGAAAGCTTATGAGAATTAATAGATCCTCAGAGGAAATTCGGCACATAAGCGGCACATCTAGTAACATCTTAATTTGCTAACAGTTCATTTAATCGTGGCTTTACTCTGTATTTTGAAGGAGGGGCACACAGAGAATATCACACATAATGATGAATTGAACTGAACTTAAAAGTGGAACATAATGTTTCAATAATAAGCTACGAATTATTTTAGAAAAGCAAACATTAAACAAACGTTTTAATGGAGTTTGGTGTGGAGCTCCAGCTAGCTGTTAGCAGCTAATGTGTCTCCACTGTCTCAAATCCTGCAAAACTTAGTTTACGATGGAAATATACGTTGAACTCACAGGCAGGGTTACTAAAATTGTGTTGTCTCAGCGCATCAGATGAGGCTGTTTGACACAAATGAAGTTTAAATCCGCTTTGTTTTGCTACAGCCACTTCGAATCTCCCACTTTTGTAAGTCCGGGTCGCTTCTTACTGACGTCACCAACACGTCGCATACTGTGTGCGTCTCTCCCGCCATCTTTCCAGCCGGCTTCCAGGAGAAGAACACGTTGCTAGAAAAAAGAAGTTTCAACCACAATTATTTGTTTCTAAACGTTGTTTTCCGTCTATTTTCTTCAAAGCCGGGGGACGGGAGCCGAAGGGGGGTACGTTTTTAACTTATCACACTGGATTTTGTCCCTTTTTATGGTTGTATTGCATTAAAAACCAGCGCAGTTCACCCAGCGAGCAGCTGTCAAAGTGTGGGGCCTCCACTGCTAACGTCGTATATGTGAAGCTAACTGTTAGCTAACTTCGTAGCATCTAATGCTTGTTTTAACAGTACAATCCAGCTTACACATGCAGCCATTCGACCGTTGATTAACCAGTTGGAACACGCAAGTTTAGTTGGTTGATAGTTTGACTGTGTAGTTTTTAACGCAATTGCTGTTACTGGCGTAGTGGCCCAAAAGATAACGTTTTCTCTTGTACCGAAAAGATGGTGTTCCAAATTCGGTTCAATAATTTGCCAGTTATAGGTTTTCTTGCTCAATAACCAAAATGTACATATACAATCTCCCAGTTTCCAATGTTTTGTCAATCGTTACGATTGGTTGATGAGTTCGGCGTATGAATGACTCGCATATGAGAAGGTTATTTGAGGACAAATCTAACTTTGGTGCTGCTCGCCACCGCCCGTCACGTTGCGTGTCTGCGTTGGGATGTCGTTAAAACAGTAACGGACAATCCGTATGTACAATCCTATTCATATCTTTTAATGTAAGTGTTAAATTCAAGCCGTTTTGAAAAGGCTGATACTAGTGGATACTTAAAGGCCTTAAATCACGTAGTACCAGGCATGTACGTTCCGTGGTGAGGCAACAGTAAAATGCCAGGTTTTTAAATGAAGTCCGGTGGTACTCACTCTCCCTACAGAAGACTGCTAAGCGCTAACTGCTTTGGTTTGCAGCAGCTTCATTCACGTCCGTTCGTCCTCCTTACGCCTGAAATGAAAATCCATTAAACCAGAATCTACATTAAAGCCAGAAAGCATTAAGTTTGGTTCCAGTCAGGAGCAGATGGAGGCTGGTTCAGGCCTGTGGTGGTAGATCTGTGGGGTCCTATTGTTGAAAGCAAAGGCTGTGCGTTTTTGTTCAGAAATGAATGTGTTGCTTCAGCAGAGTGAGCAGAGTGATGGTGGACACAGGTTCGAGCCTGGCCACTGTACCCTACATTTAGATACTGTCTGATGGCTTTGGTGCCTGCATGTACCTGTTACCTGTGCACATATGTTGCCAGACAAGTAATTTTAATGGTGATGTGTGTGTTGGTTGAAAATGTGTTAAGCTTCTTTACACCTCCAGATTTCTGCTTCTCCTCATCAGCTTCCCTCAGGACTAACTGTCCAGATAACTCTAGTTGTCCTTTCGGTTCTCGTTCAGCTCCACAGGTGCTAGCGTCCGTCATTCCAGCCCTCCATCATGGCGGATAAAAACACCAGGATCGCCATCGTCAACCATGACAAATGTAAACCTAAGAAATGCCGTCAGGAGTGCAAGAAGAGCTGCCCGGTGGTCCGAATGGGTGAGTGATCATTAAGTATTCAGTGGACTCGGCTTCAGCACCAAAACACACACATTTTACATCTAAATTTGTCTTCGTGTGTTTGCAGGTAAGCTGTGTATCGAGGTGACTCCACAGAGTAAGATCGCCTGGATCTCTGAGTCTCTGTGTATAGGCTGCGGTATCTGCATCAAGGTAACTGACCTGAAGTCAGATTTCTGACTGTGTTTTCTTAAAATATAACTCACCTGTGCTTATTTCACTGTCATAGGACGGTTATACTTCACTGGTCAGTAATTCTGCAGTATTATCAAGATCAGGAGACGAATTGAAATCTGATTGATCACTTTTACAGGATGGTTGCAGCCATGTTTTTGTCCTGACACACTTTTGTCATTACAGAAATGTCCGTTTGGAGCGTTGTCGATCGTCAACCTGCCCAGCAACCTGGAGAAGGAAACCACACACAGATACTGCGCCAATTCCTTCAAACTGCACCGGTACGCCGCTCAAACGCCTCCATGCTGTTTTCACGAGGCGCAGAAACTTAAAGCAGATTTTTGTATCAGACTTTTCATCTGACATCATCTGACGACCCCTCAGATTTATCTGGTGACCTTTTGGAGGGGCCCGACCCCGAGGTTGGGCACTAATCTAGCTTCACCTGCAGCAGCTCCAACAGTGAAATGCTGCTCTGACATTGATGCTACTTAACAGGGTTCACTCAAGGTCTTGAATGTTTGGAAAATGCTTGTTTTTATTTATTTTCAGGGTTTCAAATATTTGAATATGATCCTTGATTTTCAGCTTAATGTTCATCTGCAACCAGAAATTGTGAATGTGTGAACAGCTGCTGACGTGAGCAGAGTGACAGTGTTGTGCTCTGACTGTGCAGGCTGCCCATCCCCCGGCCCGGTGAGGTGCTGGGGCTGGTGGGGACCAATGGAATCGGCAAGTCCACAGCTCTGAAGATCCTGGCTGGAAAACAGAAACCCAACCTGGGCAAGTACGATGTGAGTGTCTCCCCCCCCCCGGCGGCCATGTTTCTCATGTTTCTGCACAGCTGATGTGATTGGCGGTCAAAGCGGTGCTGTGCTGAGGAGATAAAACGTGGGTGTGGCCGCTCCCAGCAGCCACTTTGTCTTCTGACCATCGACTGAAACTGGTCTTTAATCCTCTTCATGCTTCGTTCAAATGATGGTTCAACAAACCGGACAGAAGCGAACTCCTCGGCTTGCCGTGTGGTTTGAAACGTGAACGTTAGCACAGTTACTCTGAAGCCATTGAACGTTTAACTTCTTATCTGCTGTAGTTAAATGTGGATGATTGTTCCTGGTGAGGGTCTGTGCTGTTGTACCGAGGAGTCACAGCCTTCAGGTCAGGCGCTCACATGACGCCGTCTCTGCAGAGCTCGTTGAAGGCGTAAAGTGAAGCTGAGTGTCATGACGGTGCGTTCCCACCGTGTTTCCACGCTGTCAGTCAGAGTCTGAACAGCGAGCGAGCAGAGCGCAGCCGCTTCAGACTGACGGTGTGTGTTTTCTCCTCAGAATCCTCCAGACTGGCAGGAGATCTTGACCTACTTCAGAGGTTCTGAGCTGCAGAACTATTTCACCAAAATCCTGGAGGACGACCTGCGGGCCATCGTCAAGCCGCAGTACGTCGACCAGATCCCAAAGACCGTCAAGGTAAACGAGCTCGACGCGTCGAGGCCGCTTTGAGCGCCGAAGCCCAAATGTAGGACCGCTTCTAATTCTCCATGTCTGCCTCCAGGGGTCAGTAGGTGCCATCCTGAGCAGGAAAGATGACACAGAGACGCAAAACCTCGTGTGTCAGCAGCTCGGTAAACACACACACACACACACACACACACACACACACACACACACACACACACACACACAGAGCCCGATGGTGTGATGAATGTGTGCATGTGTGTAAATAAGAAGCAGAGATTTAACATGAATTTGCATAATGTGACACATTGAGTGGATTCATGAAGGTGTAGCCTGCGTTTCGTAAGTGAAGCGGTAAGCTGTCATGTGATCGGCTGTTTTATTATGTGTCTGTGTTGTTGCCGGGCAGATCTGAGTCACCTGCGGGAGAGAAACGTGGAGGACCTGTCCGGAGGAGAGCTGCAGAGGTTCGCCTGCGCCGTCGTCTGCATCCAGAGAGCCGACATGTGAGCAAACGAGCCACCGCCGAGCGCACGTCAGCGTTTGACCTTTGACCTCAGACCTCTGACCGCTTCTGTTTTCTCCGCCGCAGTTTCATGTTCGACGAACCGTCCAGTTACCTGGATGTGAAACAGAGGCTGAAGGCCGCCATCACCATCCGCTCGCTCATCACTCCGGACAGGTGAGAGCAGTCACGACACGTCAGCCGTCACGAGCGACCTGTTCACCTGGGCAGTGTTCCGACAGGTGTTTAACCCTAACCCTGTCCCAACGTGTTTGAACCGTGTTCCTGCATCAGATTCACAATAAGCAGATATTTACAAAGATCAGTGAAGCTGAAGAGGACAAACATTAAACATATTGACTCTGAGCTGATTTCAGGTCAGTTTGTGTCAGAGAGGATCAGATCAGGTGATTTCATACGGGGTCCAGGCTGCTCTTCAGTCTTAATGAACTAATTAATTACTAATTAATTTACTGCAGCATGTTATTTCTCAGGTTGTAACTCAGACGGAGGTTGTTGTGATTCAGCTGCAGTACACTAACAGACCAGCAGGCGTCGCCGAGCTTCAGGCCTGAAGCTTCGAGTCTTTGCTCAGTGTGGCGTCGTCGTGTGTTTCAGGTACATCATCGTGGTGGAGCACGACCTGAGCGTGTTGGACTACCTGTCCGACTTCATCTGCTGCCTGTACGGCGTCCCCAGCGCCTACGGGGTGGTCACCATGCCCTTCAGCGTCCGAGAGGGTAAAACCAAATTGTGATTCATCCAGTCACTGCCAGTGAGGCCAACAGCTTGTTTACAGTCACATGACGTTAAATTCAGGTGGAGGGCAGGAAGTGAAAACTGCCGTGGACGAGATGAAGGAAAGTTCTGAGCTGGTTTAGATGAAACTATGAGAGAAAATTCTAAACAAAAAATCAGATCATTTGTTGGATGTGACCTTAATTAATGAGACTGTTAATTATTATTAACGTGTCTGAAAGCTGCTTTCAGTAAAAATATCGTTTCATCTCGATTCTCTGTGGATCTTCTTGACTTCAGGCATCAACATCTTCCTGGACGGTTACGTCCCCACGGAGAATCTCAGGTTTCGGGAGGCCTCATTGGTCTTCAAGGTGGCTGAGACGGCCAATGAGGAGGAGGTGAAGAGACTCAGGCACTACCAGGTCTGTTCCTTTCCTCCTCGTTCCCACATTTCAGCGTTTGGTGTCGTTTTTCTTTTTGGGTCAAAGAGTTTTCTGTGTTTCCTGTTTTCAGTATCCGGAGATGAAGAAGACGATGGGCGAGTTCACGCTGGAGATCAAAGGAGGAGAGTTCACCGACTCTGAGATCATGGTGATGCTGGGAGAGAACGGTAAGCTGTGCTTTACACTCAGCGGCCACTTTATTAGGGACACCAATGCAGCACTCTGCAGTAAATCTGGGAGGTGATTGTGTTCAGTCTGAGTCAGTCAGAGAGGATTTATTCACCCGACCAGCTGCTAAATGTTTATTTTGAGGTTCAGAGTGTTGAAGTTGTTTTTAAGTTTTCATGGTATGGACTGAAACGTGTCGTAGCACAGCAGAACGCTCCTGATTTCACCATCATAGTTTAGCATGTTAGCATGCTAACTTACACACAAAGTCCGGCTGAGGCTGATGGAACGTCGTCAGTCATGCAAGTATTTGATAGATGAAAGTGCCGGACAGAGTGAAGCTTTGACCTGCTGGTGGCGCTACATGCACAGTTTGAGTGTCATGAAGGTCTTTCGGTTCATCCTCTGAGAAGCATGAAACCAGCTCAGAGTGAAGGACGTGAATACGAAGAATCTGTGTGTGTCTGCAGGCACAGGGAAGACCACCTTCATCAGGATGTTGGCTGGAGGCCTCAAATCTGACGGGGGAGGTGAGACACACACACACACACACACACACACACACGCACACACACACATGCACACACCGCCATGCATGGGCACACACACTCACCTGCTCTCTGTTTCAGGTGAGGTTCCCATCCTGAACGTCAGCTACAAGCCTCAGACCATCAGCCCCAAGTTCAAGGTCTGTCAAACCGGTTTCCCTCAGTGTCTCTATTCATTCATTCATGGTCTGTATGATGTCAGCAAAATGAAAGGATCCATCGAACAGACGAGGTTTCACCCGCTCTGTAAACAGGAAGCGTGCTTTCAGCTGCAGGCGCCGGTTGTTCTTAAAGTGACGAGTGTGTTTGTGTCTGCAGGGCAGCGTCAGAGCTCTGCTGCACGAGAAGATCAGAGACGCCTACACACACCCGCAGTTCATCACCGACGTCATGAAGCCCATGCAGATCGAGAGCATCATAGACCAGGATGTAAGACGTGCACACACACACACACACACACAAAAAAAAAAAAAATCAGTTTATTGATCCTCGGTCAGTTGTGAAGAAATATCTCAGAGAATGAGTAAAAATACTTCTGACAAAGTACTCTATACTGCAGTATTTATCAACCATAAATCATTAACCATGTAACCATTCGGCCACCAAGGCGTTCCATTGGTCGGCTTCTCATTCCGAGCTTTGACCTCATGGTGGCGCCGCAGGGAAACTCAGTGAGATTCATCCTCTGAGAACCACGAACGCCTGGAACTAGACCACCGCGATCCATCGAGTAGTTGATGATGTTTGAGTTAATCTAAAGCCGTGGCGATGCCGAGCCACCCTGACGCCTCCTCCTCCTCCTCCTGCCCCCCCCCCTCAGGTGCAGAACCTGTCTGGAGGTGAGCTGCAGAGAGTGGCTCTCACGCTGTGTTTGGGGAAACCAGCTGACGTTTATCTGATCGACGAGCCTTCGGCTTACCTGGACTCAGAGCAGAGATTGATGGCCGCCAGAGTCATCAAGAGGTACGAACACCTTTTCTTCTTCTTTTCCATCCCTTCCTTCACTTCCTCCATGCTGCTCACCGACGCCGGTGTTTTTGCGCACAGGTACATCCTCCACGCCAAGAAGACGGCATTTGTGGTGGAGCACGACTTCATCATGGCGACCTACCTGGCCGACAGAGTCATCGTGTTCGACGGAGTCCCCTCCAAGAGCACCGCGGCTAACACGTAAGGCCCAGAACGCTGCGTTACGATCAGTTAGCCGTCAGCCGAGCGCTCGCTGTGACGATGACGAATGTCCTCTCAGTCCTCAGAGTCTTCTGGCCGGGATGAACCGGTTCCTGTCGCTGCTGGAGATCACATTCAGGAGAGACCCGAACAACTTCAGGCCGCGGATCAACAAGCTCAACTCCATCAAGGTACGACAGCGCCGTTAGCAAACTCATATTTAAACGAGGTTTACGGTCACAGCTGCACTCAGTGAGCTCAAAGATCGTCAGCCCAACGTGATGACACCAGTGGAGCTGAAGGGTTAGGGTTATTCTCATCAGCAATTAATTAATCAGTAAGTCCAAATATGAGAAATGGTTAAATGAATGCCTGAATAAACTCACTGTGCTCAAGTTCATCCCATCAGCAGCAAAAAACAACAAATATTCACCTTTGAGACGCAAGAACAGCTGAGCTTTTCAACTTTTCAGGAGCTCTGCTAAGTTACTTCAGTTATTATCGTTTTTTTAAAATCAATCTAATAATCGACGAATTGTTCCAACTCTTCATTCAAGAATTAATTTGCAGATTAAACGTTCAAACCGGTGATTTTTGTCCATTAAACTGCAGATCACATTTTTAAATGTATTTTAAAGCAGCTTTCAAAGCTCCATGAAGAAATCGATGGCTGCCTGGTTCAGTGAACCTGCAGACACTGACCTCTGCTGGTGACTCGTAGGAAGTACAGCAATAATACAGTTGATCTGCTGGGTGTGGAAGGTGTAACATACGTGTTTTTTTTCCAGCAGTGATGAATCTGCGACACGTTTTAGCTGAGTGAGCTGCAGTGTTTACATCCCATCAAGGCTTCTGCACTCGCTGACTGTTGCTGTCAGTTTACCAATAAAGTTTCATTTAAAGAGACGCTGAACTTCACCCTGTTTCTTGCAGGACACCGAGCAGAAGAAGAGCGGAAACTATTTCTTCCTGGACGACTAAGACGACTTCCTGTTTGACGACCTGTGACTTCCTGCGACGCTCCGGGTGGAGGGAGGGGTCTGCGTTGAACAGCTGGGAGCGTTCACGGTCAGAGCGCAGCCTCGACATTTACCACAAGTACAACCAGGCCGCGTTCACCAAACAGCAGATATGTTAAAATCATACGACAGAAAAACAAAACCCATCAGCCTTCGTGTACAAGGCTGCGTTCAGCAGCCAGCAATGTTGTGAAACGTTTAAAATATAAAGTGCATTGCATTCTGTGTCAGTCAGCCTGAACTTACTGGGCTGTATTCACGAGCCAGCGACATTGTGGAACATTACCTAGCGTATTTTAACACTCATGCATTTACAAGAAATGACAATAAACTGAAGCTACCTGATCCAAGAACAGTTTGTCTCCTCATTCATTATGTGACTGACGGTGAGAACAGCTTCTGGAGCAGCAGTTAAATACTGGAGACGGCAGGCAGGCCAGAGTCGCTTTCATGATGCAGCTGCTAACGGTGGAGCTAATGTTAGCATCTGTTCATTGTATTAATCTGAATCTGCAGAGCAACAGCTGTCAAATGTTTTTGCATGAAAAATAAACAATTATCAAAACAGTTGCCTATAAATTGATTATTCAACTAATTTCAGCTCAGCTTTTATGAATTGTTCAATTGTTTGGTACTTTATGTTAATGAATGTGTCACAATTATTTTTTTCACTCGTCCAAACAAAGATCGTAGATTGAAATTCAATCATTTTTTCCTTTTTACATCAGCAGTGGAAACTAAGTACTGCACTCAAGTACCTTTTTGAAATACTTTTACGCAATAACTTTTGTTACTATTTACTTTCCAGAATGAGAAATTATACAAAACAGAATCATCAAATTGCTTCAACATTAAAGTGATGAACACATTAATAATCCATCAGTCATGTCCTTGAAGTCATATGTGATTCTCACATGAGTACTTTAACATTTTCAATGCAGGACTTTTACTTTACAAAATATAATATTTTTAAACAGTTTGGTGAATTTAATCTCAAATGAGCAGATTTAAAACAAAATATTTTTTAGTCCAGGAGAATTTTTGAGCGGATGAAATGAAAACAAGATGTCTGATTTAAAATAAGAGAGGGCTCTGAACGCAGCATCTGAACCAAAGTTTTATTATTCAACAGCATAGAAAAATCCAACAGCAGCAGCCTTTGTTCTATACAGCAGATTCCCAAAATCTGAAGACAGCAGACGGCGAAAGGCAGCAAACGTAAGGCACTGGATGTGTGAGGCGACCGAACGCGACCAAAGAAAAAGCCAGCGAAGAAGACAAACGAGACAATCACAGGAAAGGAAGGGACCCGAGACGAGCGGCGGCGATTAAAAATAAATCTAAAGACGGAGTCCGAACGGTCGAGCTGTTCGCCGTCTGACTCGTCCAAACAGTCGTGCGTTATTGTCATAGCAGTGATTGAGCTCTTAACGCCGCTCTCAGATTATATTCAGTGACATTTCATCAGATTTCTGTTGGTTTAAGCTCTCAGTGCTGACAGACGCTGACAGGAAGTGCTGGCTGAACTTGCTTGATGCTTGACGCTAATTCACGTGAATAAGTTTAAATGTCTGAAGCCTCATGGAAGCGCTAGGAGCTACGCTGCATGCTCGAGTCTGAAGTTTGACTTCCTGTCAAGAGATGTTTCTATTTTGTGGAAATGTCAGACGAGGAGATTGAAGCTGCTCTCATTTGTGTGGTAAATATGTAGCTATGGCCAGAAGGTGGTTAGTTTGTCTTAGCTTAGCACAGACAGGGAGAGAGCTAGCACTGAACCCACAGTGAAACAAATTGTTTTTGCTTTATGCTAAGCTAAGCTAACCAGCAGCAGCTTCGAGTGCAGCGTACAGACGTGAGAATGGGAACAATCTTTTCAAAAAGCAAAAATGGCTGACAAGGCAAAAAGACAGATTCAGTGCGATCAAAGTTCAGAGTGCAGAGCTTCGACTAACGTCACGTTAACGTGGCGACGACCTCCATGCAGCTCCGCCCGTGTGCAGCTAACGGCTGACAAATGTAAGATGGCCTCTAACCTTGCAGTTGCGAACACGCTGCGCGAATGAGCCAGAATGAGCGCGATAAAGAAAATCTGATAGTGTTCATGTTTCCGTGGCGAGGTGAAGCATTTCAACACATCAAATAAATAGATTCAACTTTCCAACTGCAGCTGAAGACGCGACGGGTGATTGATCGAACTGATTTACATGTGGAATCTCAACCACCAATCAGATCTCAGGTTGGTGTCAAAGG
The DNA here is from genome assembly GCF_051107435.1 of Chaetodon auriga. Lineage (NCBI taxonomy): Eukaryota > Metazoa > Chordata > Actinopteri > Chaetodontiformes > Chaetodontidae > Chaetodon > Chaetodon auriga. Next base: position 2,084,070 of record NC_135097.1, read on the forward strand.
ATCGGAGGAGGAAGAAAAGACAGGCAGAAACCAAACAAGCCTGAAGAAGAAGAAAAAACACCTTCTCCTCTCCTCTCATTGGATGAGAGCTAGTATTCCCTCTCCCGACCCCTCCCCCGGTAGGAGGAGTTATACTGGACATAAAGCCCCGCCCCTGGCTCTCCTCCATGTCTCCTCCTGTTTGCTCCCCTGCCTGGATCATGGCCTCCCCTCCCTCTCCCTCCTCCTCTGTGGCTCCTCCTCGGCCCTCGGTGGCTTAAGGTTGTCGGTTTGAATCCCATCTGCTCCTCCCAGTCGTCCTCTGTGCTGCAGCCGACAGACAGCGGCTCTGCCATGGCGCCGGCGTGCAGGAAGCCCACCTGGCTGGACTCTGATGCCCCGTACGTGTTGGTCAGTTTTTGGTGACTGCGGTAGCCGCGAGAGGGGATGCTGTCACCAGGGATGGTCGTCTTGGACATGATGTCATAGGGCGATGGAGAGCCAGATGTGCTGCCGGTCTTCATTGTTGTCATAGAGACGGGGACGTCCTTGATGCCAGGGTTTGAGACCAGCTGAGAGACAGACACGTTTTACCTTGGTTTAGTACTACTACTGTAAATATACCACTACTACTGTAAATATACCACTATTACTGTAAATATACCACTGTAAGTACTATCTATACTGCAGTTAATATATCACTGTATTACTCTTAATATACCACTGCTACTACTGCAAATATACCATTATAACTACTGCCACTACTACAGTAAATGTACCACTTAAACTACTACAAGTACTACTGTAGATATATCACTATAACTACTACCACTACTACTGTAAACATACCACTTCAATTACCACAACTACGAGTGTTAATTTACCCTTTCAATTATTGACTGCTCTTAATTTTCCACTGTAACTACTACAATGACAGTTTACTCATGAATACATCACATTTCCATGTGTGTATTGTGTGTGTATTGTGTGCACCGTGTGTGTGTGTGTGTGTGCGTGCGTGCGTACTATGGGATTGTTGTTGAGCGGCGGGTCCACCAGCAGCACCGCTCTGCTCAAACTCTCTCCTGAATCCTTCTTGTGGGCTGACGGGGAAAGAAACCTTCAGATTAAACACTTGACTGGGACTTCACTTTTGTGTTTTAGGTACTTCATTACCCAGAATTCCTGTGTGCTATCTGTTAATAATTAATACCAAACATGAATCAAGATCTGATTGGAAGCCTGAAAGTTGATCTTTTTGTTCAAATGTAAACGTCTGAGAACATGCTGGACTGTGAACGTACCAAAACCAGGAACCACCACTGCTCTACTGTTGTTAGCGTTAGCCAAGTTAACAGCAGCGAGTCCAGGGCCTCGGCCAGGTCCTTGTCCAGGAACTGCATCCCCGTTGGCGGGCTGACGGTGCTCCATCGCCCCCTGGCTCACCTGGAGTTCTTCATGGGCTGATGAAGACTGATAGGAGGCGGGGTACGGAGGCACGCTTGGAGGGTACAGTGGGTGTCCCGAGCCTTGACCCGGGTGGTAGCCCTGAGATAATGGTGGGGGAAGCGGATATTGTGGACTTGGGGTGGGATACCCAACTGGGAAGCTGGGGTTTCTGGGTGGGGGCATCTGGTGCTGTTGCCATGGCAGCGAGGGGCAGGACATCGTGTGGGGCGGAGGCTGGGCGGCAGGGTACCCGGCCTGGTTGAAGGAGGGGTCACTGGGATGGGGGGGGTCAGTGAGTGGGGCTTGGTGGTCATACTGAGGAGGCACAGACACTGAAGTCGGAGGGTACTGAGGGTGGGGGTACGCCTCCTGGTGCCTGGTCGGGGGGTTGGAGGGAGGGTAGTTGGGGGTAGGAGAGGGGGAACGGGAGGGCAGCTTGGGGTGCATGGTGTGGGCCTGCTGGAGGGGGAGCAGGTAAATGTAAGGGGGGAACATGGGCATGGAGTAGGCCTGCAGAGACGAGAGGAGACGCAGGAGAGAAGCTCAGTGATCCAGAGGGGCCAGTAGATGCATTTATGACTTAATTAATCACTGTGATTCTCCACCTGGCTCTGTCTTACCTTGACACCCAAGTTGAAGAAAAACCTCAAGATGTTGACATCTGCAGAGGAAGACAAATGAAGCGCTTCACCAAATGTTGGTCAAATATCATCATACTTACATTTTTCACTATTTTCTGACATTTAAGACACAAAACAACGAATGGACGGAACAACAAGTCGTTGACTCAGATGTATCGATAAGAAAACAATCAGCTCACCTTGCGGCAGGTCGTCCCCTGATTTGCTGGAGGACATGGATGGAGTCGGAGCCATGTCGCCCGTCTCCCCCCGGGGGAACCCGGGGTACAGGAGGTCCTGGTAGAGCTGAGACAGCTGCTGCAGAGGGACGGCTCCTGGGATGGACTGGGGAGGGGGATGTGCGGTCGTTAAGTGGGGCTGATGAGGAGGGTGAGGAGGACGTGACTGCTGGGAGGGAGCGTGAGCTGGAGAGTCGGGCTGAGGCTGGGTGGGAGGGACGGGGGCCTCTGGTTGATTCTGGGTGGTGGGGTTCTGGGATTGGGTTGGGGGGGCAGAGAGAGAGGGGGAGGGCTGTGGGACTTGTGAGGGGTGAGGAGGCTGGACCTGCTGGACCTGTGGGTGAGGATGGGTGACGGATGGTTGGGGCTGCACGGAGGCAGAGACGGGAACTGAGGCCTGGGAGGTGTGGGGGTAGGGAGCTCCTGCAGCTGTGTGAGAGGACTGGACCACCTGAGACTGGGGCTGGAGGACAGACTGTTGGATCTGGGTCTGCAGCACAGAGGCCCCTGCAGTGTGGGACTGAGGTTGGTGCTGAGGTACCGAGGACTGGGCCAAAGTCTGCACGTGGGGCATCGAGGTTTGGTTTGGGGCCAGAGGAGGCTGGGTTTGGTTCTCACCCTGGATCAGCGAGGCCTGGCCTTGGGTCTGGGACACAGAGATCTGGCTCTGGTTTTGGGGCAGAGACACCTGAGTGTGAATCTGGGACATGGAGGTCTGGCTCGTGATGGTCTGAGATGCAGTCAGGGGTCCTCCTGTGTTTGTCAGAGACTCTGAAGAAAGACAGAGGACACGAAGACGAGTCAGACTAGACTAGACGATCGCTGAAGCCCAACCAATCATACCCATGACGTGGAAAGACGCCCGCGGGTACGACACGCTTTCAGCATCGTCCCTCAAACTTCACGACATCTTAAACTTGACGGCGTCTCAGCCTGAAACCTTTTGGTCGACGGTTTGAGATTTAAAGTGAACTTTAAAGAGACTGAAGAGAAAAGTCTGATTTCTTACTTGGACTTTGCGCTGAAACTGGTGGAGCCTCGTGGATGTGATGATGGAGGGAGGTGGTCTGGGCTGAGGAGGAGAAGGAGGGTGGACTCGGGGAGTGGGGGAGAGAAGAGAGAGGTGGGGAGGAACGGGGGAGGA